>NC_058063.1:12660011-13003761 GCF_020085105.1 Siniperca chuatsi
CTGAGCGGGAGGGAGGACCAAGCAGAAAACATAAGCACTTGCTGAATCAGATTTTCCTCTCGCATCCTCTAAAAATGAAAGAAATATGGTGGAAATGGTGATCCTGCATGTGCGATACAGTGCGTAATGCAACTAAGTGATATATTTAACAAGGAGTAACTTTATCTAACTATCAACTGTTATCAAAGTCAAGGCTGCTGAGCAACAGGATGCCTTTGATTGTTGAACACTTGGAATTTCCATTATTGTCTTGGCAATACAATAGCTGGTGTTTTCTCTTCTGTTTATGGCTCTAGTCAATTTTTATGGGGATTATTCTGTTGCAATAGTTTGTAGTTCACTGGAGTAGTTTACTGGAGATGCTGTCAGAGAGATTTTAAAAAGGAGGAAATGTTTTTTTCTGGGCTAAAAGGTATAGTGTTGCTGTTGTCATCAGTGTCATCAGGTGATTGCACTGCTTTCAGAATCAATAAAGTGAATGTCAGTTAGCGCTGGCTGCAAGCTAATTCCCCTGAAGAAGGCACTAAAACAGAAAAGTTGGTCTCACTGCCGATTATCTACCCAGGATTAAGAGAGGCTACAGCTACTGTGGATGCTTAATTAAAGAGATTCACTTGTCAATCAGCAGCAAACTTAAAAATCATGACTCTAAGTTTTCCATTCTCTCTGTAGTAACATGGTTTTCTACGTGCAGTCCTCAGATTGAAGTCTTTCATAGTTCTGAGGAAAGTATATCCCCCATGTAAGAGCTTTGTTGCTGTTCAGTGTAGGAAAGCCCATTGTCAGAGATTTTGTATTTCTCGTAGCCTTTGGAGAGCAGCTATTATTCCTGCACTTGCCTCAGCTGTGGCTGTTATCTCTGCAAATCCTCAATACTCATTGAGTGAATCCTGCAATTCCTTATCAGGGTGCCCAAATAAGTCCCTTAAGATTCTCCAGTTGATACTGGCTGATTCTCCAATACTAGCTTCTCTGCACTGGCTCCCTGTGAAATCCAGAATAGAATTTAAAATCCTTCTCCTAGATGGCAGACACCATCTCCACATTTAAGAGTAGGCTTAAGACTTTCCTCTTTGATAAAGCTTATAGTTAGGGCTGGCTCAGGTGAGCCCTGAACCATCCCTTAGTTATGCTGCTATAGGCCTAGACTGCTGGGAGACTTCCCATGATGTAGTGAGCTCCTCTCCATCTGTATGCATTTTTATCCCATTAATGCATGTTACTAATTCGACATCTCTCTCCCATAGTTTTGTGCTTTCTCGTTTCTCTTCTCTCTCCTTCTGTCGCTTTCAGCAGGTATTTCTGCCTCCAGAACTGCAGAGTCTGGATCTGTGGTTGTGGGCCACCTGCAGCCCCCGTGTTCCTGCTCGACAACTGCTACTACAGTTATTATTATTCTTATTACTATTATTATCATCATCATTATTATTCCTATCATTATTACCACTATATTATTATTTTAAAATCCTATGTGGAATTTGCATTGTGCTACTGTATTCTCTCTCTCGAAGTTTTTCCTTGCCATTGTCGCCAAGTGCTTGCTCTTGGTGGGCTTTGTTGGGTCTCTGTAAATAATATTATAAAGAGTACGGTCTAGACCTGCTCTATAGGAAAAGTGCTATGAGATAACCTCTGTTATGAATTAGCGCTATATAAATAAAATTGAATTGCAAAGGTCAACTAAAAGAGGACAGCGTTAGTTTAACCACTCAAAAAAAGATGGCTATAGAATAGGTACTCGATTAGAAGCAAAAACATATTTGCCATAGATTTCATATGAATGCAGAATCTGTAGGCAAAGGACAAGATTTTGGTATCGGAAGCGTTCTGGTTTCTGTTTGTATTCTAAGTAGTATTGACCAATCACGTTTCATTGGGCTTTGGTTGCATGCAGGTAAACAGTCCATGTGGAGAGCAAAAGAGGCAGAACGCATTTGCTGAAATGCAGTCTCGGAACCCATCGGCTATCGTCTGACAACGATTTCGCTTTTTATCAGTCTCGGAACCCTAGAAATTAGCTTTTTAGGAATAGAAATGTCTAAACAACAACAAGGGTGCCACCAAATGAAACAGGATTACCACAGACTTGCCAGCTACACCGCGTAGCTCTCCTCTTGTGTAGCCGGCAAGTCAAAGCAAAAAGCTCCATTTTCTGAAGAAATTTTGTATCAAACCTTTTCATGGCTAAAGGTTCTTTGATTTGGGGGCAACAGAACCCTGGGCTTATTGAACCTTCTTATGAGATCATTTTTAATGGTTTGCAAACCCTGCTCATTTAGGTCTGTCCTGCTGAATAGATGCAAAAACAGCAAATACACAGGGTTAGAAAAGCCCTAACAGACCACACTAACTGAAATGTTGTTCCTCATCAAAATTCAGTAAGTTTTGGTATGCAAACTTAGTCATACAGCACATACTGTGTCCACCCTGCATTCATGATGAGTGCACATGTACCAAGATTGGTATCTCTGCAGTTTGTTTTGTGCTGTTCTGTGTTTCCTGCATCCGTGTCTTGTTAAATAAGATGTTTTGCATTGGAGAATTGAATGATTTCCATGATGGAAGAAGAAAGACAGCTGGAGGCGATGCAAATGACCGTGTCTGACTGGACTCCCAGGAACTGCCTCCTAGCAGAGCCAATGCCACCCGCACACTGATTTGAAAAATCCTGTTTATATGAAAGCCTAGTAATACTAATTTGCATTATGATGGACGTGTATTTCTCTTACAAGAGATAGCCTTGTGCAGTTATCTATTTATTTTCTCTCTGTTACTCTTTCTGCACAAGAACCTCTTGACAGGCGATATGCTCCGTCTAAGCCCCTCTGAAGAACTAATTTGATTTGGTAGGCTGTGGGGACAAAAGGCATGCTGCGTGCATCCGAAGGAGCCCTCCGTCTCCTTGTAATGACTTAGCTGTACATTATGCACAGGGGCAGACAAGTCTCTGACTTGAGATCGCTCTTGATAGCGATTTAATTCGTCAGTCCATTTGGGTTATCCAGCAAAGTCTTACTCGGATTATCCGAGCCGGGGCTACCGCTCTGTCGGCAAAGCTGGTCCTCGGGAGTCAGCGGAGAAAAACAGTAGAGTCGACGCTACAGGAAGAGAGCGGGGCGCAGCGGTTATCCTTCTCTCCCGTGAAGAAAACGGATAAATCTGTATCTTCCTTCTGCAGGTATATGAGATCGCTATGTAGGGTATGACGATCTCCTTCACTACCCAAAAATGTGTTCAGCAAACACAGAAACAGCCAGTAGGAATCCAGGATTTGGATAAAAACTTGTCACACTGAGGTGCGATTTACCGGGCCTGAGGGGATTTGGCACTGTTTCCTTGTTAGGGCTTAGTTCTTTACATGTATGCCTCCTTGTTAAAGATCCAGTGTGTAGGATTTAGTGGCATCTAGCGGTGAAATTGCAGTTTGCAACCATTTGAAACCCGCTCGCCTCACCCTCCCCTTCCATGCGTGTAGGAGAAACTACGGTGGCCACGAAACTCGCGCAAAGCTCCAACGGCCCTATCTAGAGCCGGTGTTTGGTTTGTATGGCGACCTCCGTGGAAAAGGGACCCGCTCCCTCTATAGATAAAAATGGCTTATTCTTAGGTAACTAAAACACAATTCTTATTTTCAGGTGATTATACACTAAACATACTTATAAATATTATATTCCATTTCTGCCAGTGCTCCTCCTAAATGTTACACACTGGGCCATTAAGGCTTTGCTTTTTACATGTAGGCCCTTCTTTTGTTCCCATGTGGTGAGGTCCCAACACCGGTAATGGTGCTGCAGGGTAATGTGTAACTCTCACAGGTTCATGTCCAACTAAGAGAAAAACAATGACCTCAAGTGATGGATGATTCAGAAACAGTTAAAGAGTCTCTAAAATCTCAAAATTCAAAACAATCTATGCTTTGACATATTGGTTTAAAAATTAATAACATGGCTGGACTATACAATTAGAAAATATAAAACCCCAATTTAGCATATGTAAGTCATTTTTAACTCAATGTCCACTTACTTTCTTATTCTGGAGCTTTCAACTGCATATCACTGTCTTCATCTGTTAAGTTCGCTCAGTTGTTATTTATGGATAACTCGATAAGTGATAAGAGGTGGTACTGGTAGTCATGTACGACCGCCACCATGTGATTGAAGTTCAGGTCACATGATGACAATTGAGCAAACTCAATCTGTTGATGAGGACAGTGAGATGCTGTTGAAAGCTCCAGAAAATACAATTGCCCTGCAACATTTATCAGCATTATAACATTTAATTTTTGCTGCAACAGTGTGAGGCATTATTGTTAGGTCAAGTATGAACTTTCAATCTCAACATGCTCAAAAGTGCTGAAATTTGAATACCTCCGATTCTTTCTTTGACAACTGGGCAAACTTCCATTTGCTGATGAAGATCGTGTGATGCCATCGAAAGCTCCAGAACAGCTGCTAAATGGACCTTGTGGTGAGATTGTTTTGTATATTCTGTTTTTTGATAAGATCATTTTTTGGGCTTTTTGCCTTTATTTGACAGGAACAGCTGAAGAGAGACAGGAAATGCGGGGGAGAGAGAGAGGGGATGACATGCAGCAAAGGGCTGCAAGCTGGATTCGAGCCAGGCCGCTGCGTCAAGGACTCAGCCCTGGTACATGGAACATGCGCTCTAACAGGTGAGCTACCGGGCACCCTGGTTATATAAAAATAAAAAAAACACTTCACTTTAGTACAAACAACATTAACACTTTAGAATATAATGCCTCACACAGTCACAACATAAAGTGAATGTTATATTCCTCATCAAAGTGGTGTTTATTGTTGAGGGAGTAATGAACACCAGTAAAATGTAATGCAATCCAGTGCAATGTTATTGTGCCCAGTCCCTGTAAACGTGGCTTGAATAGCCACATGAGCAGTCAAACAATGTCTCTCATTAGTCACAGGACAAAATGTTGCAATACAGTACATCCCTAAGGAACAAACTCAACACAGGACAGCTAAATTAAGTCTGTTAAATTAGCTGCACATTCGCTTAAAGAGCCATCATGACACTCACGTACACATCTTATTTCAAGATGTGTACGTGAGTGTCTCCCCTTGCTAATGCCAAAATTTATTTATTTATATATATATATATATATATATTAATTACGGGAGAGAAAAGATGTTAATAACATGCATTAATGGGATAAAAATGCATAGAGATGTGGAGGGAGAGGAGGAGAGAGGAGCTCAGTGCAGGAGGCCAGGTCAATGCCATCTAGAGTAACTATATCTTTAGATAACGTGTCTCAAAGGTGTTTGGGGCCAGGTACAATAACTTCAGTTTTGTCAGAGTTTAACATCAGAAAACTGCAGGTCATCCAGGTTTTAATGTCCTTAAGGCATGCTTGAAGTTTAGCTAACTGATTAGTTTCATTTGGCTTGATCGATAGATATAATTGATATCATCTGCATAACAATGAATGTTTACGGAGTGCTTCCTAATTATATTGCCTAAAGGAAGCATATATAAGGTGAATAGAATTGGTCCAAGCACAGAACCTTGCGGAACTCATGACATTGCTTTATGAGGACAGGATGACATTTGCTCAGAGAAATATTAATAATAGGAGGTAAGAGATGATAATGTAATTTTGTTCTGTAGCAGCTCACACAATTTTCTTGATAAATGAGGTTTTCCCATTTTCCTCAAGTAAATGATATATTAATGAGCTTCCCATTGATTGGCTTTTGGCTGGCATTGGGGCTTCATAGCCTCTCGGTGTACAGGGAAAGAAATAACTGCCAGGCAAGATAGTCCTAACTGCACTGTGCATATTAAGGGTGCCTACTGTAGAATAATAATAAAAGTCAGCATGTTGTATTACACTGTACAACACTTAAATTCAGGGTGGAAAGTAAGAAAAAAAAGTGCTGTGCATTATTAAACCACTTCTTTTCACAATATTATACATTTCACTGTATATGTGATGTTACTTAGAAATGATGTGGCAGACTATAATTTTACAGGGAAAACACACATAATTAGACTACCTAACACATTAATACACTTAAAGTAAAATGCTGAAAATATTCTTCAGACTCAGGATTTCTACATTCCATACTTCAGTACATTGTAGCGCCAAGCCAAGCTACTATGATTGCACCACTTTACAAACTGTAGTTAAACCAAAATACTCATTATGAAAATGTTGTATTTAATACTGTACATATAAATATCTGTCTCTAGTGCCAACGATCAATATACTGTAGCTAGTTGTTGTGCACATGCATATTATATATATAAAAATTTTCATAATGAAGCTGCTATGTGTAGTTGCATTCACTACAATACAAAGGAGGCAGTAGGTATGGGTGGGGTTGGCGGGTCAACAACAAATATTAGGTTAATCCGGCCTTGTTGCTCAGCCCACTGATCAGCAGGTATGAGAACAAACTGCTTATCTACCAAGCTGATGCAAAGTCGAGTCACCGATGTGTGGCCTGATTTGAGTCCCAAATATGTGGCTTGTTAATGATTTTAACAATGACAACATTGATACTAAAATTTTACATTGTTGTCGACAGTCAAGCTTCTTTGGTAAGTTGTGATGACAAGCAATGATTTACTGGGTCACTACTGAGTAATTATGTTGAATTGCACTTTATAACAGAGACATTATATTGCAAAAGAAAAATGAGTAAGCATCATTTTTGTATTTGGGGATATAATATAAAAATAATTAGAAAAAATAAAAAATAAAATCACCCGTAATTGGAAACATTAGTAATGTAGTTACCAAAAACATGTAATTCAACATAAACACTCAGTCAGGGTCCAGTAGCGTACAGTAGCTTCATTACAACTTGCCAAAAAACCTTGACTTTTAACAATTCAGAAATGCCTTTTCTGAAATCACTATAAATCTGTACTCACTGTTGAAATCAGCGACAACCTGCATATTGTGATTATGTGATGTCTTTTGAAATGTTTCCTGTTAGACATGTTTAATAAAGCACCCATAAGCTTCATTATAGCTTTTGTACATGTCTCTGTCCCCTTATGCTGGGCAAGGGCTGATTGAACAGAATCACACAGAAACAGTGACAGACATTTTAATAAGTGAAAGCGCTGTGACTGACTAAAGTATAACTCTGCCATCTAGTGACAAAAGCACGGTGCTACAAACATGAAATCAGCTCATTGCCCAGGAGTCAGTGTCTCCACCATCACCTTAATGTCTGCAACTGACAGTTTCTCCTTCATCTTTGATTTTTTGGATTTACATTTTCAAAACAAATTTCAAAATGTATATTAACTCAAAAAGGGAGTTTATGACTAGTATGTGGATTTATCAAAGAAACAAATACCATAATTGCTGTAATCTGAAGCATTTTCCCCAGTTCCTCACAGTGGATATAACTTTGAATACAAAAGCAACTGGCTTGAATAAATAAATATTATTCATTCCATTATTGACAGAGCTCTCCCTATAATCCAAATACCAGATATAACTACTACAACTGCTGCTACTATTTCCTAAAAATACATATTGATTTGCATAAACTGAGCTTTGCTGCCCTCAGCTGGCTGACTGTGGTGATAAAATACTATATTGCTGTTATGGACAATACAATGAGCTTTGTTTTATGAATATTTTCTAGACTTGGATTTTAGAAGTTTGCATATGGTGTATATGTACCTCCTTGGACTTACTTGTTGTTTGTATTAATGATTTTCAGCTGTAGTCGTGTTTCTTTGGCTCAGTAAAACTAATCAAACTGAACTTTCGAACCACTCAAAGCTGAGTGTATGAGATATCTTTTCCGTCAGTATATCTCTGTTTGTCTTCATCACATTAAGTGAGACAAACCAGAGTAACATTAATCACGAAACAGCCAGCAGATGAAAGTGCCTTTTTCTATGTTTCCACACACTGAACTCCAACAGCAGATTACAAAACGTTGCGTTTTAGGCCTCCGAGCCTTGAAAACAGCTCCAGGCACTGTTGTGACCTCCCTCACTAACTCCCTCTGAAACAACTTCAAATTAGTCTGTTTCTTTCATGTCGCACCATCCAAATGATTAGCACACATACTGTAGCAGTGGTGGGACTTTTAAACTGAAGGTGTGTGTTGGACATTTCAAGAAAATTTCTCTCATCTATTTGTTGGTTCGTTTTTGTTCTAACAAGAAACACATGGGTGTTAAAAAATAGTCCTTTAAATGTGATGAACTTTATACAACTTAGCCTGTTTACTGTATATGGGTCACATTACTTTTCTGCTAATATATGATAAATAATTTTTTTTTTTAAAAATCCTGTCTCCCAGGATTTTATTTAATTATATTATGTGACAAAAAAACAATGTCAAAAAAGGGTGAGGGTTTATACAATGAGGAAGAATGATGAACTACAGAAGCCTCACTGTACCAGATAAAGTTGCAGTGTGTGAGTGAGCAGTGTTATAAACCTAATGATGACTTCACACAACCTAAAGCCCCCAAAAGCTGAACCATGGAAATAAACATCCAATTCAAAGTTTTAAATATGGCCTTGTATTTATAACATAAACCTGATCAGTTCAGTGTTGTTACATGTTACCACAAACTTAATATTCAATAGGAACTAGTATGCAGAAACACTTTTTTGGGGGGAGTAAAACAAAACTGAATTAATCCCTAAAAATGTGTAGCCTAAATTGATTCATTAACGCGGTGTGTTTCGATGATTTTTCTCTGCAGAGCAACGTACAATGTGTGTTTATTTACAAAGTCACAAATACCATGATGTGTTTTGCCGACAGTGTAAAATTTCCAACTTTCCCCCCCCAAAGTGATCATTTTTCTTTTTTACTGTGAAGTTTTTTTAAAAGGTCATCGGTTTCTGTGTATGAGCTAGTTTCCCAGCTCAGCCAATCAGAACCGAGCAGAACCGCATTAACGTCACCACGCTTGGTGAGCTTATCAACGTTTTTTTGGGGAAAAGTTATTACTATCTAAAGGATGACAGTGATTAACTGTATTCGCTGCAGGTATCGCTGTCACAGAGAGAAATATTCAAATCAGAGGAACTTTACCTTAAGTAGAACCACTGATGTCCTCAGGCTGCAATATTATACAAGGCTGTAATATATTCAGCTCAACTTCACTTTTAAAGTGAGGTTTGGTTTGAGTTTGCAAGTTATAAAAAGGTGGCCCGACTGGCGGGTTAGGGACAGCGTTGGAAAGTAACTATTTACTCAAGTACTGTACTTAAGTAAAATTTTGAGGCACTTCTACTTTACTTGTGTGTTTTAGTTTTCTGCTACTTTACACCTCCACGCCACAGCATTTATCTGACAGCTAAAGTTACTTTACAGATTAAGATTTTAAGAAACAAAACAGGTGATCACTTTATAAAATATGATACTGTGCTATAGATTAAACTATCCAACAGTATATAAAGTAGTTCAAGTGTGTTAAAGCATTAGTAATAATATTCCAGTAATATGATATATATGATAATATAATTCCATTCTGCAAAATACTTAATACTTTTGTACGTTTACTTAAGTGAAATGTTGAAAGTAGGACTATTGCTATACTTGACTTATTTCAAATATATGAGTAGGCTACTTCTTTCACCACTGGTTAGAACATTAAAAGCTGTTTTTAATACAAGTGTGTTTGGCTATATAGCTACTAATTAAAAAAAATAAAATGCATCATTTTCTCAAACATATCGGTTCAGTGTTTTTAAGGTGTTTTCGTTCAGTGTAATCCCAAATAGACTTTATTCCTCACATTCTGACGCAGCAGCAGCGTTGGTCTTAGAATAAAAATAAAAATAAAAAATAAATAAAAAACTTAAACATTTTAATGTGTTACTCTACAAGGAAACGTTCAAGATCAAACCAATCAAGAGTAACCGAACAGGCTCAACCCGCCTTTTATTTAATAAGCTCTAATCCTCATTCTCTCCCGAAACAAGTGAATGAGTTCGTTAAAGTTTAATGTCCATAATTTAAAATATCAGCCAACTGAACATAACCGCACGCATCAACATACTGGGTCCTCTTGTTGTCCAAATACTTCATTTTAAAATTTGTCAGCGTAAACATGCCGGTTTCCACCATTTTACACTGGTTTTAGGCTATAACATAACTGCGAGTGTGTCCCGGATAAGGATTTCAAAAAATAAAAACGTAACACAGCGATTAAATAAATCCCCGTCACCTTGTCAGATCGGAGTCGGGGTTGCGGGTTGGACTCTCAGGGCAGCAGCACTGAGTAAGCAGAGGACTTGCGTGACAAGAGGAGGGAAAACAAGACTTTCTGTGGAAATCTGTCCTGCAGGCAAACATTAAAGTGGACTCTTTCATCTTTCCTGCCGCTTCTGGTTTTTCTTGCCCTGCCCCTTTGCATGTATGTTTAATCATATAAGATGGCCCTCAGACTCCGCGGAGACCTAACACAGATCGACCCCAATTTCAGTGAAAGAGAAGAAACATTTGTATTAGTCTTAAGGGGGGGTCACTTTATAACCTCTATGTTGTCTATAGGCCTAAATAATCATCAGAAATATTGATTATTAGTAGATCAACTTTATTTTATTAACAAGCTTTGGCCTGTATATACAGAACTTTACTCATATGTTTGCCTAATTAACAGTAATAGTAACACTATAGGCAAACCATGCAATCTCAACAATAATAATGTATAAGATGTAAAATGTTATTCTACTAAGGCATTTTTACTTAACAACAATAATAATAATAATAATAATAATAATAATAATAATCATAATCATAATCATAATATACTGCATCTCTAAACTGGATGTTATCAAAATTAGACACTCATGGTAACTGTCCTCATTAAGTGTAATTCAGCAGCAGTAGTAGTAGTAGTAGTAGTAGTAGTAGTAGGAAGTCCACAGGCAGGACTGCTCTAATAGCCTGTGTACTCGCAGCTATCCTTCAGGGGCATGATTTATTGAAAAATATGGACCCTGCCTATAAGCTAATATGACAGAAGTGCTTTGACCTCGGGGGGCAGTGCACTCTCCATGGCAGTCAGCTGCTACCTTGAGTGCGTTCTGCTTCTTTCTCACGCGATTCCTCAATTTGAGGGTCTTCAGCTCGATGTCCCTCTTTTTTGCCTTTCAGATTTAGTTTGCATGTAAAAAAAAACCCCCAAAAAACCCAATCTGAACCTGGAAGTCCGAGGTCAGACAGGGTGCGCTCAGGACGCACAGGGAGCAAAGGGAGCAAAGGCTCTATTTTTAAGCATCTATCTTCTTTAAAAGTCGCTAAAGTTTTGACATTTATCAACATGTTTTCCGTTCTATTATGATTTAGATCAAATGATCCCAAGAATCAAGTGCTATGTTAACACTTGACCCCAGTTCCTGGCACAGCTAAAGACATTAGTGGTATTACAGGGAGCCTGATGTTTTCTCATTGATCTGATCTCCAATAAGCCTTGGTATTTGTGGTGGGCCTGTAATCCATCAGAAGTGCTCCTTCGTTCCCACCCCACACCCAGAGGGATAAAACATGTTTCCTGTGGAGGTATCTTGTACCTGCTGGCGGCTGCACTTATCTCATGTCATTAACCTTGATCACTTTAACGTGCATGGGAAAGAGCCCGTGATGGTTGAACCCGTAGGCATTCTATAAATGTACTTTTTCTGCAGAATGAAAGGAAACAAGACACACAAAAGACACTTATTTTGTCCTTTTAACATTTGTTATGATGGGTATTTTTCTGACTGTTTCTAGCTTTTAAAAAAAAGGAGAAAATGTTTGCTCTTCTCTTTCAGACACAAAGAAAGGGGTGGGGATGTGTGGCACTAGGCCATAATGTGGTTAAAATATCAAGCCTTTTCCTCCTTTGTGCTGAGCTGACAAGGTGGCTCTAACAGGGGTTAATTTGCCGTTCAAGGGTTAAACAAACGGGCATTAATAGTTTATTCCAGCTAAGACTCAAATGTGTTTTCTTTCGAGGCTTGAGAGATAAAATTCAAACTAAAAACAACAAGATTATTATTTTTGGTAGCAGGCTTTTGTGCGAGGCTTCAGAGGCTTTTGCAATAAACCAAACAGCTCCCAGAATGCCTTTTGGTTTGTCCCAATGAGTTGGGCTCTGGGTGCAGTAAGGTGAGGGCTAATGGGGATTAAGCAGGAGAATTATGTGTCAGTTTCGATGCTTGTAATCTGGAGTGTTCTTTTTGGAGTTTCTGAGCAGGTATAAAACGCAGATTAAGAAGCATTTCTGATAAGTGACAGCAGGAGCCCGGAGGTCTGTTTTCACGCCGGGTCCAACGCTGACCTATTTGACATAAACTGCCGGGGGAAAACAGCACGTTTAAAATCGCATCCGATGGGAATGAATTCAGCATTTTGAATAAGAAAAATAAAAAGGGATTTCTGGTGAAATAAAAACAACAACAGAAGACGGTGAGCAGGAGTTGCAGGAGAGCCTTGAATCAGACACATTCGTCAATAGCTCCACGCTCGATGTGGCATAAAGGGGCCTTCTGGTTGACTGCCTCTGTTAAGGCCGACCTAAGATGTCTGGACCTTGCTGACCTCATATACACTATTGCATTGTAGGCCATGGCTTTAACCTCAACAGCTTGCATCGCCCACAGTGACCCATTATAGAGCCAGTAATGATGTGGAGGTTTCCCCAGCAGACTATTATTAATATTCTCATCCTGCAGGAAGACAAACATATCCACTGTTAATGACACTGGATTAGAGCCCTATCTGGATGAGATTCATGATGGTTTTATTATGGATGAGCTGTCGTCAGGAAATCAAAGTAATCAGCAGGACGGAGGGAGGACTGTGGCCTTTAAAAAGGACTCTAAGGAGCTAATGTTTAATTAACAACTTTATCTGGTTCGAAGAGTAAGAAATAATTACTTAACTAACATGCAGTTTCAGGTACTTGTTCTTTACATGGGTGCTTACATTTTATGCTAATTTAAACTTCAACCCTCCACCACATTTCAGAAGGAAATATTGTACTTTTTATATATTTAACAGCTACTTTGCAGATTAAGATTTTACATAAAAAAACAATTAGCTCATAAAATATGATGCCTTTTCATTAACTACCCAATAGTATGTAAAATAGTTAAATGAGCTGCACCCCATTCAAATGCTGCTTACATGTTAATGCATTAGTGATAATAATATAATTTAATATATAATTATATATTCAATCTGCCCAATAAGTGGTTTTACTTTTGATACTTTAGGTGCATTTTGCTGATAAAACTGTACTTTTATTGAAGTAAAATTGTAAATGGAGGGATTGTAATGGAGTATTTTTAGATTATAGTGGTATTGCTATTTTTACTTAAGTAAAAACAATCTACTTTCTTCCTCCACCACTGCAAATAAAAGTCAAATAATTCTTAACACAGTAGGTAAAAATGCATACAATGAGCCTAGATGAACATTTAGTAAACAAATTAATCGTTGTCTCCTTTTCATTCCTCTTTTTTAAATCAAATTAATTAGAAATTTTACTGTATTTCTACACAATAAGTACTAGAAAAGAGTTCTTATCCTTAGTGTTCATGCAGCAGGAAATGTAGAGGTTAAGTTCTTCATTGCATCATATCTACCTTGTAAAGCTGCAGTGCCATCATTAATTAAGAGATCTTGAACATGCCTCTGTGCAATGCTTCACAATGAGGCCAGACAGGAAAGGAAGTGTTATGTTATTGTGGCATGAGATCGTTTCTAGCTTGCTTCAAACTGACACAAAAACATGTCTGTCTAAATTATTGTTGGGTAAAGATTGTTGGGGGTAAAAACAGCAGAAAACAACATTTCCCATCATTCTGCATCTTTTTAAATACCCAGACACCTCACTTCAACACCTCCAGCAGACTCATGCAAGCATCTGTAAAATGGGGCCCTCCACAGTTTTTTTATAGCCCAGGAAATAGTTCCAGAGTACAAGGATGTGAGGTAATTTGAAGCAATTGTTACTTTGATAAACTTTCTTTCTCTGCCAGGTCTCCATATGACTTTATGAACTGCTGACCAATAATTATGTAATGACAGGATATGCTTCCACTTCATATACTTCCACTAAAGCCAGATAGAAAGACCACAGTCAAATGACTGTGTACTTAAAGAAGACGAAGGCTTAAAAAGACATTCACTCCAGACCCACAACTGCCCAAAACCATTAAAAACCTGCAAAAAAAGTACTGAACTTCATCAAAGACCAATTAGACAACCAGATATCAAATCATTTATGGAATATTTTTCTGACCAACATGTAAATACTAAATAAAAAAGGAGTCAACATGGCTGGAAATCACATATGGAGAATCTTAAGCAAGTGGTTCCCAACCTGGGGTCGAGGCCCCTCAGGGAGGGTCATACGATAAATGTGAGGGGTCACGTGAAAAAAAAGGAAAGAAGAAGAAAAGTTGTATTTCCGCTGCATGTACATAGAAGTCTTTTTAGGTTTCTCAGGCTTTTTTCCCCCTCTTCGCTCTTTTCTTTTTAAATAATGGATAGTTGTTTATCTTGAAGCCTCACGACTGCTCACAGACGTGAACAGCCTGTGACGACGGGGTTGCAAATGGACCCCGCTTTGTTTTAAAAGGCCCTGAAAACTTATTTTCTCTATCAGCTTCTTACTGTGCGTGATGGCTCCTACACCAACACAACTATTTTATGCTAAACTTATAACAGTTGTGGTTATTTCACGAGAGATTCCTGCATTTGGGTTGATAGGCTATTACTTGCAAAGAGGCTTTAATAAAGTCAATTTAGTGGCACAATGGGAACAATTGTGAGCAATTCCTCTGAGAAAACAAACGGTTTGTTGTTCTCCGTCACTCTCTTCACTATTGGCTGGTCAGCTGTGCAGGGATTTCATACAATGACAGATTACTACTCTGCGCAGTTTCCTCTTTTAGGATCCTTTAATATTTTTTTCTGTGTTATTTGATGTTTTCTTTGCGGAAAGAGTTGTATTCAATAAGGTCGAGCAACATGTAGCCTGAAAACCTGCAGCCTGGAATATTCTGAGCATTTGTTCAAGGCTACTTACAGATGAAAGTAAGCTTTTCATAGTGTTTAAATCCTATTACAACTCCAAACGCAGTGGTGTTTTACTCCACTGTTCACAGCTTCGAAGCTGACGAAACATTTTCCACCTTCAACATTAATTAACTCATGTTAAGCTGGAACACATTGTCAGTCCATCTACGGACATTTAAAAAGGTGGCAGAGGCTCTTCCCAAGGAAAAAAAAATACATTTATTCTTCATGGGTAAGCTACTCATTTGAGTGTTCATATTAGGCTTTAGAAAGATTTCTTAAGCATAGTGAAATGCCTCTGTCTCAGCCTGTTAATCAGTTTGAAAGTGAGAGTGTTTTGAGGCCTGTGGTGAGGCTACACTTCACTGATTGGCCCTTTAAGCCTGCTGGAGGGAGGAATAACATGTTCCCAACTCCAGAAGCAAGATGATGTTAAAAGTGTTGATGCCTGTAGGTATACTGTGGTTCACTTGGAAATATATGTTTGCAGATAAACAATTTATACATAACTATTTTGTGAACTACAATATGTTCGGGGGTTGTTTTTTTTTTTTTTTTTTCTTTGACACTAGAAGACTGTTTTCACCTTCATCTCCTGAAGGAAAAGTCTCTCTGTTCTCACATTAAATCTGAGTTTTTAGGATGTGTTTTGTACAAGCAGGACGTTGTGACATCACATCTGGTTTGGAAGCCAATCATGGTCCAGTATGCAACGTATCAACAATTCATGTATCTTGTAGTTAATATTCATAGATATATTTGCAGATTCTGGATTTTTCAATGAGCAAAAAGGAGTAGATGTAATTTTTAAAAGATTTACTAGATAACTTTTTTGTGGAAAAACCATGTCATACACAAATGACTCAGTAGGCTATTTTTATATGCCTTAAAACATGTCTTCATCTTTAAACAATGTAATCAAATAAATTGGGAGGCTAATTCGCTAGATGCAGATATGAGAAAACACACTCACCTATTTAGACATTTAGAATACCAAGTTAAATAACGAAATTAAATAAATAAATAAAACAAATTAAACAACTTTGCACGTCACATATAGAGTCAGTGTAACAGCTGTTAAATAAACAGCATTATTTGTCAGCTGTAAAGGGTTAAAATGTGACTGGTCATAATAAGAGTTCATCAGTTACTATTTTTTAAATCTCTTTTTAGTTAAAAATATCACAGAAAACAATTTTGAGTTTTCTGCAGGTACAATCATAGTTAATTTGGACCGTACACTAAAAACTTTAATCATCTGTGTAGTCTTCTTTAACATGATTAGTACTGTTGAGCTATTAATTGCTTATGTTGTTGTTGTTGTAGTAGTAGTAGTAGTAGTAGTAGTAGTAGTAGTAGTAATAATAATAATAATAATAATAATAATAATAATAACAACATTTGTAGCACAAACCAAGCTTTTTTCCCCTCAGTTACATGCTTTAAAACAAATTTCTTTTAATATATTTGTATACTCTCCAGCTCTGTTTCGCCATTTTGTGCTTGTTTTTGTCAATTGAGCGACGAAATAAAGGCCGGTTTTCTTTTTCTCCCCTCGTTTTCGTTACATTTTCATTACGATGGAAAAACCTTGTGTTCTCTGTAATGGAAAGTCAAACTTCAATGACCAAAAAAAACAACTTATTATTATGATTATAAATTAAGTTTATATCAAGACATAAATGCAAGTGCAGTTTTGTAAAAAAAAAAAAATAATATGGATTTGAATTATTGTGGCGATAGAAATAAGAGTATAAAAATGTAGAGAATGACAGATTTAAAGTGTGCTGGACAAATGTAACCAATAGGCGGTACTGTGTCATTCTCCATGAAGCTTTCTCCATCTCCAGCCCTGAGGACAACACTGTATCTCTGCACTTTGCTCCCTGTCTGACCTAAATACAGCATCTCTACCGTCCCTTAAGGCAGACTATCACACAGCCTACAAGAGAGGCTCTGACGAACGAGACAGCCTCGTGTGTTTTTTTTCCTGGAGTAATTCCTCGTCTCTTCAAGACGAAATTCCTGCCCGGATCTCTTACAGCTGAGGCGTGAGCTCTCTTCGCTCTCATGGGTTGCGTCGGGACTCGGGATGGTTTACGCGGAGCAGAAGACACTTCTGGCTGAAAACAAGACACGTCTCCGGGATTGATTTTATAATACTATCGAAATCTGGGATTTTTTTTTTTTTTTAAGGTGAAAAGCGACAGAAAAAGTCAATATGCTTGGCGATAAAGCGCCGAGATCGAAGCTAGGTCCTCCGTCGAGAGGTTCGTCTTTTTACATTGAGAATTTGCTGGGGACTACATACAGAGGGGCTTCCGCTGAGGAGCGGGTGGAGTCCCCGAGCTTCAAAGTTAACGTCCACAGCCCGGTGGTCTGTCCGGGACGGATAACAAAACGTCTGGACGACAGTGAAGTGCTGAGCTGGAGCGGGACATCACCAAACACAGCGCACGGCACCTCAAGCAGTGAGTGCATTTGCCAAAATGTGTATGTTTGTCCTAATCAGTTAATAAAGAGTACAGGAATAAACACGTGCTCTGAAAAGAGGTCTGTTAATTTGGGCTAACCTGGTTTCCAGAGTCGAATCGTGACAACAGTTATCTCCAATGTACAAACCAGTAACATATTGCAATTACAAATTTCATACTCGTATAATAAAACCTCCTCAATCTGTGCGTAAAAGTCTGAAACTGCCACCTGGAGCAGAATTAGGCTACAGCGGCGTCCAGCATTTATCATTTTCACAAAAACATCTCACTCTGGTTCTTCAATAGGCCACACGTGGACATGACACATGGGCTGTAGCACGTTTTACTGTCCCTTCCTCCGTGCGTAAAAACACCCCAATTATCAGCCTGTTACGAGCCAACAGTGTTTGGCATCCGCACGACAGTCTCTGCTGCTCCAAACGGACCCGCAGTGGAGAGCTGATGCTTGTTAATAATCTTGGAAAGGACAGGGACCGTGAATGGGCACATTTCGTGAAAATGGTGAAGATATCAGATATTGTCCTGCCACTGGACATGAGCGAAATTTAGCCCGAGCAGTGTGTAGGATTTATTATTTGTTTCCACGTTCCCCGTAGGTCCACCGCACAAGGGTGAACTCACAGATCCTGTACCGACGAGCGACCGGGATTCCCCAGCTTTCACAGGGCGGGCGGAGGAGAACGAAGAAAAGGGGGACGAGAGTTTGACAGATGACAGGGAGGAGGACGACGCGCGCTCCTCCTGCTGCTTCTCTCGAGAAGACAGCTGCGATACAGGTGAGGCCAAAGTAAGCACGCTACATACTAACCTTGATACAAATAGTCCACCTTGTGGACCTCTGCGGCCTGCACAAGAGGGCATTCGTCACCACGCATGCGCTCTCTTCCTGAAACGCTTCCTCAGGCATAACAGTTGTTCGTCCCATCCAAAATGTAAAATTTAGATGTTTATAACTTTTTGGTTTGGTTTGGTTCTAATGAACCAGAGGGGGAAATCAACAGAGGTCCACATAAGTTTTATATTAAGTTGCAGGGGTGTAGCTAAGAGTTCCTGGGTCCAGTGAGAGAAACCCTTCCCTAGGCACCGCTTTATTTAAACAGAAAATAAATCAAATCTTCTGTCTTTTAACGTTATTTTCTTGATGTGTTCCCTATCAACCATGGAAGTACCAGCCTATATTATTTACATTTAATATCTACAGTTAAGTGACACAAAGTTATACAGAGGCTGAATAGTACCTTTTAAACAAAAAGGGTAAACCTAGACTGTGCTTTGTACGGGTTCCAGTAATTAATATGTCTGAATAGCAGAAAATATGGGGACAACAGTGTATTGGCTGATTAAACAAAAAGCCATGAGTATCTATTGCGTGTCATGAACCAAATTAGGTCTTGGTGTTACATATCAAATTGTGTGTTATATACTTGCAGGGACTGAAAAATATGGACTCTACTTATTAACAGCTTTGGGTTGTTGTTGTTTTTTGTGGTTGTAGCTGCAGGGTTGGGAAATATGATGATATATCATGAGATGATAGAAATTTGTAAATGGTCAAAGGTTTTTCTACACTGTTTATGTACCATGCTGTCTATCCCTGTAATAGTTCTGGTTGTATTAAGTCACTGTGGGTAATATTAATCAGTAAGCGCCTTGATTTTTCAGGTATTTTATTCCCCTGATTGGCCAAAAATAGATGATCCCATCTGGTTATTTTAATCAAACTATTTCTCAAGTGACTTTCCAGAAACTTTATCACGATATATTACTGATATCGCAACATAAACAAACCATAACAGAATATTTTATTCATACCACCCCCCATTAAAGCTGCACTGTTAGATGAGTTGTATCCAGTTACATGTAGTAAAACCCCTCCCGCTACCTCCTCTCAGGTGACGTGAAAGCGGTGCGAAAGAAGAAGACCCGCACCGTGTTCAGCCGAGTCAGGTGTTCCAGCTCGAGTCCACTTTCGACCTGAAGCGCTACCTGAGCAGCTCGGAGCGAGCCGGGCTGGCCGCCTCGCTGCAGCTCACTGAGACCCAGGTGAAGATCTGGTTTCAGAACCGCAGGAACAAGTGGAAGAGGCAGATCGCTGCGGACATGGAGGCCGGCAGCGCCGCCGTCCCCTACGCCGCCCAGAGGGTCGTCAGAGTTCCTGTGTTGTATCGCGAGAACGTCACCACGCCTGCGACGCTCACCAGCCTGCCTCAAGTGTCGCCACCTGTGGTCGGCTTCTCTAATTCCATCAACTACCCATTGACTTCCCACTTCACCCATCCGGTGTCGTTCATAACGCCACAGATGACTGGACTGGTGTGACTTTAAGGGCGGAAGTGATGTTTAAGAGGCCGAGCATACTTGTGACTCTTTTGAGACCAATTTATGAAATAAAGATACTGCAAAAATATTCATTTTAGTTCAGTTTCAGATCCTGTGAAGTCAGATAAGAATAAAATGAATTCATCCTGTGGTTCTTTTAGAAGTTTTCTAGACGCAACATCAAGAAACGCAACCAGATTTAGATTAAGGTGGGTCACTGATAGGACATCATGATCCTTGAATGGCTGCTTTAAAATCCTTTAAAATGAAACCATTTCTCCCCATTGGCGGTGTTTAAGTAATTTTAAGATTCAGTGCTAGATGTTGTGACTGTGACAGATGTTTTTGGCTATTTAAGCTGCCCACAGTCCTGTCCTCAGGTCACGCAGGTTTCAAGTATAGCTTTTCTTTTGTGATGATTTTTCACAGAAATTGTTTGAATGATCCACACATATGGGATCAAATAAGGGTCAATAAGATGTTGAGCTTGTGAAATGAACCTGTGGTTGTATATCAGCCTTTGTAAACCTATGACAAAAACTCTAATTCAATATTGTGAATGTGTAGGAAAAACATTTGAGAAAAACACATGCATGTCAACATCTGAGTACAGCTTCAAAGCAGGAAACTGTGAAATTCAAAGTTACCAGACTGTGTGCACTTTGAATTCACTTTTTTATATTTATTTGTACTCTCTGCTTTTAAGCTGCACTCCGCTGGTTAGTTCAGCTTTCTTACTGTAACCTCACCACACAACTACACATCTGTTCTACACACCCACAAACTTGAACTTCTCATGTAGAGTGTTGTCACAGGTTTATGAAGGCTGAAATACATAGTACAGGTTTTGAGATTCTTTCTCAGTATTATTCCACAAGCTCCGAATCTTTTTGACCCTTACTTGAGCTCATACACATAACTTTGGGAATATTATGCACTGTCTGCCCGGTCTTCAAAATGTAGAAACGTGATCATTTATGAAAAGGCATTTGGTGTTTGTGACTTTTGATCTTTTGATAGCTGTGAGGGTACGTTTTTAGCAATATTCTTTGACACTTTTTTTTATTTAAGAGGATTTTAATACAGACTTTTGTACACTGATATGTTCACATGTGAATAAAATGTATGTATGCACAAAGTCAAGTATTTGCTGTCCTTATTTGCAAAGAAATGTAGCTATTATATGTTAATGGGTTTGATGATGTGAACCAGGCTAAGATAAGATAGGGTTATGGACAAATTCAGATGTTGGATTAAAGAGACAATAAAGTTTACAGGATACACACTTTCAGCCTCAAGAAATACATACACATTAGAGTAGACGTTTGCTGTGGAGGAAGTGACAGTGTTTAAGCTTATGTGGCCCCTGAGCCCATTTTTAGGTCCTATAATTCTCATGACCCCAGTAGTTATAAGAGTTATCAAGCTGTCATGTGAATGTGGCATACTTAAAAAAATAAAAATCAACAATATATAAGTCTTTGACATCTTTTGACCTAGTTGGATTATCAAGCAACCCCACAGTGGTGCTGACTCCAAGGTTTAAGTCAAAGGGACTCAGTTATGGTGTATCGAGCGATCAGCCGTGAATTTCGATGACAGAAAAAGGTTTAAAGCTACAATATGGCAGCCAGACGTAAATCTGCATCCCGCCCTCATCTGCCCCGCAACCTCACCAATCAAAAGCTGCTAAACCGCAGTCTTCCGGGGCGTTGAAGAACGTCGCCCCGGCTCCTCTGCGCGCTAGTCGCAGCCGGGCAGCGATGGTGCTCGGAGAGTCCGGAGACGTCCATGTTTCGGGAAGCTCGGAGGAGCAAATGAAATGCCGGGGAATATGAGCAAAGAGGACGCCCCGAGTCGGAGCGCTTCTTTGACGTTCACCATTGACAACATCCTCAACCTGAAGCGGCAGGAGAGCGGAGACTTTGGCGGCCCAAAGGAGCAGAGGGACAGTGGATGGAAGAAGGATTTCCAAGCGCGGTGTGAAGATGTGTGGGACGTCCGCAGGACGCATGAGAGCGGAGCAGATGAGACAGGTAGCCGGGAATGTAATAAGTCTACAGATACACCAGTAAAGAGACTCTCCAAAGTGCTTTATTTACAATGATTAATACATTTTCTAAGGAATAGACAGTTTTAGGCAGACAGACATGTTTAGCGGCAGAATGGTGCGTAAAGAAATGTAACGATGGATAAAAAAAAAACAAGCTGATAAGATCGCGGACTAGAGGTCGTTGTTAATTTGTATTCATTGATTTTGATACAGCGATTATTGTGCAGCTTCTTCGCATGTGTTTGCACGAAACAAGTGTGTAAGTTTGCCTTTACCGCTGCATCAAAGCACGTTTTATCGCTTCATTCACAGCGCAAACGAAGCCCAGAGTGCATCGTGCGGACCGCGGGGAAAACACGCCGCCGCTGACCGCCGGCTCCTGTCCCGGGGCGCAAAGTGCGCACACCGCCGAGGACGTGTCCGAGCAGCAGCAGGAACAGGCCACCGCGGACACTAAAGCCATGGTCAAGAAGAAAACACGCACCATCTTCTCCAAGAGACAGATATTTCAGCTGGAGGCGACTTTTGACATGAAGAGGTATCTGAGCAGCTCGGAGAGAGCGTGTCTCGCCAGCTCTCTGCAGCTCACCGAGACGCAGGTTAAAATCTGGTTTCAGAACCGCCGCAACAAGCTGAAGAGACAGTTATCCACGGACATGGAGGGGCCGCTGGCCGCCGAGCACCTCTCGGAGGCAGGAAATAACGTGCAATTACCGACTTTTTACAAAGACAGCAGCCTGCTGGGCGGATGTTTGTTACCTATGCCTTTCCCTGTCCTGTACCCGACTGCAAACGCTGCGCCTTACATCTACTTCTCCAACACTGGCAAATATTTTGGCCTGTTTGATGCAGACTGATGATTTTCACTGTTTGGGATCACGATGACAGTGTCGGACACACTCTCCCCTGTTCTGGCTTTAGATAGAAGGCCGGTCACTTTCCTTTTATATATATATATATATATATATATATATATATATATATATATATATATATATATATATATATATATATATATATATATATTTTTTTTTTTTTTTTTGCCTTCAGGAAAACAAGTTTTATGTCAACATATCAACTAATTCAAGACATGCATGTGCCACTATGTCCTTCTCCAAATTATTAATTATTATTATTCATTGCTTAGGACATTCTGAATAGGACGTTTGTATCGTCAGAAAAATGTGCATGCATTAAAGTTCTTCTGAGCAGTTTTATTTTGCGCAGTAATGTCATCTGAATGAATGTACATTAATATTGTCCCTCGGAGTGATGCTGCATCGACTTTGTAACCCCATAAAAATATTTTGTCATTTTTTTTTCCAACTCTTGTGTTTAACTTTTAAATGAGTTTCTGTGGCGCAACACTTCATTTGTATTTATATGGCCTTATAATTATTTTTATTTTTTAAGCACTTCTATGTTTGTTTCCACTCGACCTTTCATATGACAGACTGTTAGACTGTAAACACAGTCAGTATATCATGACATTGATGAATTTTGCAATAAAGAGTGTAATATTTGCAATTTGAGTGTTTGGACTCAAACTGAATTATATTAGGACAAAATACGTCCTAACAAAAGCATCTTACGCATTTGATTGTTCGAAAAAATTACATTGTGTTTCATTGTATTATTGTTTTTCTTTTCATTGTGCATGTAGTCCAGCATAATAAATGAGAGAAAGTTTGTGCTATTTTAGAAAGTGTAGAAAACTCTTTCATCATATAACAAAGTGAAAGTTTAGATTTTCCCTCTGCAGTGCAGAGTCAGGGACAATTAATGGTTTCTTATCTAATGTTGTACGGAGTAAAACTGAACCGAGATGGAGCCAACAAATGGCTGAAAATGGGCTCCAGGTCACTTTATTTGCTTTATAACGAACGAACAACTGCGATGTGAAACAATCCTGAAGCTTTTTTCTTATTACAGTTGGAATTCAGAAAGTCATTTACAGCAACAGTTCACTTCCCTGCGCATTTATTTATTCATTCATGTATTTATCCTCTTTGTAATTGTATCACATACTTACTGTCTCAGCCTGTTTGCATAACACAAACTTTTTTTGTTTTAGTTTTAGTCATCATCGTCATCATCATCATCATCAGGTGCCTCTACATGCAATGAATTTGCAAGTGTTAAATGAACTTCTCCACAGCACAGAAACTGTTTAGTCCCTCTCATCAGTAATGGTCCCTTTTTGCTGCCTGTCTGATTCCTTATTGTTACTTTGCACAAAAGACCCTGTTCCCATGCTTTTAAAAAGAGTTTTTAAATGTCAAATACTTGCAAATTCAAAGGTTTGTGGATCATTTGTCTCTTGGAACTGCACTGAAACATCTGAGTATGGGAACTTCCTGCTCCATCTAAGGCCTAATCCTTTTGCTTCAGACAGATTTAGTGGGTTGAAGAAAGTATTTTCTATTCTGAAATTAATTTCATTAGGGTTACTAATTAGAAACGTTTAAGCTGCAAAAGACTGCTGATAAGTAACTTGTCTATAATCCTCGCAGTTTAGGTTAAAGACTATTACTTTCATATATAATTCTTAAATAATACATATAATCACAGTGAATACAGTTTGGATTGTTAGAAGAATTGTGGCAGCCAGTGTGAGGTCAATATTCCTGAGCTATACAAAAGGACAAAACATTTTCACATATGTGCTATAATTTTTACCACAGGTGGACACTTGTATTTAAGTGGGGGCAAGAGAAAAAAAAAAAAAAAAACTTAAAAATGTCAAAATGTGGTGAACTGTCAATTTATGATTTATGTTAATTAACATACAAATGTGACAATGTTCCATATCAGGTTGGTTAATGTTGGTAGTGTTTCATGCAGTCAACCAGTAAAGAACTTCACATTACATTTCCTTTAAGAACATCTACTCCTCTACACTAAAATTTTATATATATATATATATATATATATGTATATATATATATATATATATATGTATATATAGTTTGGCTATATTTAGGAATATCTAATGTTAATTTTGGAAAGGCAGGTCAACCTTATGCAGTAGACGTATGTTAGTTATGATTTAGTGCATTAAAGTAAACCCTGGAAGAGAAAAAAACACAAAAGAAAAGAAGTGCAAAAGGTATTCCTAAAGACATACATGTACTATAGTCATCAGAAAGGTCAGGCTATTTGGGACAAAGTTTGGCTTGTAAATGGTCAATTTAACATGGAGGTTGACAAAAGTAAAATAGAATTTATAAAATTAATAATTTATATAAATCACAGTCTTTGGGTCTGCTGAACTGTGGGCCTCTTTGTGAGTCATATTGTGGAAACTTACAAAAAAAAAGTTTGTTTAGTTACTTGAATCATGATTTAAAACAAAGGAGTATCAAATTAGGTTGAAAAAATGTTTCTTTATCAATGACAGGCCAGGCTACTGCATAATTACACACTGAGCAGTTGTTGATCAGTTTACACATCAGCTTTGTAGATTTTCACACCTCACAAGCAAATCTGATCCAAGACTTTTTGCAAAAAGTACCCTCAAAGAGACCAAGAGTTGCTACTGGAAAATCATGACATTGTGACTCATGGTACATACGTCACTAAGGCTAAGTGCTTGCATCCAAACTGTAGAGTGACAACTTCAGTGCTGTTCTCCACCAACAAGAAGCTCTTACATTTGAATTTTTAAGAAAAACTTACCAAAGTACTGAAAATCTGCTCAAACCAGAGAATCATTAGGAGGTTTTTGTTACAGGTCTGTAGGTGATGAACAGTCAGAGGTTCCCCACTATCTGTTTTTCTTTGCCGTTAGAGCGCATGAGTGTACACTAGTGTCGCAGTGTAATGCATCTCTGCAGAAAGAGCGAGAGAAATAAGAGAAATGTGTATTTAGCTGGACTTGCATCAGTGCTTCTGGAGAGAGTTTTCCTAAAGGGCCCAGCAAGCTGCACTTACACACCGTTTCCGGGTCACTTCCCCCTTCAGTGCTGGAGCCTCTCACTGCTTTCTCCCTGTCACAGCCATTCAAGGCCCCGTCACCGTTAACCTGTTCACTCAACCACTTAGTCTGCCTGCAAATCTGTTTTCTCTGCTAAATTCCTGTCTACCTTTGCTGTGCATGTTGAGTTGTACTGTATCTCATTATTCCCACAAAAGGACGGTGACGAAGGAAATGAGTTGATGCAGCTCTGGTGTCAACTTTAGAATTAGTTTATATATATATATATATATATATAATGTGCTGTAGGTTGCATATACTTATTAGAATTCATATCCTCAATTATTCAGTGTAATTTATGCTATAAATCTAAATGGGATTAATGTGAATGGAGGTAAAGCAGGGAGGTAATAGTTGTCCGAGTGGGATTATTATCAAATCCAATTCAACTGTGTAGCATTAAAGGCTTAGAAGAATCTGCAGTAGTTTACAGTTGGTACCATGCTGCTAAATATGTTCAAAATTAGAATAGTGCTGCTAATAATTGTACTGATAATTAGATATTTTAGCCCTGAAATCACAAGGTTGATCTCAGTTAAATGAAATGCAACAATTCAGTTAAAGTACTTTGATTTGTTGAAATACACAGGCTCAAAAAAATGACATTAAAAACAGAAGAATTGACTGTTGAGTAGAAGTAATATCAAGTTTAAAAAAAATGGTGTAGAATATACTGTAACTTCACATTGGCCAGTGCAAAAATAATGTATTATGAGTACTGGTGAAAATTTCAACATGTATTTAGAAACATGCTAATCATTGTTGACTTCTTGGTGGTAATATCATGTAATGTACATCTTCGCAAAAAAACAACAACAATGCACTGAAACCTCATAGAAAGTGTAGGCTTTGTGAATATATGTGGTACGTATGCATCATGTTCTAGAGCCAAAAACCTGTTACCTGTTTATTTTAGTAGAATGAGATTACAGGTACTAAAACATGTTTGACAGATTTTACAGTTTTGTGAGCTTGCACAATTAAGTTTGTACCTGTAAACTTGCATGTCTGATCTGTGCTTGCAAGCTTAATTTCTTGATTTAAAATATTTAGGTTTCTGCAAAAACCTATAATGTTCCAACTTGAAAAATTAAGCCTGCAAGCACAGACCTGAATATGGGTTAGGGTTTTTTTTTTTTTTTTAAAGTATGAACATTTCCATTTCTGAACATTTCTGCCTGTAAACTATTTCGCAAGTTTGTGCAAAAGTTCCAATGTACAGGCAGAAAACTAAATCTTCAGAGATTTAAAAAAGAAAGCCTGCTACCACAAACCTGTGAGTGTGTGTGTGTGTGTGTGTGTGTGTGTGTGTGTGTTTACAGAAAGACAAAATGGACAAACTTTCAAAACTATCTTCAAACACGCTACTAAAAATTATACACTAGTTTATCATTTTTATGTTAACATTTGGTTTTAGGGTTAAAGGCCCAATCTGTCGTTTTTTCGACCATAAAAATTTTAAGTATATTAACCTAAATAATTAAGTTGTTTGAGTCATTGATGGGAAATCACCATTTTGTGAGTTTTTCATGTGATCATAATTCAAAATAAAGGCTTATTTAATCCAGTGTTTACAAACATCAGGGATGTAACACTAGTAATTAATAAAACACTAATAATTTTAATCTTCTTCTTGTGTTAATTCTGTGGGTTTTTTTTTTTGGTGGTGAGGTGACACTTTACATTTGGATCACATATTGTGCCTTTAAAGTAAATATTATGTAGATTAAGGTTATATTAAAGCTTGGGGTTATACATTGAGAAGTTAGGGTTATAATTAGTGTAAGTCTGCAGAGTGCAGTGCCAGCCTGGCTTGTCTTGGAGTGTGTCTGAGATGGGGTGGGTCGGGTGGGGTTTACAGTCGCCAGACTTCCTGACTCTACCGCTGTCGGACACTTGTGAGCGCAGCATTGGCTCTTTGTATCTCAGCACTCTGCTCTGCAACCACAAGGTTCAAGTGACCCAACCCAGCCTGCAGCCCCCCCCCCCCCACACACACACACACACTTGTCTATCAGAGGCGAAGAAAAATCCATTAAAATCTCAACCTGATCAAAAAGACGCCCAAAGCCGAGACACCATATGCACTCATTTAGGGCTATCGATGACTGGCGAGCATTGTGGGGTAGTTTAATACATGCGATTGACTTACTGCCAACAGTGGCAACAAAGACTGTTTTTCTACAAAGAAATGGAGCTGAGAGTTTGGCAGAGTTATTCCAGGCTGATGTGCACCTCAGGGCCATCCAGAGCTGTCAGCATGTTTCTCCAGTCTGACTATCAGTAACCCACACAGCACATGGTTTCCATTCTTGGTTAAATGTATGAATGCTGAGCGCTATTGTTTGAAATCACTGATCCCTGAATTGCAAGTGATAATGTGGTCCCACTAAATGATTGTGGTGGGAGTTTCTCTCATACCATTAGCATGCAAATATGGAGATGTGACCCGACTGCTATGGCTTCTTTTTGCCACCAGTGCTGTGTTTAAATGTCCATTTAAAATCATGTCCAAAATACAGAGAGTGTAAATGGAGACCAATGTTTGTACATACTGCAATCATGTTAGTACTACTTTGAATTATGTGTACTACACTTGTTAGGATCATCATCTCATCTTCGTTTCAAAGTCATTCACCGCTGGCCTTGTTCGTAACTAGACCCGAACGTTTGAATAGTTGTTAAATAACCCTGATAAGCAGCCATTAATCTCACACTACTTGGCGCTCTACACTGAAAAACAGGCCTGTTTTGCCGTGAGCTTTCTTTGTGCATTCTCAGATGGGATTTATAATTACTACCAATTACTGTTAGAGCTGCCTGGAGGTAGGCTGGATCTGGAGCAGCCACTAACTGTGAAGACAGAGCTTAATTTTCCTAACACAATGAATCACAACTGAGCTTTAACTGCTGTAAAATACCACAACTGTTTTTTTAGGCTAACTTTGGCAGAGATAGTAAAGTGGTGGAGTGTTGGCAAGAAACGTGAGACAGTGAATCAGTATTTTAAAAGCTGCCAGATGTACAGTCTAACACCGATATGATATTGTCAATGTAATTTTAAAATCAAGAGTGATACAGCCTCTACACCATACCAGTGGTTGGTCAGTAAAAGACAGACTATATTTCTATATATAAACCCTGTTGTAGAAGTGTGTGAGTGAACAAATCTTCGATTCTGAATCGCAAACTGAGTTTACTCAGTAGCTCTGTTTTTGGTCTCCACCAACTCCCGAGGGAAATATCTGGCTCTTTAGTTGCTAAATTATCTACTATGTTCACCAGCTAGTTGCTATGTCTGTCTGAAGGTAGTGTACAGTGGGTTTATCAGAGTTTTTTCACTGAAAACAGCTGTCTGCTGCATTTGGAAACAGTTGAGAGCAGTGAGAGTGAACCAAAACAGAAAAGGTGCGGGCCACAAAAACCAAAACAATGAGCTGAAAGATGCTAAAAAGCTCCGTAGAGCTGAGGGCATCTGCAGTCAGGTGATAATTCTCTGTGGGTTCATCACTACAAGCTCCTCCTTTCACATTGAAAGTAGTCATCTGATCCATTGTTCCTATAAAAACATTGATTAAGTGCAGCTTTAAGCAGTTCTTAGTCAGGGCTAGTTTTGTACTGAACAGTTAAAATCAGCATCAGACTCAAATTATATGGAATCCAAGACTGAAGTGACGACGTTCAGAAGAAGCACCCTAACTTCTCCACATTAAGAATGATGATGCGATCACTTCACTTAAGAAAAGAGCAAACTAAATGAGCTGCATTGTCAATGAATCACTGTCTTTTTACTGAACTGAACAAATTATTCAAGTCAGCAAAGCAATTCGTAACTTCCACCTCTATTCTCTCACATCAGGGGTGTCACATACTTACTATAATTACTGAAATATTTCAAGGTTAATGAGAGTGAATTTTTGTGTTTGCTACACAACACCTGAAATAATCCAGGAAAAAAAACAACCAGGAAACAACTTTGAAAAAAAAAAAAAAAAATGTAAAAAAAAAAAAATCACATTTGAGGCCAGGGACATTCAGGTCACAAAATCATCTCTCTAACCTCCAAACTGCTGCTGGCCCACGACAACTTCCATGATAATGTAGAATGATCAACATGCAACACATGAACTGGAATCAAACCCATCGTGTTGTTTAGATGGTTTCACTTGACCCACTGATCCACCAGGAAATCCTGAAATAGCTGGATTTCTATCCTTAATTTCTTTCTCACCCAAAGCAAAATGTTCAATTGTTCTGACATGCTCTTTCAGTGAAATTAAATTTCAATCTCGTTTTTGTCTCAGAACTATTCTGCTGGTATTAGAAAACAATGAGCAGAAAAAGCAGAACAAAGAACAACTTGCTCCAAACCAAAAGCTGTTCTTTCCCACTGATACAAAACAGAAAGTGAATTAATTGGTAAAGCTGACAAACATGACACATTAGACGACGCCCGGATGTATTTCTTGTACTGCTGGCACAATGTGAAAATAAAGCTTATTTGACTGCAAAACCTCAAAACTGTTGTTTTTGTAGCCGGCCTTCTACTTATTGTTATTGTCAGTAGAGGTTCATGTTAACAGATTTTAAAAAAGGGGGAGACACTAGGACGAACATTCACGAGTTAGATTTCTTTGGGTATTAAAGGTTTATCAGATTTTTTTAAAAACACTTTTGTTATGCAAAACTATTGCATTGTTTCAAATGATCATCAATTAATTCTGTGAAATGTGAAGTTTGTGTACCTAAAGACTTTCTAACAAAGGCACCCTTTATAAATGGTTGTAACTAATGGTGGTATTATTGCTAATAAATCATTTACTAATGCTATGTACTGTAGGTCAGTTATATAAGCCATTAATTACAACTTTTGGACTTGTCATGAAAATCCTATCCTAATAAATGTTGGTAATAATACAGTAAATATATGCTCATGGGTTTCTCACTTTTTAGTAAGTATGCAGTCATAAATGCCAAGTCATTAATAAAAAGGGGTTCTATAACAGCCCATCATGTCTGCTGTTGTAAATGCTAAGTTGCTAATTGTGGTCCAGATTCCCCACAACGCTTTTCAAGAAGGTGAGTGGTCAAATGGACCATTGGAGGGATCCTTCCTGATGCACCAAGATGCAAGTGTTATGCAGGAGGATGAACACCAGCTAAAGGGTAGCAACACTTACTTCTTACTTACTAATGGCTTATAACTGAAGTATAAAGATGGATTAACCATTAATAAAGATAAACCGCCCCAAAATTTTTTGAAGTGGTACCTTTTTTCCACAATTCTATTTTACAGTTTCCTCGTCACATCTCTGAAAACTCTCTCCAGTGGTGTACAGCTCTGTCTAAGAGGGTGGTTTGTTCAAAGGACTCAGTGACGCTGCACTTTACAACATAAACAACACCCCATTCATTATGACTCGTAACTTGATAGCGACCAGGGGGTTGTGGACCCTCCCGCCAGGCTTTCAGAGGGCTTATTGATCCATTAATTTCGTCGACTTTAGTGGTCTGCAGTGACAGAGTGCCTCTGTAAATTGAATGGGGGCTGAGGGATTACAATGACCGTATCTGATGAAAAGGTCCTGCATGAGTGGCGACGACATAAATAAAGCCAAAGGTCATCCATCTTCCTCTCTCAGGAACCGGGTCTACGGAGTCTCTCGTCTCATCCCCCTGAAGGCCCCCTAGTGGTAAATATGCCACATTAGTGAAGAGCGGCCAGATGTCAGCATATGCTTTTCACACTTTGGAAATGCTGGAAGCGCAGTGGGGAGGAAGCAGTGGGAGGAACCTAGGACATCCTATTTTCGCATTTGTTTGTATTTCTTGACCTGATTTAGGGTTAATGTTTGTAAATAACTGTTATTACTGTTCAATTAGTACTAATTGAACCCAGTAAATGAGAGCTGAAGCTACCGAAGAGGACACTGAGGTTGTCTGAGGCTTTTGCAACTTTCAAAATCATCTCACAAAATCATCTCACAAAAAAGTCCATTTAGGAGCTGTTCTGGAGCTTTCGATTGTAGCTTTCTGAGCATTTAAGGCATCAGAGCATTTTAAGGACTTCTCGTTCATGTTGGCTTAAAAATTGATAATCCAAGTTCAGTCTTGACCTTAGAACCAGCAAATGACAAAATAATCTAACCACAAACTCCATATGCTGCAGGAGATGATGCGATATCAACAAAAGCTGCAACCTTTCCACTGTTGTGGTGAGATCATTTGCCAGAATCATTACTGAATGAAGACCGTGAGACGTGTTTGAAAGCTCTAAAAGGGAGTGGACCTTTGAGTTTTTGCTACAGGTTCTGCTCCCAAAAGGTCACAAATAAACATTCAAACTTCAAAAATAAATGTTTTTGGCCTCATCTCAAATACACACACATCCTGTGGTGTATATGGGCTCATACTGTATAACCATATCACCATTTTTTTCTTGTGGTTGTAAAAAAATTGTCACAGATGTCATTTTATTAATATAATAAAATTACCGGTGTATAATAATTCACAGGCAACTTTATGGGGCCTGTTTTCTTTGCTTCAGTGCATTTGTTTGTAACATTTACATTAAAAAAAGACTACATTAAAAAATCTATCTACTTTTAATCATCTTATCTATCTATCTATCTATCTATCTCTCTCTCTCTCTCTCTCTCTCTCTCTCTCTCTCTCTCTCTCTCTCTCTCTCTCTCTCTCTCTCTCTCTCTCTCTCTCTCTCTCTCTCTCTCTCTCTCTCTCTCTCTCTCTCTCTCTCTCTCTCTCTCTCTCTCTCTCTCTCTCTCTCTCTCTCTCTCTCTCTCTCTCTCTCTCTCTCTCTCTCTCTCTCTCTCTCTCTCTCTCTCTCTCTCTCTCTCTCTCTCTCTCTCTCTCTCTCTCTCTCTCTCTCTCTCTCTCTCTCTCTCTCTCTCTCTCTCTCTCTCTCTCTCTCTCTCTCTCTCTCTCTCTCTCTCTCTCTCTCTCTCTCTCTCTCTCTCTCTCTCTCTCTCTCTCTCTCTCTCTCTCTCTCTCTCTCTCTCTCTCTCTCTCTCTCTCTCTCTCTCTCTCTCTCTCTCTCTCTCTCTATATATATATATCTTTTAAATGTTACTTAATTTCGTCCTTTGTTTTATTTATTCATTTTAAATCATTTCAAATTGTTCTTTTTTCCTACCTAAGACAGTTTCTTCTTGTATCACATTCATTTCCCTCCTGGGAATCATTATCACATCTAATTTCATCTTGTCTCATGTAGGACTCATCACCTCAGTCTTTCCTGTGAAGGAGGGGGAAGTCTGATATGCCTAATATCCCAATCCCACCAGCATGACACTTTTCAGTAACAAAAACGTCGTCTACAGGGATATATGACCATATTGTGCCCTATGTTTGCTGCGGTATCCCTCTGCATCTGACAACAACAGGTCATTTCATTGTAGCCCCGGAGATGAAAAGCCCTGACCTTCGAGGGCACTGGTCTAGCCACCTACACGACGTGTCATCTGATACAGGATCAGATGTCAGCTGCTTCACACAAGCAGCTGTAAGGCAAGTATGAGCAGTGATACAACTGGCAGTGTCATTCAGAGTGACAGAAGTCATGAAAATCATTTAATGAGTAGAATATGGAGGAACTCCCCAGATGAGAGAATCTACTCGGCCTATCAAGCTGTCCTCGTCTTTAAGATCAGTGGACATGCTCTGTTACAAAAGACACCCAAATCAATAGCACAAGTTGGAGGAAACAGATACTTGAGACTAATGGACACTGGGAATTGCGGCTGATGGACGCAAAGGGCTGAAATTCATATTGATACGGACATCACAGGCCAGTGGGCTCCAAGGGGGCGAGAGGAGGTCACAGGTTGCTTTGACAGCCTACCCCCTCTTAATGGAAGCCTATCGACTGAATTGGGAAGAGAAGCTGCAGCAACTAACATGTAACCGGGAGGCAGAGAGTCTGCGTATGCCTGCGCGAGAATAAATGTGACTGTATGGGTGCTTGTACACCTTTTGTGTGTGTGAATGCAGACATATTCAGTTTCTTAGCAGTCCTGAGGGATTCTCACTCTGATCAATAGCAGGTTATTGGTCACTCAATAATAATGTTTTCTGCTTAGGACCAGGACGGTGTACACTTTGAGGTATGAAAATGACAATCTTGCTGTTTATTTGTGCTCCAATATTACAGTTAATGTCATAATGTAGCTGCAAACAGAGAAGGCTTTCTAATTCAGACAATGCACACAGAGTCCCTCAAAATTTAAACATATTGCACAACTTTTCTCCTTTAAAGTTATGCCTTATTCACCAAACAGTTCAAAAAGTGCATTATTGGGCAAATATTACAAAACAAATTTTGCTTGAAGGTTCATTTTTGACCTTGGAAAATGCAGAACTTTGTCAAACTCCCACTCAGCTGTGGCACTGAATCACAGTAATGTGTGGTGCATCTTAAGTAACAAAATATGCAACTTGAACAGATGATGCGCCATTAAAATCCATCAAAACGGATGCCAAGATTCTAAATAATATTTCCTTGCTCACTGTTCTTCATTGCTTTCAGTTGTGTCAACAGCAGTAAAAGTTAAATTGCAACATTAATAAGTCACTGATACAGAAACCCAAACCTTTTAGATCAGTGGTTTCTAACTTTTTGTGACCCCTGAAAATTAGGCAGTTTCTGTGTGCAACCCCCATCACAGGTGGTTAGCAATTACACCATAAAAGAGAGGTTTTCCCCTCAACACTTCTGATTGTTTCATTTGAGCCAGAAGAGGTAAAAATATCCAAAATTCCACGAGAAAAAACAACTTTTAAAAAAGGAAAACACAACACAAATTTGTTGATTCTTCTTTTCTGACCCATTAAAACATCTCATGACCCCTCAGATTTACCACTGTTTTAAGAGTACTTCTTAAATACTACTGCAGTGCATTCAACTGCAGCTCTTGGACACATTGAGCACAAAGTTAATGGAGAAACATACTGAGCAAGAAACTATTATGCAGTGATTTTACAAAGCCTCCATTCAATATTCTCTCAAGTCTCAAGTACAGTTTGCACCCATACTGTCGACTTATCAGATATATGAAATAAAAAATGAAAACTTGTGCTTCTGTTTGCAGAAAATAACTACATTTTTTGCAGCCTGTGATGTGCATGCATACAAAGCGCTGACTCGATGTGAGATTGTAGTGTGAAAGTGACAGTTTATTGACTGCTGGTGTATTTCCTGCTGATTTACCCTCCTCTTCCAGGCAATTGGTGACACAACGGTAACCTGACCCACATCTCTCACCACAAACAACATAATAATCTGTGCTGTAAATTTGCTTCCTTCTGAATTGGCAGCATGTGCCCCCCTCCCAGGGCTGAGCAGCTGCGCATCATTCAGCTCATCCAGTGTGACAGCCCGAAATCACAAGTGCAATGGGAATTTATCATCTGTAAACACACATATCACTGAGCAATCAGCAGCTGAGTGGAACACAAGTCGAGCTTTGGTTGATGCAGTGAAAAGGACAACTACTCCCCTAATAGGGATCGCTGGATTGTGGGCTGATAGCCTGAGTGGCAGCCTGCCAGGTAGATGCACCTGCGGCTCTTAAACAGGCTGTGTCATCACCACAGTTAAACTATTACATATGGCTACAGAGTACCATTAACTTGACAGCTGCTGAGGAACAACCTTTACACTCCAGAGCACAAAAGCAGTCTGCATGAACAACTTAATCTATTCCTACAGTGTTCCCTATAAAACAAACTGTTTATTGGAGAAGAGGAGCAACCAGATATTGTCCTGTAGCAGCACAGTATGATACACAAACTGTGGAAACACTTGGACAAAGCTTCTTTGATTTTGCTCAAAGATTTCAATAGCATGGTTTGGATTTACCAGTCATTACCATCTTGGCAAAACAAAAAAAACCCCACAAGTGAGCATGAGAATCTCACCTCCAAACACACATCCTTAAAGTTTTAGTTTCTTACTTTCTTTGTAATGAAGCAATTCAATTAGGGCATGATACAACAGATAATACCAAAGAGTATAAAAGTATAAAGTGCATAGTAACAGAAGTGCTCGGTGCATGGGTCAGTGGCAGGAAGTTTCCCCAAGTTCAGAGAGCGGCCCAGAATTCAAACAAACAAAGGAATGGCTTCAGGTATCCAGTTTGCCTGTTTCAATTTCAACAAATCCCCACATTAGAAGACTGATTTGGTACCTGCAACACTCAATGTACAGCAGATCCCAGACTTTTTTGAATTACAGCACCCATTCATAGGATTTTTTTTGCCTTGCTCCAACACTGTTTTGCACCTGAAAACGCCTGAAGTGTGTTGCGTTAATGTGACAACTAGCAAAAGTGAACCGTCATGCCATTAGCGGCAACGTAAGTGCATATTTAACAGGGTTTTTAATAAGGTGGTTTTAATATTTATTACTTATTACTTCTGTTTTGGAAAAAAAAGGTCTTGGTTTTTTATGTGTTGAAATGTTATTAAAAATGCACAATAAGAAAAATATAAAAATAAAAACTAGTACTGCACTAGTAGGTCATCAAACTAATTTCTTGTTGATTTCTCACGAACACATTCCATCAGGTTCTAAAAGTAAAGAGGCAAAGAAAGATGTTTGTGTGAAGGTTAAAAAAGGTAGTTAAAGGTGTGGTGAAATACAATGTAATTAAAACAAATGATTATGTCTACTACCTGTTCACCCACTGACAGCCTCTGGATAAAAGCATCAGCTGAACACCCTCACTCAAACATGACAGTGTCACACGGTTTGACTAATTGCGATGTGATGCTACAATATGATTGTTTTCAGAGTGAAGAATGAATCAACAGTTTCCCCACTCCACTTGCCCTCTGAGGCAGGTCTCTGAAGCAGAGCTGCTCACATCAGAGCGAAACATGCCTCGAGCAGAAAACGCCGACCATCTACATTCAGAAAATGCCAATAAGTCAGAATTCCAGCTAATATTGTAAGACACAAAATAATAAAAGAACTAATATATCTGCTGGTGAAGGCTTGAAGATCCTCTCCACAGTACATTTCAGCTGAGAAATGGATCCAGCCTGACAGCAGCCTGAGGTTGAACTCATGATCTGACGCTCAAAAGACTCACATTCAACCTGTCATCTGCTATCCAAGCCGCTATTAACACGGCTGTCGACATTACTCATCAGCTGAGATGAATGATGTGCAGCTCACAGCCACTCTAGACTTTCAAAAAATGTGTAAGTCACTTCAGCTGTACGTCCGAAAACACTGAATTTCATGTACAGTATTGTTCAAAATAATAGCAGTACAATGTGACTAACCAGAATAATCAAGGTTTTTAGTATATTTTTTATTGCTACGTGGCAAACAAGTTACCAGTAGGTTCAGTAGATTCTCAGAAAACAAACAAGACCCAGCATTCATGATATGCACGCTCTTAAGGCTGTGCAATTGGGGTATTAGTTGAAAGGGGTGTGTTCAAAAAAATAGCAGTGTCTACCTTTGACTGTACAAACTCAAAACTATTTTGTACAAAAAAAAAAAAATTCTGGGATTTAGCAATCCTGTGAATCACTAAACTAATATTTAGTTGTATGACCACAGTTTTTTAAAACTGCTTGACATCTGTGTGGCATGGAGTCAACCAACTTGTGGCACCTCTCAGCTGTTATTCCACTCCATGATTCTTTAACAACATTCCACAATTCATTCACATTTCTTGGTTTTGCTTCAGAAACAGCATTTTTGATATCACCCCACAAGTTCTCAATTGGATTAAGGTCTGGAGATTGGGCTGGCCACTCCATAACATTAATTTTGTTGGTTTGGAACCAAGACTTTGCCCGTTTACTAGTGTGTTTTGGGTCATTGTCTTGTTGAAACAACCATTTCAAGGGCATGTCCTCTTCAGCATAGGGCAACATGACCTCTTCAAGTATTTTAACATATGCAAACTGATCCATGATCCCTGGTATGCGATAAATAGGCCCAACACCATAGTAGGAGAAACATGCCCATATCATGATGCTTGCACCTCCATGCTTCACTGTCTTCACTGTGTACTGTGGCTTGAATTCAGAGTTTGGGGGTCGTCTCACAAACTGCCTGTGGCCCTTGGACCCAAAAAGAACTATTTTGCTCTCATCAGTCCACAAAATGTTCCTCCATTTCTCTTTAGGCCAGTTGATGTGTTCTTTGGCAAATTGTAACCTCTTCTGCACATGCCTTTTTTTTTTTTTAACAGAGGGACTTTGCGGGGGATTCTTGAAAATAGATTAGCTTCACACAGACGTCTTCTAACTGTCACAGTACTTACAGGTAACTCCAGACTGTCTTTGATCATCCTGGAGGTGATCATTGGCTGAGCCTTTGCCATTCTGGTTATTCTTCTATCCATTTTGATGGTTGTCTTCCGTTTTCTTCCACGTCTCTCTGGTTTTGCTCTCCATTTTAAGGCATTGGAGATCATTTTAGCTGAACAGCCTATCATTTTTTGCACCTCTTTATAGGTTTTCCCCTCTCCAATCAACTTTTTAATCAAAGTACGCTGTTCTTCTGAACAATGTCTTGAACGACCCATTTTCCTCAGCTTTCAAATGCATGTTCAACAAGTGTTGGCTTCATCCTTAAATAGGGGCCACCTGATTCACACCTGTTTCTTCACAAAATTGATGACCTCAGTGATTGAATGCCACACTGCTATTTTTTTGAACACACCCCTTTCAACTAATTCAACTAATACCCCAATTGCACAGCCTTAAGAGCGTGCATATCATGAATGCTGGGTCTCATTTGTTTTCTGAGAATCTACTGAACCTACTGGTAACTTGTTTGCCACGTAGCAATAAAAAATATACTAAAAACCTTGATTATTCTGGTTAGTCACATTGTACTGCTATTATTTTGAACAATACTGTACATACTTTAAAACATTTCACTTTGACCTGTAAATCTATTAACAAACACTGAAGGTGTTAATGTGTGTTTGTTAGTTTTATGAGAGATTCTTTTTCCACAAATTAAAAGCTCAGAAACACAGAATATAACTTTCTAGGGACAGAAATGTTCAGAAATAAAATACATGTCTGTCTTCACCATCAACAGCCTATACGAGAACAGATAATAGCGTATTGATAAAAAAACAAAGATAGTGCGGCTAGAGGTTCAGTTGTACCTTTACAACAACATCAATAACTACTCAGTTTAGTAACATGTTGTGTAGACAGAGAAGAAGGACCAAGGCTATAAAGTAATGAAAGTCAATGCAACACTGAGTCAGAATTACACTCCCATCATCTGCCTGATGTTAAATTGAGGGAACTTGTGAGAGACAGAGGAAGCCGCAGAGGGTGAGACATACTGCCTTTTAGTCTGTAGTATGGGTCAAACTCCAAAAACATTGGATCCTACATTTCCTATAATGCAACTTAATCTTTTTGTTAGACCCTCCGTGCCTGGCAGACAAGAATATTTCAAACTCTACACGTCCAATTTGTTATGCAGGAATTCTGCTAAAAATGTGTCTCCAAGCCTAAAGGCTTGGTCACATGATGTTTCAGTTAAACAAAAATCTACCCACAACCAACCCTGGAAAAGAATGTGATGTCACGTTTCTGATGCGGGAAACAAATAAACATTGATCAGAGTGATCACAGACTGCAAACAGTGTATGAGAGCGATGCTACAATTTGTAATCTGGTAGTTGGAGATTGCAGCTAAACAGAAAACGCATGCTTGAATTTGTCCTTCACTTGGGCTTCAATAGAAGTGAATGGAACTTACTTATCTGTACTGAGGCTGTACTCATTCACTTTTCATAGTTATACCTGTGAAAATTAATGCACTATAACTTGTATATAACCCACATAATAGGCAGCCACGAGGCAGTTAATTTATCATTAGGTGGCGACCTCTAGTGGCCTCAGTAATTATGAAGGGATCAAAGGAGGAAGTCAGATGAGGAAGTATAAAGAGCGGTGGATGGGGTGGATGGGAGACCGGGGTTCGTATCCTGTGTAAGTTGTGCTTACTTATTTTAAGTTATGTACGTTATGTAACCTAAGTAAGTTGAGTTGAGTGACTTACTGTGAGTTACTAACGTAACTTAATTATTTAAACCGTAACCGTGAGCTTTTCCTAAACCTAACCAAGTAGTTTTGGTGCCTAAACCTAACCAAACCGCGACCGTTTCACAACGTTAACCACTTGTTTATTGTTACCATGATGACAAAAGGTCTGGTATGCCTGTTGCTGGCTGCTGGACATTTGTAGGATTATGCACGGAAAATGGTGCATTACTTTTCGTAAGATATCTACAAACCGTTGTATGAGTATACGTTGCTCGCTAGTATTTTAGTGCAAGAGCGACAGTGCGAGTGCTGCATGAGGTTTCACTGTCTAGCTAAAGCTAAAAGGTATTTACTGAGCCCTCATTAAATTTGTACAGAGTTGCTGACATTCAGTGTGATCCATACTGTTAATCTACAGCATTACAGTACTTCTACTAAAGTCTGAGTAAAAGTTTTGCTCCTAGGCTTTTCTCTTTGACATCTATAGTAACTGTCTGTATTTTCTCTACTATAAACATCAGTGGGTCACTAAAAATCTTGAAGTCATCTCCTGTTAGAAAAAATTGGAAACTACAAAGCCAAAAGGTGATTTCCTGGGTTATTTTGTCTACAGTGTGTGGTGCTTTTAAAAACAGGTGAGTGGTGAAGTCACTTGAGCATCAGTTTGTTCTGAAATCAAACAACACTTCATAAATATCTGTGCTTACTTGCCTTCAGATCCCCTGGTGTCCAAAGAGAGGCAACTCAGAGAGACGGGTGCTTTCAGCCATGTATTATTCACCACTTTAATCCCGCAACCCTACAAAAGAGAAAACAGAGGAGTTTGTGTTTATTTTATTTATCTCTTAAATCCACAAATAGACAGCTGCAAAATGTTCCTCGTTAAGGATTTATGACCCGGCGCCAAATAGTGAACCTTCGGTAGTGTTGCCTTGAAAGGGTTATGACCAATATCTGTGTTCGTTTTCATCAGAAGCCCTAACACTAAAGAAAAGAAACCAAAATAAAGACTTTTCGGTTTTTTATTTGGACTTCTTCAGGGTAAAATGAAACTTAACTGGAAGATAACATAAAACACAAATTGTATTTTTGAAGCCTTTGCCCAAAGGAAAAGACATGAGAACAGTTACTACTGAATCTGCACTGCTGAGTACTCTCTTTTCATCATACTGTGCTCTTACAACAGAAAATGTTCATATTTGGAGTCACTTACACTTAAGTGTACATACATCACTATAAAAGATGAACAAATGATAAAATTAATGTGTCCACAAACTCCAATCCACAAATTTATTTCAGTATCAAAAGAAATAGTTTAATATTTTGGAAAACATGCTTATTTGCATTTTTTCCTGAGTTCGATGAGAAGATTGTTATCACACTCATGTCAGTACGTTTAGTACAGAGCTGGAGCCTAGCTTAGCATGAAGACTGAAGGCAGGGGGAAACAGCTAGCCTAACTCTCTCTAAAGTTCAAGAATATGCCATAACACACAGTATAATGTTTAATCCTAACACAAACAGTAAAAATGACAATCCATGGTTTTACGAGGAGTTACATGCTGCAACTATTTCCTGGTTACTGCTAGTGATAACCAGACCTCATTCATTCAGCCTAACATTGGCTTTATGTTATCAGATTTTGTTTTGCCCTAACCAATCAGTAGCAAGTTACCCAACCGTCCCGCCTACCTCATTTTCAGTTGACACATACGCCGGGGACACACACAAGGTGGAAGCACCGCGAAGCACCACGCTAGGTCATTTCTCCTGCGAGCAGTAGCCTGGCTGTTCAGACCTGAAGCGTATTTCTCCGTGCCGGTCAACAAGCAGTGCTTCGGGGAGCTTTCGCGTCCTATGTGTCCCCGCCATTAAGCTGCAGTAGCAGTTGCTAGTCAACTCACAACCTCTACTGATACCCCGATCTTATCGCCATTTTTCTGTCCCTATTTTCTTTATGTAGCTAGCTCTATGAGGACACCCCCATTCTCAATACTACTACTGAGCTCTGATTGATCGACTGTTTCTCTGACCAGTGGAAATAGTTGTCGACCGGCAAAACACCAGACCTATTTGAGTCACTGTACAAATCTGAGACATGGACGGTGATTCAGAGGTCTGGAAACAGGCTAGCAAACAACTGGGTGAATTCCAGCAGTTCTTTGCGAAGACTCCTGGCTTTGGAGAGAGCCAAGCTGCTTCCAGTCTATATGCTAAGCTAGGCTAATCGCCTCTTGGCTCTAGCTCCATACTAAACGCACACACACACACACACACACACACACAAGTCTTGTACCAATCCTCCCATCTCACTTGGAAAAAAATAACATTTAAGCCTATTCTCCAAAAAGGTTGAACCATTTCTTTAATTGGTTACAGAGTTAATAATATTAAATAGACAGCACATGTTGTAAGAAACTGTTGTCTTTGATCACTGAAAAGGTTGTTATATCACATCTCCGGACATTTCACTCTGACATGGAGAACAAGCAAAACAAAAACAAAAAAAAGCTGTCAGAGATGAGCTGGTCAACGCCATATTTCAAACTCAATTGTGTTTAAACTCACTCATACTAAGAGATTTCTGAACATATCCTATCCAGTAGACCGAAGCACTCTCCAAAAATGCTTTGAGATTTGGAGGGAAGTGGCTTAACAGATTGTTATGTCACCATTAGGGAGCTGTAATAAAGTCATATTTCTTTTGCATTTTGCATGACTGGAGGGCCTTCCACTCTCGCCTGTCTGCTCCTCTCACATCAGCCTCCCTTAAGTGGAGCAGTTCTGGGCTGCAGGTTTTGCCTCGCTGCTGCCAGAGTGTGTCTGTGCCAGATAGCGTTGCATGATTACACTCAGCAGCGCACAATTTTGTAGACAGCGTTATAGCAGGAGAATAAAATATCTTAGGCCTCATTAAACGCCCACACATTTGGAAATTAGAAACCAGTTATTCATCATTGGGAAAAGAATAGGGATATCAAAATTAAGTCTCGTGTAATTTATAAGCTACAGGGAGATGGGCTGCTTAATGAAAATGCTGTGTAACGACCAAACATTTGCCACAAATTAAGCTTTTAAAAAAAAAAAAAAAAGGTATAAACTGAAACACAACAAGCCCTATAGGTGTCGTTTCTTGATTGCTCCCTGGTGCCAAATTCATAAACGTTGCTTGCATGTGCCATAATTTTTGAGCAAAACTGGAAATGATTCTGATACTGATAAACAGTGACAATCAAGTGCATAAAATTCATTTTGTTTCCTCTGAGCTGTAAAACACTAAAGCTGTTCTGACAGATTTTTTTTTTTTTGGCCAAGAGCCGATGCAAACAGAACAATAATGTTTTCTGCTGTAAATGCGAATGTGCTATAAAAGAGCATGCTGTCATGTTAATGTTGTTCCTATTTTCAAGTGCTATCCTGAATATGTGGCCCAAGGTTTGCTTGGCTGCTCATGAATATTTGACCAGTTGATAAATTAATAAAAAATCTTCATTGTCAACTAGTCAATTATAAGGCAGCAACCATGGTTCTATGGAAAATGTCCTCTCTGTCTACTGCTTGGGGATGAAAATGATTAGCTTTATCTTCCAATAATTTAATGAAATTTGAGAAAATTAATCATGTTAGCTAAACTACCTCACTGAAAGAATCCAGCCATGCTATATTTTCTTGCTTATATCTCTCTTTATTGGTATTTCTCTCACTGAAACTACATGAACTCCGGCTCTGGACAGGTGTATGAGCAAAAAAAAGAAAAAGTCTTAAGGAACTACGAAAGAGTTTCTTAGCATGACAAAAATTATATTTTTTCACTTTGTCAATGGATTTTCACACGCCCATGTGTTGCACAATATTTTCAGCCAGATGGGAGCATTCCTAGCTCCCAGCTAGCCAGGACACATGTTTAATGATCATGAAAAGGTTTATATCTAAGCATAATGTACATAGATAGTGCCCCTAATGGTCACACAAGGTCAGGAGCAAAGGCTTTCAAAAAGATGGGATCCATATCTCCTGGAAATCCCTGCAGCCTAAAATGCTGCATTCAAGAGCAACCTTCAGTATTACTGAAATACTCACAAAGCCCTCCATAACCAGGCCCCCTCCTACCTCACCGACCTGCTCCACCACCACCACACTCAGACCTGGAGCAATAGAGCCTTCTCCATAGCTGCCCCCTCCCTCTGGAACTCTCTCCCCAAACACATCCGAGACTGCACCAATCTGTTCATGTTCAAATCAATCAACTCACCTTTTCACAACTGCTTCTAATGTGTGATTAATGTTGTGGGATATATATTGTTAGTGTGTTGTTTTCTATCATCATTTTAACTTATAAAGTGTCTTTGAGTACCCTGAAAAGCACTCTAAAAAAAATTATTATTAGTATTAGTAGTAGTAGTAGTAGTAGTATGGTGCCACTATCTGGAATCATCGACACTTGATCAACAGACTGTGCAAACTGTCACTACTCCTATAATGTTTCAGTTGTTTTAATGTTTGTATTTAAGTACCCACTCCATGAAAAGCAGAACTGATACTAAGTGGATTACACAAGTAAAAAGACAGCCATCATCACACAGTCAGCAGACAACAGTTGGCTAAAGCTCGGGACAAACCTGAAGACTACCTGAAACCCAAAAAGACTGGACAAACCACACAAAGACTGTTTCCACCAACTTGCAGATTTTTTTAGTCTTTGGCAGACTATAACTACAGAGGGAACTGGAGGTGAGTGAACAATGCTAACTTCAGGTAAAGCTGTTTTTACTGTTATGTCTCCCTCAGGCGACACACAGTGACGTCACTGGTCGCCCATGACATGTTTTAAAAAATCTTTATGCTAGGGACTGGATCTAAAAGACTTCAGATTCAGACTCTTTACATGTTGTAACAGTTGTAATGTGTGTCCCCACCTTTAAGAAGATAAACATTTGAGACCTGAATAAGAACCCATGAAAACAAAAAGGAAGAGCTTGCAGCTGTAAAGGCCCTCCGTGGGCTTTAAAAAAAATAAAAATAAATCGACACCCTATTTCATCAACATGTAAACAAGTACAAATCGACCACTAAGACTCGCGGTTTGTAGTCCCAAACCTCAACAATCTTCATCTCTTTGATACAGACTCCTTAATGACTATAGTTAGTGATGAAAAATGAATAGTGTTTGGCGTTTCAGGCCTGTATTTCCCACTCTGTGATCCCAAACAAACTTGTTGAAGGATTAGATTACCAGCCTTTCTCAAGTGGGCATAGCTGCTGCCTGGCTCTTCCTTGTGCCTCTCTGGGTTTGATTTGAGCCAAAAAAAGAGCCACAGGATACAACTTCCAAGGCATTAGCATTCTCAGCAGTCACCCAGAAAAATTTCAGATCACGCTAGTTTGAAGTGACAGGGTGCTTAAACTACAGTACATGGGGGTGAGAAACAACCGCCTCATGCTAACTACAAACACATTATGTAAGGAACAATGACGGGCTCGTGCTCTTTCATCTGCAGCAGTCGGTTTCTTACAGTATTTCCCAACACTATAGTGTTACATCTCCTGGGTATGGACATGCTAATGCCTTTTAAGCATGGTATTATGATGTCGTTCTATGCAATTGGGATAAATTTATAAAATGGCTGATCAGCCCAACAATTGATCTTTAACTCATTGTCCAAGTGTTTTGTGGAATGCTAACTCAGGCAAAACAAAGAAGTAAACCTCCAGTGTTTAACTCTGCCTTTTCCTCCACAAGTTTCCATTCATATTTGTCTGACGGAAAAAAAGCAGACTGTAAACAAAAACGGTCACCGGTTTTATTTTGAAAGTCTTTAAAAGAATTTTAAAAAGCTAATTCTGCCTGACAACAGCCTGCAGAAATGACTAGATCACGCTCACACGCACATTAATTCACCAGTGCTATGCTGGATATGCCAGCTCTATGTCTGGTTTTACCAAGCTGTTAGGAAAGTGTTCATATTTGCTCAAACTGTAGCCACTTTTAAGCATTTTGTCAGATTTTAAACAGCAGCACAGTATTTGTTGAGTGTTCATTAGGGCATTTCACACTACAATTATTTATATACTGTTCTTATACTGTTTCTTCTATTTTAGTTTTTGTTTCACTAGCTTTTTTAGCTTACTGTGCCAAACAATCCCAAATCAAGGTCTACTTACTAGCTTTTTCCAGAGCTCTCAATTATATGATGCTGTCTTCATCAGTACGATCAGTTTGTCATGGAGATGGTTCTGTTGGCATGGAAGATCAGTAGCTGATTTCATCCAGAGCAGGACTTCTCTTTCATGTTGGAAGGCCATGCGTGTACAGTTGAAAGACCCAGAAAAGGCTAGTACTGCAAGTCGAACTTGAGTTGAGTTTGTTTTGTCAAAATACTATTTCCAAGGTCAAGAATCCATGTTTAGATTTTGTTTTAGCTCAGTTTGGAAGGGGAAAAAAGTATGATGTAACAATAAAGCATTGTCATGACTTCATTTACTTTTTTCTGGAGTTTTGCAGAATCACGTCGTAGTTGGTTGAGCGGATTGTTTCTGTGCCGTTATACTCCGTGAACATTTTTAGTAAAGAAGGAAACAAAGACAAAAACTAACAGTACTGACATTGTTTTCAGACCCTTTTAAAGGCCGTTTTAGATTTGAACTTTTTTCATTATAATTTTAGTTTTCATGGACAAAAATCATTTTGGAGGTTGCCTTCTATCATTGTACCAAGCTTTTGAAAAGTTTTCAGACTTTAAGACTTTGCATCTTCTTACGACTGCTGATAGACACAACAACAAAGTGATTGTCCATGAATCTGTCGTTTGGAATTTATACTGTATGCCTTTTTGTGTGAAGCCATGTCCACTGCTACACCCACTTAAGCCCAAGTGGAATGTATGGTATCTTCTTTCTTTCTTTCCTTGATCATAACCACGCTATCCACAAAGTTTCATGTAAATCCATTCATAACATTTTGAAACATCCTGTTTACAGGCAGAGTGGGGTGAAAACAGAGCCCCTGACTGACTCCAAATGGAGAGAGTAATTTGGTGTAATTGCACCATGGGTGAAACCTTTGAAGACCCAGTTTGTGTTGTGACTGAAACAATGATGATTAGAGCTTGCTCACTTGTCAAATGCAATTAGGAGCGCAACCACATTTAAAAAGCAGACCTATCATGCAAAACTTAGTATCCCATATTAAATATTAGTTTTAAAATTACTTACTTACATACAGTATTCTGCTTAGCTAAGAATACAATCATATTAGGTTTATTTGCACATTTCAAATAGCCATAATTATCTAAATGACTGACTGAGAGGGTGATCAACTATACAAATGGGACACAAGAATATATTTACATCTTAGCTTCAGGGAAAAACTTTTTCAGTGACAAACAATATATAGCATGAGCTAACTTGAGGCTTGAAAGGCTACTGCTCACACCACATGATATAGATTAGCTTTAGAGAAATCTGGGCACCTATTAACACTGCTGTTTGATCTCAGTGGCACAAATTGATACAAGGTGAAGAAATTGTTACGTAATTATGATTGATGATGACAAGAAGGGGAAATGATTTGTGCCTTTAAATTCTCAGAGAGAAAATTGGTCCTTAGTTTAAACTCCACAGAAGGAGCTTCAGGAAGCTGTAATGAAGTGTGGAGATTCAGCTGATGAGTAGCTAAAACTATGAGATTAGAAGATCTACACTGCATTACACACGGTAGATGCACATTCATTTTTTTAACATTTAGGTCAGAATTACTGTTTTTAAAAGACTTAAACTAAAACCTCTGGTTGGCACTGTGCATTTTAAAGAAGCATTTCTGATTGATATGTGAGAGCTTAAAAATCCGGTAACAAAATACGGAATGATATTTGGGGGTTTTCCCCCAATCATAAACAAAACACTATTGATGAAGCTCCTTTAAAACAGTTTTTGAAGTTGTGCTTAAAGCTTCATCATTAGAACCCATGCCGCTGTAGTAAGGACTCAGCCTTAATGGTACACGCTCTACCAGGTGAGCTAGTGGGGCGCCCTGAAGGTTCATTATTGACCTTGAAAATAGCAGTTGACAAAGAAGGGCCTAGCACAACATCCACTCACTGGAAATTTTCTGGAGCGTTCAGCCTCTCAGACCTTGTGCTAAGAATTTGTTTTGTCAAATTGTCTAATTTAAAGAGTTTAAAAGACTTTTGACCAAGATATATACTGGACAAGTCTAAGAGCCTACCACCATGCTAGCAGCTCTGTGAGACATGCACAGAGGGGCTTTGAGCTAAATGCTAACATCAGCAAGCTAACATGCTCACTCTGACATGCCGATGTCAGAGTGAGCATGGTATAATGTTTAGCATATTAGCATGCTAAAATTTGCTAATTGGCCCCAGTTAGCAAACTTATCAACATATCTCAAACATATCTTAAGCATTTCTGTACTGCAATATCTTGCTACTTATGCAATACCGATGTATCTGTGATAAGCTAATATTGATATCAGCCAGTTTATGGGTTGGGCTCTAGTACACAGCACGCAGAAGACAATATAAGCTACATAAAGGAACTGGATACACTATTTGTGCAGGAAATTGACAATATGGAGTACATTACACGCCACACACATCTGAAACACATTAATACAAGTACATTTAGGTTTATGGCCAAGGCCCAAGGCTAAACATTAGTGTGAACAAGAGTACATTTCATAAAATATCCTGCCTGTTAACAGATGCATTAAACGTCACACACTCTTCTAGTAGCTCTGTGCACACCCCTTTCATTTTTACATCAAGAAAAGGAAAGAAATTCACACTCAAACCGGTCTATTTATGTTATTGTGTCAAATTCAACTTTATCCTGCTACCTGACTGTCTCAGGGGGAATATAATGTCAGCAGCCCAAATCTGTGACATATTCACAAATGAAAAAAACATGTTTGAGAAAAATAAGAATCCATGATTGCGTTTCGTGCTTCCCCACAGAGACCCAAGCCTGCAACATTTTCCTCCAACAGCCTCAATTGAGCAGGAAGGATTTTTATGATGGCAGGGCATCTGTGACTCAGTGTCTAGAATAACCCTCTAAATAAAGAATAAAAGCAATCTGCTCTTGTTTCACTCAATGCACCTTTTCCTTCCCTGTTGCCAGGGGGATGACCAAATGCATTTCATATGCAAGCGTCACGCTTCACGGCCTCCCGAGCACAGAACAGAATCGTGTTCCACTTTAAAGATGTTAATTTTACATTTTTAATGACTGGCTGATGGCTTAAGTAAGTGAGTACCTCTTACAAGGGAAGATGTGATGTTCTGGAAATCCTCCTGCCCACACCTCCAGTTCCTCGTCCTGGATAAAATGATCTCTCCTGAGGAGTGACTCCTGTTCAAAGAAATAAAAGTGATTCAAAACTGGCTTTTGATTTTTTTGGATGCAAACTATACTTTTGTTTTGGTTTTTTATCTTATTGTTTCACACTCTACACATGTGTTAACTGGCTGCAGTGGAATCCAGTCAAAGAGATTCCTCAATTTCATGGCTGATTAGCCTGATGCCAGAATTATCTCTTGTTATTTTAAAGGCAGATAATACAAGATTATGACTTAGTGGGATGGGTGAAGTCAGCTAGAAATATCTGCAAAATGCAGTTCATGTTAGTCAAATTCTGAATTGGTGGGGTGAAATAGTTGACCAAAACTCTGTATCCAAAGGGAGTATTTGACACATAACTCATCTATGCGCCACACATTAAGAGTTCAGTTTCACAACTAGTGAAAATTATATATATCTGTTGAGCTTGAGGTCATCTGCAATTTTTGGAAACACCTTCATATAAATTCTGCACATACCACTTCCCAAGGGCAAGCTAGCTTCCCAATGTGGGGAAGAAAGGTTTCAACATGTCTCAGATATGAGCTAAGCGGTTTATAGCATAAATTCTGCTCTTTAAAAAAAAAAAAAAAAAAAAAAGGTAATTAGCTTGTGCTCAGTGCTGTCATATCCATAAGTGCAGCTGCTTTTGAAAAAAAAAAAAAAAAAAAAAAAAAAAAAACAGGGCAAGAAAACAAGAGGCTAGGCTTCCCCAGGGTCAATGCCCACCACAGCCTGGATTATGGCACCAAAGGAATCCTGGGAAGCGTGTATTGATTTGGCCTGACACTTGCTGCCACATTTAGCTTAGCCGCTGCTGACTTGCAAAGGCTTCAAGCAGTTATCTGCCATATTCTGTACTATCTTTAAAGAGCGCTGAGAAATTACCTCATGCCATAGAAGATTTATCATCACATAATTAACTCGGTGCACCTAACGGCAGATTGCTTTTGACTACTAATACAAGCTTAAAGTTCATGTGCAGAGGAATACGCTTAATTAACTTGTTAGCATGAGCTGTGACGAAACACTGGCCTTTATAAACTACATTTGTTATACAAATTGTCTGGGTGCTGTGCTGCACTGTGATGTCTGATATCTGCTAGTTGCTACACACACAGATACATCAGTACAGAAAAATAAATTAGACTGCGATCTTTCCCTAAACTTAACCAAGTGCTCCCAGTGCCTATACATAACATAAACAAGTTTATTAAAGCTGTAGTTGATACGAGCAGATATGGCTTTGCTAGATTGGATATTTTGACAGAAAACAAATTAAATACGTTGTCAGAGAACATTTCACAGATACGTTCAGCATCAACATTTTGTGACTTGCCAGATATGTTAATTGACATTTCCTCATTATGTTAATAGAAAACGTAATCCAGGCGCCCTTACGTTTCCTTCAAACCGTGTTTGCTTCTGCAAATTAGTTGTGTATGCTGTAAATGTAACTTATAGGAGACAGGGTTGTTGATACACACTACTGTTGCACAATGCAATGCACAAATTGAAATATGCAATCCGATTCAAAACAGCAATCAGGAAGTATTAACTTTTTGGAGAAATATTTAGTTTCTCATTGTGATGTTTAATTGACAGTGGCCTTCCAAAGTCTACAGACATTTGTCGGTGCAAATATTATATTTCCTAATAGTACAAAAATGTACTAATAGAACTAACTAACTAATTGTATAGTAGTTTGACAATAAAAAAAAAATCTCAACTCAAGGTCCACTTACAAGTTTCAAGTTTTGGTTTTAGGTCACGTGATGACAACTGAGCAAACACCAAATGCTGAAAAACACCATGAGATGTGGTTAAAAGCTCTGAAAAAGCCAGTAAGCGGACCTTAAGTTTAGACAAATTTTTGTTAAAGTAAATTATGCTTGTATACCAAATGCAAAAACACATACTATATATTTTCAGCATGTAGTGAGACACAGCCGTACAGTTGTGCTTTGTCCATTGCACAAATCCTTACTGTTAACTGTGTCAGCCAACTGTGGCTTCACATTCCAATTGGTGTTTAATCAAAAAGGCACTGTCATATGTCTGTATATCCAAAAGGTGAATTATTGCGTTGTTAACAGCAGCATCAGATGCTTTCCTATGAGCATCTGCCAAACATGAAGCAAAGAACTGAGGAAGATGAAGATTTAAAGCTCTGAAGAAGGCAATTTTTTTTGTAACTGAGTGGATTACAACAAGCAAATATCCAGCTATCCATTTAGAGCCATGTATTACAGGAACTGTCATAGTATTGAAATTGCCAGCCATTCATAAGCCCGCCCTATAGTCTTGTAACATTGTGTTTGTAATGTTCAGTGAAATTTTGTCCAGTGTCATGCACAAATTTAACTTCTCACATGCCCAGTGTTGTTGCTCTGCATGATTCTGGGCAACTACTATGTGCAAAGAGCAACTCTTGGCAAATATTCGACTGGAATCATCCAAAACTTTACCCTTTGGAGCACTCATTGGCCAAATGCCACCTTATTTTATTCATGTTACGGCACTTCTGCACCCTTTAGGTCTGGCACTCTCTTCGAGCAATAGTATTAATAGTAAGTCTCACCCCTTTTTCCTTTCCTTGTCAGCCAGATCTGATTTCTCTTATCGTCATAATTTCCATTTAATTCGCTGAATAACAGTTGTAACATCACATGGCATCTTCTTCTGCATCTCTGTCAGTTACAAATGCAGTTGTGGGACCGCGCTGGATTAAATGGGCAAAGACAGCTTCACAATCGCCAGGGGTGTTATTCTAAGATCAGGCTGGAATCAGAAGTTTTGTCGGTTTCAGTTAACCAGGCCGCTGCTAAATGGCTTAAGCCAAGCATCAGTGCACCCAGCTAAGGCTCTGAGATATTGCTGCATGACAGCTAAAGTAGCTGGGTGCATCACGGACACATACCCAGCCTAAAGAGCCCTCTGGCTTTCTCTTCTTCATGACTGACTTTTAAGTGTTTTATCCCTGGGACACAGCGATAATGTGCATTAAAACAAAGAACACTTATTTCAATTGTGCTTTATGTTTTATTCTGGCCTTAAATTCGGCAGTGTCTAGACTGGGCTTTTCTGAGAATAGCTCAGGAGGATCCCCTACTGTGAGAGGACTTGACTTTTTGACTTTAAGTGTGCTCGTCACTAATATTTGGTGCCAAGAAGGAATTTGCTTCTTTTTTTTCCTTTTTTTTTTTTAAAACTTAGTTTAAAAAAATATATTAAAAATTATATCCTTCTATAAAAACATGTTAATAGCATGAATATACATTATAAAGAGGAATTATTCATCAGTCTCTTGATACAGGTATCTATATACACTGCTCAATGCGGAATAAAAAAACTGATATCTTCTGTGTCTGTGGTTTAACGAAAATGGCTGATGTTATTTTATATTCCTCTTATTTTCGATAAATCCTTTGAAAAGACCAAAACAAACATTAATCTGTCAACACTTTTTGACTTCCCCAGTCTGTATGTGGCTCTCATCCCCGAGGTCTTTGGTTCTACTCTTTAAAAAACTGGTCACAAATATACAATTTTCAAAAGGCAAAATCATTTCCTAAAACAAATGGGCACTCTTGTTACTCGAACAGAAGTAAATAGTGCATTTGTTTGGCATTATTTTCAGAGTTGGATTTGGTGCTCTGAGTATTTACAGCAGCAGGTTGGTGTATGTGGAATCATCTCAAAACAAACTACAGTGCCCATGTTTATTGTAATGAAGGAGCATGGCATCCAGTGGGATGGTGTGGATCACTGATGTGTATTTAATAGTTTTGGAGAACAATGGCTCTCTATGGCACAGAGGAATAAGCTATATATCAGGGTTTGGCTACACAGACAACACTTGTTAGTAGGATCAGAAAAATATTGAATTTCACCAAACTTTAACTTATTCCTTTAAAACAATCTCTCCTAGAAGACTAGAAATACGCTCACAAATGCTGTTGATTCTGAATGACCATTTGGAAAATAAAATTTGTGACGAGATACTATTACAATTTGAATACAGAAACAGCAATGCAACATTGCTAAAACTATGCAGCATAAGTTAAATCACGATCCTGTGGAAACTACTAAAAGGTCGTCTTGTAAACTTTTGACCGGTGTGCTCCTGGAACGCCTGGTTCTGTAATACAATACTAACAACTAAAATGAACAGCACATACTGTATAAACCTTAACAACAATCATGAGTGAAACCTATTCAGGCTATAAAATTGACTGTACTGTATTCTTATAGGCTGTGATAGATCAGTTGCTAAATAAGACGAATTCCAGACTGGTAAAATCGTGACTTGCAAAGTCTCCTAGACCCAGGCTGTGACCAAAATTACTACATATTTACTATATAGTGCACCATACATACTGGCTCCCATTTTATTTGAGTATCCAAATGTATATACTAAAGTATATTGTGCCCTCAAGCAACAGTCATGCCACACTACACTGCTGTACTATACACTAATCTGTATAGTATACTGTTTTTGCATTTAGTATACAAGAAATCGGCATACATTACTGTTTTGTACCAACAGGAAATTATGTCAAAATAAATTTGTTTTCCAAGATATTTCACCACCATCTGCAATTTATTTAAATGTATTGCAGTTGTGAGTAGGTGCTCCAGTTACCTTGTGTATTGCATTGTGGGAGCATGGCACATCAACAGCACACTCAAAGATAAAGGCTTTTCTTTTTGTTTTGTTTTTACTATGTATACTGACTGTTTGAGTATGCTTCATTTTGTCACTTGTCCAGTGTGAACACACTACAAACTCAAAACCTAAACAAACAGACAAACTTTGACGCACACTCTGGAAAAGTCAATGATGAGCGTTGTGAATTAAAACAGCAATGACAGTGGTGTTCTGTATTGTAATGTATTGTAACGTAACAGATGTGTCTAATGATGGCATATGACTCCCAAATATGTAGATTTGGTCAAGCAGAGCTGTTTTGCCTATTAAAAGAGGGAGCGAACAACAAACACTTCAGTTCATTAGGAGTGCAGGTCAAATGATTTTGCAAAGACGCTGTCCTAATCCTCATAGCAGCCCTCACACACTCCTTCACTCAGACACTAACGATGCTGACACAGGTGACGTCAATTATTAAAGTCCACAAGGGTTAGAAGAGGGGAAAAAAAAGGTTGTGTTGAAAACTGCACAGGTGTTCAGTAAACATTCTCAAAATGTCAATCTATAGCAGCGGCTGCTTGTTACTTGGGAAAGGACTCGCCTTACAAATCGTTGAGACAATGCAATAACAACACACACAAACGTGCCCCTAAGGTCATTTCAAAGTCTGAGTTCAAGGCCCCAAGCCCAGAAGAGAGACAGAAAAAGAAAGCAGTGTAATGCAATACCTGATAATGTGCCAATATATTCCTACTCTCTGACACAATGAATTTAACTCCATGTAGGAAACTCCATTTATTAATATTAATATACTGGAAAACCTCCAGGTACTGTCAGTACCTAAACACAAACCATCAAACTTGATCAGTCCCACAGTCTGGGAGTCTTCTCATTGTTTGATGTTTACTCCACTGGAAAATACTGACAAAAATAATCTAGATTTGCCTTGTGGCCACTTTATTCCATGCAGCTTTATACCAAACCAAAATTAAATTATCTGTACCAACTCAACAAACAACTGACTCACTCTGCCATCCATACAGAGCCATGTGCTTGCTAGCAGGCTAAAAAAAAAATCCAACTTCAACAGAGCAGGAATATGAGCAAGCTGTTCAAATTAGAAGGTAAAGACCACATGATCTTACCTGTGATGTTAGGAGATATGTGCAGGCGGCTCCAAAGTAAGACCAATTTTGTGAATGAAAGAAGTTTGAAGACACTTTAACTTCCTGGAAAAGCTGTTACTTCCTGGACAGTGTCATGGCCAGGTAGGCGGAAACAGGAAGTCCAACTAAACAACGCACCAAATCAAAATGTCACAAATTACACTCCTCTAACCTTTCTATCAAATCAAACAAGCCTTTTCTCTAATTTACTAAAATGCCATTTATTTACAGTCCAATGTTATGTCCGGCCTTAAAATCCTGTTTTAAAAGGAAATACAGTACATTTATATTAAGTAAAAATGGCATCTCAGGGGGCTCTTTTACACAAGTTGCCTTCTTATGACAGGAATATGGTTAAATCTAAAATATCTTAAGGTGTACCAGGTATTACACACCAGGCTCAGGGGGAAGTAAGGAAAAAACATTTTCAAGTTGTCCTCAAAGTCAACCTTGCAAAAAATGTAAATGTAAATGTCTCATCTTGTTTGGCATTATCCAGTGATTGTGTTTCTGTGGCACTTGTATTCATTTTTAGATTGTTATTTAGTAAAGCAGTCACAAAAAAATAAAATAAAATTTAGTTGTTCCCTGTCTTGTCATGAACATTTCTTACAGTCTGACAAATTATCCCATTTTTGTCCATCTGCATTATTAATTTTTTGTCCAAAATTAGTCGTTCAAATGTTTCAGAGTGCATCTCTATTGTGTGAACTTATTGTGTCTGTTTCTATTCACTCGTGTGGCGAATTAGATAAGACACAATGGTGAATTCAGACCTTACAATAAATCATTGTATGGGCTCAGATTTACCACAACTAATAAATCATCTTGTCTAGTTTGAATACAGATCCTTTGTACACAGTTATACTAAGATAGAGACAGGAAAGATATGTTTAGTACTGTAGATGGGTCTGGATACACAGGGTCTGATGCAACTGATCCTTGTGCTATTTGAGTATTTGAGTAAACTAAAGATATGCTCATTTATATTTGTAGAAAACCAGTAATAGAGACGGGTGCATTTTCTTCCTCTTCTTCCTCTTTGGCTTTGACTCTTGTCTGCCTCATGCAAGCCTTTAACATTATTTTGTAATCAAATCATTGAACTGCATCAGCTCTGCCTCTGTCATCTGCATTTGGGTCCAACCCTTGCTGCTCTGCTCATACCAGCTGTAACACAAGAACTGGAGAGGCCAAAGTACTTTGAAACATCTTTCCACATTAAATTTGGTATGATTATTTATTGATTTGAATTTGGTATGACTATTTATTTATTTATATATTTAAATTATTCATTCAACTGTTTAGTTAAATGTGGAGGGTTAAATACTTTTTAGCTGTGCTAGCGACATGGCTCTATGGATGGCAATGTCAGTCGGTCCACCACTTTGGTTCAGACTTAAATGTCTCAACAACTACTAAATGGATTTGGCAACGTTCACTGTTAAAAAAACATGCTAACTCTTTGAAAATTAAAGGGTCTGTGCTGCCCTTATTCCACCGGGCAAAGGCCAATGACTTGACAAGGACTGAACAAGCAAATGCCATCTCCATACAGATCTCCCTTCTGATCCCTCAGTTTAAGAGTATCAGAGCGTTGCAGGAATAAATCAAAACAAATGAACACAATCAAACTCAAGAGGAACATGTCAACAAACAATGATTCTTTATCTGAGCCTGCAGGTCAAATTAAAGCCTGTGTGGCCTTGTTATACAGTGACCTCTGACCGTCACGCTGAAGGAGAAACCCCAAATATACCAACTGAAAAACGCAACAAAGAAACTCTCCAATCCTCAACGTACCTCCCCAAGTTCATAAACACCAGTAGTCAATCAACCTGGACGCAGCCTCTTATTTTCAAAAGGAAGTGACTTTTCACAAATGGGCAGCTGTATTTTCTATTGTTACATTCTGTTGGGGTTAGGGATCCCAACACTATTAAAGTGGAATCACCTTAACCCAGTTGGACCTGCTTTTGTCATAGTTGAGGGGTTTTCTACATGAACGATTGGATGGGGTTTGTATACACTCGCGCTTGAATGGTCGCATTATCTTTGCTTCACGTGTTTCCCCCTGAGTTTGTTCAGGGTCTGTAACAAAGAAAGTAGCTTATTATCACCCACCGGAGAAGTTGTCTGCACATGTACGATTCTGTAATTGCTGCCGCTTAACAAGCAGACTGAATTGGACTTGACATTGAGCCATTATTAGGAAATGAAATGCTGTTTTTGCAATTATGGGAGTTTGGCAGGGCCCAGTGAATCTCCCCTGGAAGGATCATAAAAAGAGAGTATAGTTACATCCACAAAGATACAGAAGTACTGTGTGATGATAGTTTACTACAAGGTTTCCACTTGATGTGCAATAAACCTGGGTGAAATGTATGCATGAAAGGAGAATAATTCACTGAAATGTACTTTTTTGTGGAAAAGGTTTCATTGTTACTCATACCAGACTAAATTTAGCTACTTTGCTCCTACTTCTTTGTTACAGGCTCAAGAAGAAGGAATTGAATGACTTGCTGCTGTTCAAACATCATCAGTGACAGCATTAGTAAAACCCTGTCTTCATGGAAAGGTGTCCTGGACTTTTCTAAAGTTTACACCTGTTGCAGGGATCGGTTCTCGTGGCTGTCGCAAAGAAACAAACAAGATGGTGTGACCTTGACCTTACAGCAAAACAAATCAGTTAGTTCAGCCAATTGCACGAACTGATAGGATCAGAAGGAGCTCAGCAAGAGGCAAATATCATCACAACACCTTATTTAGTTGAGCTTTAAGGTTCTTTCTTGACCTTAACAGAGTGTGGAGAGTGCACATCCAAAAACCTTTTAACTGAAGTTAGAAATTATACAAAGTTAGACAAAATATCTGCACCCTGTACTGATCTGCTCCCAACATGCCTGACAAAGATCTCTGTTAGCTCAAAACATTGCTGTTATAGTTTTTGGAGCTATCAGTACAATGTGCAAATCTTTTGCCTGACTTCTTCATTCTTGGCCTTGAAAATAGTAGTTTGACATAAAATTCTTAATTCAAGGTCTACTTACTAGATTTCTTCTGGAGCTCTCAAACACATCTTGTGGCCTTCATCAGCAGAGGAAGTTTGCTGTTTTAGCTTTTTGCTATTTTTTTTTTTGTTGCTGTTGTGTCCTCAAACAGCAAAAGAATAAGCATATATCAAAACTAGCATGCTCACTTTGTTAGCACTTACAAAATACCTATTCTATATGCATTTACATGTTTTTCTATAGTCTACAGTGATCCAGTTTGCACTAGATAACTGAAAGATGACTGCAATCAATGATTTTATACTGTTAGAAAGCCTGTACCTGTTACCAAGAAATACAATTTGTTTTTAATAGTATATTTAATACTGCTGAATCTGTCTTTAAGGTGTGTACAGCTGAACCAAAGAGTGATTTTTTTCCTTGTTTCATCTGAAAAACAGTTCGAAGCCTGAAGAGGTAAAACTATCCAGTATATCAAAAGAAAAAGCAACTATTAGAGAAAAGTAAGAAAAAAGAAGCTTCATATGTTTAAGTCCATATATTAAGTGTAGCACACCTGTCATATTAAAATCAGTTAATGAGAGTATTAAGAAATGAATGAAATAAAAGAAGCCCCCTGCTGTGATACTGGCACCTGGTGGCACTGTATTCACATGGTGGACTGAGCGTTCATAAATAGTCATAGTTACAAACTGATCTTGAGTAGGGACATAAGCGTATTAAAGCTCCTTTGAGAACAGAGAGCAGCTTCACTGAACTGAAATGAGGCGTTACTTACCTACTTGCCAGCAGCATGATGCTAATACATCATGGCAGCTCAGGGCAGCTCTATGCTACTTTCTCAGCCTCACCAAGTAATTGGTGACCCAGTGCCGCACCTGACATTGGGCAGCTCGAGGAACTGGTCCTAGAAAAACAAACAGGGCCAATCCTACATGGGATTGTCGTAGGTTCACTAAAAAGCTTGTGACAAGTAAAACCAGTCATTCCCTCTTTCATACAGAGAGAGGCACAGGCCTATTTGACACAGTGTTTGGTTTGGTTTTAGACTTCAGTCCTATCTTTCTGTGGGAGCAATTGTGGAGGCATTAACGTCAAGTTTCAACATTCTTAAAAGAGGTTAACTTGTGAAGCAACCTTTTCTTAACTAACTGACAGATACACTTAGTATACCTGCACCTAAAATATTTCTCAGAATGTCACAAAAAAATCCACCTATGAGATTCTTACAGAGCTGGCGATAAATATAAAATCACATTTCAATAACATTTACTGTCAGATATCTTTGTAAAACTTGAGGATCTTGTGGGTCTCTTGATGCCAGATGTATGCTCACAGCATTAGACAGCTCATCATTTATTTATTTGATCCCTAAGAGGTTTTTTTCACTCTGAGGCAAATGGCAACAGCTTTTTAATCACGAGTGCACCCTGTTTGCTCCTCTCATGTAATCACTGTATCAATGTGTACATACTGTAGCAATACAAAGAAACTGACATTTGGTGTCCAGCAAACAAAAGCAACAAAAAAGACAAAAAAGAAACTGAACAAAACATTGTAAAGTAACATCAAAGTGAGTGAATGTTTGGCTGATGCATGAAAATGTGCAAAACATCTGAAGAGAATCTGAACAGTGTCCCTAAATTTCCAATAAATACTTGATTTTCAACCAGGTAATTGTATTTTCAGCCTTTCAAAACAATGGACCTAGAAACACAAAGACAAACATCTATCCCTGCTAATATACGGTAAGATGCCTACATACTTGTACTACACTGTCACTTCCTAGGCTATTTCTCTAAGACAACTTTCATTTCCCAATCTGGCCTCTCCAAACGGCCCAACCTACATCTGAATCACCTTCGAAGATTCATTCTTCAGCTTGGAAACAAAAGTTTGGCAAAAAAAAATCTCAACACAAAGGACTTGTTTCCAGAGCTTTCAGCCACCTCTTCTGGCCTTCCTCCATGGATGGAGTTGTTGTCATGCTGATGGGGCTACGCGACAGAGGTTACTCTCTCACATGATAAGAAACTAAACACTCTCTGTAACAAATGAACAACTCCGTCAGCTGAGAAAGGCCACCAGATTAGGTTGAAAGCTTCGGAAACACAAAGTGAGAGAACCTTGTGTTCTTCTAGCTGTTCTTGTAGCTGTAGCTGTGGCAGGTTCATATGGGTTTACCTTTCTTAAACTTTTGTTTTATTTTGTTCTATTTTATTTAATACTGTAAGAGGAATCTATTTGTGTAACAGTTTCTGGTTTACAGTAGAGATGTTAAATAATTTATCAGTGTAAGATGTAGGTTACCATTCAACTTGGCAAGCAGCCTTTTGTACAGGACTCTGTTGTACCTTTATAATATTACCTCTATTACTATACAATGAATACTATCAGGGAGATCGTCCTGACAATCCAGGCACTGCAATGCCTCTGCAGTATATAATGAATTCCAGTGTTTGAAACATACTTGTATCTCATGGAAAAAGACACTGTTGATGCCATCTGACAGTGTACTGAAAGCTCTCCACAGAGGGTTATCTGTTACTGGGACAATGTACAGTATTTTCCAGATCTGCTACTCCTGAGTTTGATGCCAAATCATGTGTTTGTGTTTTATAAATCCCCTGAGAAGCCTTGTATTTTTTTCACTGACTTGTCACGGGTCAACAAGTTCACTAAGCAGACTTTTTTCTATGATTCTGTAATAGTATTTCTCGACCTTTATATGGGGGTAATTTGCTTTTCCCATGCTTCTTTTATAACCTTACATAAAAAAAAATCTTAAGAGCTGTTTTGTTTATAAGATTTGGGACCTCACTAGACCCTGGGGCTGGCAATGCTCTTGCATGCTTTACTCCATTTTGTACTACTTTTCATTGTTGTGGTCTTGTCTCCATTTGGTGCTTTATCAAGGTGAATTTGTCTTGTTGTGGTGGTTGTTTTTTTATCTATTTTGCCTCAGATTTGTATCCTTTTCTTTATTATTTCTATATTCTATTCTATATTCTATCAAGCAGTTCCTCTAATTTGGTAGCAGTACAATACACTCACACCCTCTTTTTCACCTTCTTGGTCCGGTCTCCACTTTTTCAACTGCACAGTTCTTTTTTTTCATGCTAATGCCTTGACTTTACTTAGCTTACTACCTCCATTTGTTAAGACTCTCAAAATAGACCCATTCTACTTTGCAATCATACATTATATCCCAGTGTTTATTTAGTTCCTTGCTTCCTTGTCTGTTAATCTATAGAAGTCATGGGTTTAAGGCTATAGAAGTATCATAGGAACTTTGGCAGGAAGTATTTAAGGCATAGATTAGCTCCCCCATAAAACTGACTGTTGGAAATATACACAAACAGAAATTAGGTTTAAATTTACAAAACATCCTTCGTGCTGAGGTGTGTGGGAGGTGGGTGTGTAATTATATACAGACAGAAGTTTCAGCGATTGTCCTGGATTAATCATGGCGCTCAACATTAATCAAGGGATTAATGTTGAGCGCAGGTTGTTGCTGCTTTAAAGAGAAATTCAAAAGTCTGTAGTCTAGATCGGTGGTTCCCAACCTGGTGGTCGGGACCCCTGCAAGGGATCACAAGGTAAAGCTGAGAAGTTGTTTTCCAATCGTTGGTTGCTTTTTGTGGAACAACTGGATGCTTTTACCTTTTCAAGCTTCTAAAAAGAATTAAAACTAAAACATTGAGAGAAGGGATAATCACTCTTTGGTGGGACTACTCACAGCTTATTGACATATGTCACATGTAATAAGGGCTCCAAGTATACAAGGCTTCATTTTAAGGGGTCATAAGTTGAAGACTTTCTAATACTTTCTAAAATATCTTCTTTAAAAAGTTTTCAGGAAATTGTTATAAAAAGTTACTGGCTGATCTAACTTTTGTACTGTATGCTTTTTGTAGCAATACATTACATGATTATTTCAACTTGTAATTATTTATTAACTCATTTTATAGTAAACCACTTTTTTGTTTATTTGCATCAAATGAAGCTACACAGCAACAGCTGAAAGATAAAAGACAGAAAAAAATACAAAAGAAACCAGGAGAGCTTTTTAATCCTACAAAACTCTGACTCACACACCTGTACAGCACTATTTCTGCTAATTTTACAATCTGTACACTGTGTGGAAGAATAACCAGACTCCATGGTTTGCAGTAACTTGGGCCAGAAGTTGATTCAGCCTGCCCCCCAGTGGCCACCTGGTTTCATTACCTACTAAAGATCTAATAATTGAACCAAGATTGCAAGTGGGTCATTCGGAATAAAAGTACTCTTTTTCAACATGTTTAGTTTCCTTTGAATTGTGTCTTTTAAATGTTGTTCTGATACATGTTTGAAGGTTGCTGTACAAATAAACTTGCCTTGCGAGCTTCAGTGCAGCTATGGACTATATACCACAATAATTTTATTGACATAAAAGCTCTTTATTTCTGCTGTAAAATTTCTAGAAAAGTCTTTAACAAACGTTTATTTCATCATGGCCATTAATTGAAGTTATGTTAGTGTCAGGCTTGTAAGGTGTTTACATTATAATTTCAGGTTTGGGCTTGGGACCAAACAGGGCACATATAGATACAAGCATGACAGCTAACATGAAGGCCAGCACTTTTCTGCGCCAATAAAAAGCAGCACATTCACTACATGATAGCTCGGTTTGTGTGTATACTGTAGAAAGAGATACTATTCTTCCACTTCTCCCATTAAAAGCTCTAATAGTGTTTGAGCAGCCAGGTTGGCGCAGGTCCTCCCGGCAGGACAAAGTAGTTCCACCACCAGGGCTTCTCTGCTCTCTCCTCGCGGTTCTGGCTCAAATCAGCCATCAGGGTGTAGCGCTCGTACTGATTGTAAGGGTCAAAGCGGTCATAGGTGCCCATAGACGGGATAGTGTCATCCTCTTCTTGCATGTCAGGCTCTAGAGAAGCTTTCTGCAGCACAAAGTCCACTCGGCCTGCTGTGTGCATGTGAGGAGGCAGGTGGACTTTCTTCATAGCTCTGGTGTAGCCTGGGGCCGAGGCGGTCACGATGTGGATGCCAGGGGTGAGGAGGCGCCAGTATTCTCCGTTTTCAGCTACGCAAGGAGAAGGATACTGAGCGTTTGGACTTATAACGTTTATTTATCAAGTTTTTTTTAACAGGCACTCCACCAATTTTACACAAGAGGATCAGTTTATTCATCACGGGGGGAAAGCCTGTGTTGCAAACTGGGGGCGTGGAATTTGAAAGACACGGGTGTGTACTGTACCAGGCAGGGAGGGTCTTATGAAGCATTCATGACATATAGGATGGATGGTAGAGATGGGAAAGACATCATTGGACAAATCAAGACAGCTAACAGAGTTGGTCGTGTTAAAAATACTGTGCATTGAAAATATAACATTAGATTTATTAAATGTGGGTTTAATGACCTTAAATGACATGTTTGTTTGGTTTTCAGGCACTTCCAGTCGGATATATCACAGCTTTCAGAAAAATCTGAGCTTCCTAGTTGTAATTACGATTTTGATGTTGACATGAATGCTATCTACCAGACTGGTAATTACAGTAACTCCTACAGTTATGTGACATAATGAAAAATGGTATTGAGTTATATTAAGGGAGATTGTTTTTGGCTGACCCATAATGGACTCTTTCCGCCTTTGGTGCATCGATTTTTTTATACTCTATCTCTCCCCTAACTTTATGGAGGCGTGATGCTAAATGGCTGGAGTGCCCCTTAACAGAACAAAATCTGTCATGTTGGCCACAAGAACTTGGAAGGTGGACTAGGAAGCAAAACTAATGTCATAGCTGTGGCTAATTTAAGACAATGAAAAATAAGAATTCATCTGTGAAAAATGGTGCATCTTGTTGATGCTGATATTTATTACCTGTGGTAATGTCATGCCGTATTCCTCTGACTGATATCCGCACACCTTTCATTGCATTTCCCTCCTCGTCTTTTACAATGCCTTTGATGCCTCGATGGGCCTGAGGAACAACACAAGACAAGTCGCTTACAAAGAATAATTTCAAATGTATCGATTAAAATTCAGACACAAAAACAATCTTCTCATCTTATACCAACTCTAAGTTTACTTAAATAATGACAGTCATCAGTCATCATCCATCACTCGTGGTTTTGTACACCTCCATGCAGCCAAACTATGGATGCACCGATCGGATACAGTGGATGTCACTACATAAATAGTAACTCATAGCTTCCACTTACAGTATAGTTAAGAAGTGATGTGTTTTTTTAAGTTGGGGGAAAAAACAAACATTGGTATTGGATCAATACTCATGAGAGCAAAAGTCAGATCGGTGCATCCCTAGGCCAAACACCAGGATATCAACAAAAACAGCAAAACATAAGCATGATCATGTTCTTACTGCTTCCATAAATGTGATTAAAGCCTCATGGTTTTCATGCCAGCCGATAAACAATTCCTCTTCAGGTGGGAATTTCTCACAACCCAGCTCCACAGTCACCTCAAAACAGTTGGTGTGAAGATAGTTGAAGTCTTGCATGCCTGACCAAAGACAAAACCAAAGCTGCTTTACTGAGAAATCCATGAGAAACTGTGCCGACCTTTCCCCCACACTTCTCAGAGAATCCTCCTCATTGCTTCTGGTCTTACAGCGACCTCTAGTGGCTCCATCTAACATTTCATTTTTTTATTTCAGAGTCAGAAATCACCACAACTTTTACTGAGGAATAAATGTTCACTTTTTAAACTCACTGCCTGCTAAGCTGGACCACTGTGCGCCATTAATGATTCCCTTTTGACTGTTAGTACGAGATGATCCACACTGGGCATTTTCATTGGTCATTGATTCGTGGGAATTTGCGTATGTTCTTGCAAGAAGCTTGAAAACCTACGGAATAAAAATCTGAGGGTTATTTTTCTCTCCTTTAAGTTCATTACAGACGAGAAGATAAACATTAATTAACATTAAGTTTTGAAATATGTCCAAAAAATTGAGGAGGCAGGGAAAATAAATATGACATCAATATTTTTCTATTCTAGAGGCAATGTGTTTCAGAGAGCCCGTTCACCTGATCGTCCGGTGTTGGGGAGAACATGTTACGCTCCAGCGGGTGTTTGGACAGGTCGTAGGGGTAGGACACCACCAGGTCTCCGCCATGGAAGTTAGCGGAGAGCACAAACGGCACAGAGCGAATCCATTTCATGACAGCGTAAGTCTCTGGTGCAACCTGTATTGCAGCATTAAGACTTATTTGGACCAAGAAATGAAAGTTTATTTAATTTCAAGTGGTAGAGAGGTTCCTCAATAATACACCCATTAGGCTATAAAATATCATTCACTGACATGACATATATGGATAAGGATTCATACTGTACCTTACCAAACCAGTAATAGTCTGGGATTGGGATGTGGTCGGTGCGGTAGCCCTTTTGTCTGCGTCGGTTGTAAACAATGGACGTCAAATCTGGGAAGTTTCTGTTCAGGTCGATGTTCTGAGCATTGTTTCTGCCGATGTTCCAAGAATCACGTCTTTGACCCTGTGGAAAAACAAATTTAAGTTTCAGTGACAAATATTATTCATTTAAGTATTAATGGTTGCAGATTTTAACAGTACAATGCAGACAGTAAGCTGAAATTTCCAGTTCACTAGGGCTTCAAAAAACTGATAAATCTCAGCACGCCTGAGTGTGTAACAGGTGCATCAGAGGGCAGCACACCCTAAATAAAAATGGAAAAACTCCACTTTTATTTGCTTATTTACAACATTTCAGTCTACACAACAATCATAGATTGGACAAGCATCACAACAGTTCCATATACATATACGCATAAATGCCGAGTAAAGTATCCAGTCAGTTTTATATGTGTTTTATGCAAACAGGCATGTTTTTTGTCTGCCTGTGTTATTATGCCCATATCTACTTCTAATCTTCTTATTCTTTGGATAGTATGATATATGCATTCATTACCTTATAGATAGTGGTCCTTTCTCTTTATTGACCTGATGTTTTTTTTCTATTTTACTCTTTGACTTCTGGATAGCTTGGAATAGTTAAGATCTCAATTTATAGTGAATATTGCTATGATTTCCTTTATTTACCTTTTGTCTTTGTCAAATCTGTTTTACCTACTTATGTGGATGGCAGTGTGTGTGTTTTATCAAGATGTTTCACCCAAGGTGACGTCTTAAAAGTGCTTGTTTTTCTGTCCAACCAACAGTCCGAAACAGTGTCCGAAATTACCTTTTTGACTCACCGGTCAAGGGGACTGGTAGATGAAAAAATCCACCGGCCAAGCATATTTTTTCAAAATAATCATTTGCCTTTTCTTTCACATATACATTTGTTTCAGTACATTTCATTGAGATAAGTTATTATGTTGAATATAAACATAAAATGTATAAATAATAAAGAGGCCAGGGCAAAAAAAAAATTATTTTAATATAGCCTATTGATCAACAGTTAATAAATTCAAGCCTGAATGCAACTCAAGAAGTCTTGATCTCAAAAATTCTACTTTAGTACTACTATTACTATAAGTATTTGCTATTAAATGTACAAAGAATGTAAGAAGCTGGAAACAGCAAATATTTGGCATTTTTCCTTTGATTCTCAAAATCGCTGATGAGTCTGTTGATTGACTAGTCGATTTATTAACTAATCATTAGAGTTGACACATGCTAAAAGCAAAGCAGAGTGCATCCATTCTGTGATGTCAGAAAACGCATGCTTCCTATTTTGTCACGAGGTATTTAAATATCTTATAAACTCAGCTATGTTCCACATGCTGCCACGCTGCTCCAAGTGTGCACAGCGGTAAATGTATGTAACCGTGGAGAACTGACCTCGTCCTCATCACCGTAGTTATTGTCCTGGACTCCAGAAACAGCCACCTCGTATCCGTCAGGGTTCATGGAGGGCAGAATGTGGATGCGGGTGGTGTTGATGAGGGTCTGGATGCGCTCGTTCCCCAGCAGATACTCTGAGCACAGGTACTGAGCCAAGTAGATCAGCAGCTGGCGGCCCAGGACTTCATTTCCATGCATGTTGCCGATGTACTTTATCTCTGGCTCAACTATAGAGGGTCACATTTATATTAACTGCTCTAACTTCCTTGATGATGTAAATCTACACAGACTTTGACGAGCTGTACTTACGCAGTTCATGTTCGCCGGGGTTGTTTGAGAACTCGATCACGAGCATCTCCCTGCCCTCCATACTGCGGCCGATGCTGTAGGTTCTCGCTATGTCGGTGCATCGTTCCTCAGTTTTCTTCAAGATACTGATCATCTGGGCGTTGGAGTGGTAGGTGAACTGTATCGTGGTAGCGGGCTCCTCAGGAGCAAGGATTTCCATGCTGTCAATGGCTTCTACATCCTGCTCTGCTGTAAAGAAAAACACAGCATGTCTTATCAGTTTTGATCAAAACACAGACAGGCCACATTTTAGATCTAACAAACAAAAATGCTGTCTCCATTCTTGTAGGGCTGCCAGGCTATAAACAGGATGTTTGAAAAGTCTGGTATATATAGCAGAAGCCAAAAAGAGAGTGTGGAAAGTCGATACAACACCAAATGGCCAATGAGCCGAATGTGCTTATTTCAGCTGACACATTAAACTGGTAAAATGTCTGCCCTTATTTTTGTATTCACACTTAGTAGAAACCAATAACAGCTCCAAAACCACATGGAACACATTAAACCTTTGTGCTGCCAGATTCAAATGACCTAGAAGACTGTGTTTGTCAAAACAGTCACTACTGGTTCATCAAATGCATGATTTGTACAGTGTAAAACTGCCGTGTATAACTAACCCTTTCCCATTTAGCAGGATTTATTCTGTGTGCCCTAGTATATGGAGGCAGCAACCATACTCCTCTTCTTCCAAGACACATTGAATCTAAGGAAAAACATGTTAAAGCAGCATTAAAGGATTTTTTTGGCCACTTGGGGGCAGCAGGATAAGCTGTAAACACAACATTGAAATAGTATTACCTTATAAAGCTGATATGGTGGATGTGTTAGCAAACAGTTGCATATTCAAACGTCAAGCAGAAACCAATAACATTAGCATTTAGTTGAAGTTTTGTTTCTGATAAGCTGTAAGTCCAATATTTACTCTCATTTTAATTCTGTTTTGGTCTCCACCAACTCCTGAGGGAAATATCTGTCTCTTTAGCTGCTAAATGCTCCAAAATGAGTGAACCAGCTGTTGAACATATACAGCTAGTCGCTATCTTTGTCTGTCATTTGGTGCTCGGCAGGTAGTGTTCGATTGGTATACCAGAGCTTTTTCGCTGCTGCTGGAAACAAAGTTGATGAGAGTGGTGAGACTGAACCAAAACACTAAAGCTGAGGGCCATAAAACCAAAACAATGAGCTTAAAGAGGCTAAAATACTCCATAGAGCTGAGGGGAACTGCAAAGTTGCTTGACAACACATAGTCATTTGATGTATTGCCAATACAAAAATATTGATTAGTGCAGCTTTGAAGTGAGATTACCTATTTCCAAGATGTTTAAAAACCAAGCCAGACAAAAACATAAAACAACAATAAAAATCTTTAAACCCCAAATTACATCAAGTTTCATTAATGACCAGTCTAGGCCTACATTGAATTATTATTTTCATTATTGATTAATCTGCCAATTATTGTGGTCTATACAATGTCGGAAAATGAAAAATGACCAATATCATGGAAACCCATGGTGACATGTTCAGATTTCTAGTTTTGTGCAACACAAGTCCAAAACCCAAAGATATTTCATTTAGCAGCACACATTTCAAATGCTGCAAGCAGAGAATTTTTGGCATTTTTGCTTGAAAAATGACTTAGACTATCAAAATAGTTGCTGATTATTAATTATTAATGGACTGATTGTTTCTAACAGTTTGACATTTAAAGAAAGGCTGCAATACAGTGTGGCACCAGTATTTTAAAAAGCAGCTTCTGGCTGCATTATTTAGACTTTACATGAACTCACACTGGCCCTGGTGTTATAGCCATGATGTGTTATCTTTCCAAATGACATTTACATAAAGTGAGGCGAAACATTTCACCCACATTTCACTAACATACCTTTTGCTACATATGTACGTATTGTATAGCACCCCAAGTTATGTACATACTGTACAGTATGAAGAGCTTAAACTGTGTGAAGAGCTTGAGGTCACATGATATCAAAACAGGAACAAGGACATCAGTTTGAAATTAATATGAATATGGGAATAATTACACAGGTCCGACCTGTTGCCAGACATCTGAACCAAATTCTACATGGCAGAAAACGTTTTGCATGACAATAAAAAGTGAGACACTGTTATAGTAGTACAGGTTAAGACAGTGTAGTTCATTTCATTGGTTGACTTTTAGACTTTTATGACCATATACACATTTTACTGTACACGAATGCTAACATTATATGGCTAAATGCTCAAATCAGTTCCTCCTGTTCATGCTCTCATATGGCTCACACATGATTTCTGTTATGAGTGGCAGCAGAGTACCTTTTTTTATCTTTAGAAACCTATTTTTGAGAAGCATTTACAACAGTTTTTTAGAAAATACTGTCAGACAATGTGTGCCCTTCTGTGGTGCATTACGGCTCTGTTTATAAGGATGGGCTGCTAATGAAACTAGCAACAGCACCCAGTGTAAGTGAGGGTTTATGTGTGGAAATAAGGCGTTCCAGTTGGACTTTATGCTGAGGTAAGCTACATGAGCATGTGTGCAAACCAGATGCCTGCTGAAAACGTGAAAAATGCTCTATTGAAACTCAAAGGACTATACTCGTGTTTCTCTTGCAGATGAAAACAAAAAGGTAGAAACCAAAATTTTGAATATTAATAAGGATATAATTAGTCATAGCCAAACCTAAGGTCAGGTCAGGTCACAATACAGATGATTTTGTACTTAGCTCTCACCTCTGAGGCCCTCCAGGGGGTCATAACATCCCTCTTGGTCACTGACAAAGAAGCGATCACAGTCCAGGAAGTAGGGCCAAGCCATCTCTATCGCCTCGAAAGCGTGGCTGCATCTTTTACGCACCGCCTCACAGGTGGCGCGACAGGGCTTCAGCACCTTCTCCTTCTCGCAGCGTGGAGCCAACACAGAGCAGCCCAGCATGCGGATTTCAGGGTTGCACTCTCCCCCGAGCAGAGTCTCAGCCACGCTCATGAGGAGGTACTCGGCGCCAGCCTCGGCGTCTTCGCGGGTCTTGTGGCCGAGGATGTTTGGGAACATGGTCTGAGTGTAGGCCATGTCGTCGCAGTAGGATAGCAACACATCTGTGCATTTGGCTGAGGTAAAAAAAAAAAAAAAAGAAAGAAATTCAGATAGGTTAGGAACATTTTAAAATCAAATGATTACTCAGATTGATCAGCCGAAATGTGAGAAAGTGCAGAAAACAGTAGATAACAGTTATTAACACCAATAGCCAACAGTAATCTAACTTTATCAATCTTATGTCGAGGGATCGAGACATATTCATGAGCCTCACTGTGCTGTCGTCAATCATCTGGCCCCAAATATTTCTATTATCTCTGGAAATTAGAATTTAAATATTTCATAGCGTCATTGATCATCTAAAAATACACATGATGGTCTTATGGCTTTCGGGGCCAGATTCCATTAAGACTACACCCAGCGTGACTTATGATCTCATCCTTTCTGTTGTTAAAAACACTGACTTAATTCAAATCCACGGGTATGTAACCGTACAAACACTCAACCTGTCAGGGAGGTTTAGAGTCTGAGCTCTGGTGTGAAAACTGAGTGGTTTTTAGGCTCAGAAAGTCAAAGAAAAGCTACCATTTAAGAGTTAAACAGTCCAGAGAGGCGATCAGCTACTACACCATGAGCTGGATGAGAAACAGCTCAGGCAGGACGCCACTCTTCCTCCAGGCCAAAGGGTACTTACGTTTTTCTTCCACTGTTGGCTTGCACTGTCCTGCAAGACACATCAGTATATCAGTATTAGCTGACACTGCGGCAGACACTAGATGGCAGAGTGGTTTCTGAAAAGGTGGCCTACAAAATACTCTGCTTGATCAACCTCTGCTCTTGCTTCAGCAGCTTTCTAAAATGCCTGTCTGTCTACAAAGTATTTAAAAAGTATATATAGTTTTTACAGGATTAGAAATCTTAATCATTAAAGTTGAAAAAACTTTAATATTCCTCTGGAATATTAATACTATGTGAAAAGCTATAAGCCAACATCTAATCATATTTACAATCATTTTGTGGCTTTAAGTTAGCAAAAGTTTTACTGCATGGAAGTCAGCTTCTGGGTCTAGAAAACTACTGAGTCTGCTCATGAAAAGATGCTATGTCTAATTCATGCAGCAGGTCCGGATGCACGTAATAAATTATGTATTCACATAAAGCTGAAAAACTTTACCCCGAAAGCCTGGGTCACACCGTCGAGGAGCACACGAAGCAAGGACCAACAACTGCAGCAGGATCAGCAGCATGATGCGCATTTTCCGCGGTTTATATTCCTTTTCGATGTGGCACCTCACACACGCAGCCAGAGGGTGTGTGTGTGTGTGTGTGTGTGTATGTGTGTGTGTGTCAGTTTCTCTTAAGAAATGCCCTCCCAACTTCCCTCAAAGCGACTTTATTACAGATATTACGGTCAACTATCAAGTTACAGAGGAAATGGCTCTGTGGTGAAGTAGGGACATGTGCATGAATATATGACGATTTTGCCAATACGACGCTCATTGACGGATATTTAAGTTCAATTTGAAAAGGCAGCATGCAGGCATATGTTGCTTTTCCCTCCACTTTGGAGTTTAGTTGTTGACTTTTTGTTCCAGGAAGGTTTTGACATGACCTTGTTTGGTCAATAGTGCACATCAGGTCCTTAATTGGCAGGCGAACGATTGAGTCTTTAAAGGTACCTGTTGGTGTTGGGGTAACTACATAATCAACATAAAGAACTCAATATTAGCATTTTTTTAAACTCTCTTTACTTGTCTTTATGAAAATTATTATATATATATATATATATATATATATATATATATATATATATATATATATATATATATTAGTGTTAAAAATCAACTTTACAGAATAATGATGCTTCAACTATCTTTTTATGAACTGGTTATCTTGTATGAAATGATATACACTGATGACTTACCTCAAAATGTTTCATGTATCATAAAATAACTAAATCAGAGATGGAAGTTAAAGGTGGGGTATATAACTAATGTTAGCTAGGTTGTGGGTTAGCAAACTGTCGCTACAGTTGCTGCTGGGAAGCTAACATGCAGAGAGGATGAGACGGTTTCCCAGAGCCAGCACACCAGCTCCAGACAGCGACACTCACAACTCTCCTGCTACTATAGCTAATATCACAACAACAGCATATCTTGACTGTCATGGTTTTGGGTCTTGGGTTTTGTTGTTTCCTGTTTTATTTTGTAAGTGTGCTGCCTCATGTGTCTTGTGTAGTTTTACTTCCTGTCTTTGTTCGCTTTTCCCTCCAGTTTTGATTGTTTGCTCCACCCTAATTAGTGTCACCTGTGTATATAGACTGTACACTTTGCTTGTTCTTTGTCAGATTGTCTCTGTGTCAAGCATTCCAGCCCTTTCCTTGTGCTTTCTTGGATTTAGTCTTTGTGTTGGACTTTGGTTTCTCTGCTTGCCCATTTTTGGATTAGTTTGCCTTTTGGATGGCTTTTCTGGTTTGACCTGAGCCTGCCTGACAATCCTGTAAGCCTTCTGTACGGTTACCTTTCATTAAATCACTGAACTATACCAGCTCTGCCTACATGTTTGTGTTTGGGTCCAAATCCCTGTGTAACCTGCTTGACAATCCACGACACTTGCAAACTAGAAAGTAAGCTGAATGTCCGTGGGCAAGTCATTTAACGTTACCTGACGAACAAACCATGGCTGGAATAGTGTTGTGTGGCTCGGTTCGAGCCACTTTATTTCCCATTTACAGAGCCAGGGCTGTGAGTTTGTTTTTTTGTTTCCTTTTTTTCCCAGCACACACGTAGAACGGACAGCTAGGGGACCAGGAGGAGATATTCGCTGAAAAGACATGTAATGGATTAGATTCACATAACCTACCTTAATTCCTTTTAAAGTAAATTTAGGTTTAACAAATGCCAACTAACTATAGCCCCATGCTGACCTCATGCGTATGTTACTGTGATTCAGTCACACATAGCGTTCCCTATGCAAACCTTTGGAGAAAAGGCAAAACTTCATTTTAATATTTGTACCACTGACAGGAGGAAAAATGAGTGTAGTTGTGATATCACCTAGTGGTTTCTGAAAAGACAGTTGATGATTAACGTTAAACTCTATCTTAGCGCCAGAAAATCGACATTTAAGCAAAAGGGAGGAAGCTGAGGGAGTGGGAGCTGCACCCATCCCCACTACTGGTGTTAGGCTAAGACACATGCTTAAGCAAGAGCTTTAAGCTCATTTGCCAATATTCTCCTTAATGGAACAATGATTCTCAAAATGACTACCAGGATTGAATGCAACCTTTGATTGTCTCAAGAGGAGACTTAATTTGCTTCAAGACTGTGATTCCCACCTGACCTGATTTCTTGTTCACACACACAAAGGAATATCCTAAAAAATCCTGGAGACTATCATGCGCAGAACACTTTATCAAGTGAGCTTGTTTTTTACTCATTCAACCAATTATAGGGTCTTCTCTCCTTCAAGCTGAGCTGATCTGAATTAGCATGATTATTCATCATGCAGACAGGCGCAGGCCCGTGGGTTGAAGACTTGACTGAGCTCGGCTCTCCGGCTGTAATGAGTAGAGTGAGCTGAGGGTGGTGTGAGCAAGAGTAAAGTAGAAATACTACTGTATCCTTCAGCTAAATCCGGAATATGACTTAAATCATTAACATGGTCATTTGTTATGCAGATTATCGCATGGCCCAGAAACTAAATGAAGGGACATGAGGCCTTCTGAGAGAGATGACACCCTATGGGAGTGATTTTATTTCATTTTTTTGCTGTGAAATTTTGTACAGACATTCATGGTCCCCAGAGGATAAAACATATTACATGATTCTCTGACTTTTCCTCTCGCGCCACCATGAGCTTAACATATGTGGTTTTGAGTAAAATGTCTCAACAACTGTTTCGATGAATTTCCATCAAATTTGGTAAAGACCACCTTAGGATAAATTATAATAACTCTGGTATTAAAGTGGCTATAATGAATATTTTCATGTATCAAATGACAATGTGAAAACAATGAAACATGTGAAAGGGGTCGCTTGAAGTGATGAACCTACAGATAATTAGCATGCGAATCTGCAGCTCCCCTCGGCTTTACAGAGCTTTATAGCGGGTTTCAGCTCATTGAGTAGCTGTCCGGCCTGCAACTTTACTATTTTGCTTCACTCTCAGCGTCAAATTTGGCCGCAGAAAGCAGCTGTTTTCAGTGAAGAAGCTCTGAAAACCCACTGTACACTACGTGCTCACCAATGAAACAGCAGACAGACACAGTTAGCGACTAGCTGGTGAAACATAGTGGAGCATTTTTCCCTCAGAAGTTGGTAGAGACCAAAAACGAAGCCGCTTGCTTATGTACACATCCAGCAGTTATGGTATCATCTTAAAAGGTGATATGTAATTTGTGTTCATAACCTGTTTCCGCTGCCCCAAGTGACCAACTATTATTATTATTATTATTATTATTATTATTATATTACTATTTACTTTGCACATGCAAATTTACTTTGATTTATGACCAACTACCTGCAAAACTAATGACGTTCCCAACAGCCACATGCTAAACTAAGATGGTGATGTGGTAAACATTATACCTGCTAAACTTTAGAATGTTAACATTGTCATTGTGAACATATTGGCACTTAGCTCAAAGCACTACTGTGCCTAAGTATAGCTTCATAGAGCCACTAGCATGGCTGCAGATTCTTTGTCTTGTTTCTTTACTCTTCTTGCAAAAAGATGATGATACAAGACATCAGGCTCCAAAAGTAATTTGTACTGCCTTTTTGTTAGCGCAGGCTGGGTCATGTTCCTCTGAGGTAAACTATCTTTAAACTCCCCTTGAGCTTAATCATAAGTTTATGAACTACACATGAGTGTCAGAAGAGTCATATAGAAAATATAGTTTCAAAGATGGGGTGACACTTTAAACTCACTCAGTTGACTCAGTTGTCATTTTAGCCTTGAGCAGCTGTGACACATATTTTGCTATGCATACATTTTCCATTTGAGCAGTTTTAATCACCAATTCCTCCTTTATCAGTTTCTGATGATTGGGGTTAATTAGATGGTGTGTTAATATAGCCAAGCCCTAGCTTCAGTACAACCTTGAGCTGCTTTTAGCATGAACTGCTTGAATTCAGAGGTGCTGGTGGTTGAGTTAGCCACAAAAAAATGTTGATTCCTTCACTTAATGCTGCAAATAATTACTGTTGAGCTGTTTCCATGCATCAAATTAAGCCTGATTCATTACTGAGTCAGAATAAATCAGAATCATTAATCTGCAAAAATGATCTTTGACCCATCTCTTTAATTACACTTGGCAATAATGCTGCTGCAACAGAGATTGCTCATGTGACACCACAGTCATTTTTTATGCCGTATATTATCTGCAATATAATTAGGGCCAGGAGGCAGATAGAAGCAAAACAATGGCAACAACAACAGCTGTGTGATGCGGTGTGTTGCGGGTGGTGAACAAGGAAACAAGAGTTTTATTTGAGAATAACAAATTGTTTCCTTACCTGTAACCATCAATTTCAGATATTGAATATTGCCTATAATTTTTCTATAATCCTCATCTATCATTTGAATAAAAGTCCTACTATTTTCCATTTAGTGTCCTAGACTTTTAACTGCACAGCTTGAATTGAATTTACAAACTTACAAATTAAATCGAAAGGCATTATCTAGATTCAATGACATTACTGTGAAAACATTAATATTTTTAATAGCTTTATAATTGACAGCTTTTATTGCACAGATTCCACTAATAGCTAATCACACTGCCAAAGAACAGCCAAGTGGCTCACAGGAGGAAAAATACATGTGCATAAAGTACATCCAAAGAAACTGATTGTTAATATTAAAGCAGCTGTTCTGGTTAAAGTGTAGAACAGCTGGAAAAGTCACATACTCAAATCTGGCACAAATACAAAACGGTGTGTAAAGCACTTTGAAAGCATTCCTATGCTACATCACATTGCTATCCCTTTATCTAGACAAAAAGTTGTTCCTGTACAGTGCAAAATATATAATAATATAATGTAAATATCCATAGAAACATTTTCTCCAGGAAACTGGCAAAACAAAGAACAATTGTACAAACGCATTTCAGCCAAAAGTGGGCTATCTCTAGTACATTCAGTTACAAACTCACACTTTAAAGGATAAGTCGGCTGATATTCTATGTTTTTCTTACTGTCAACAAATCCCATGAAAAAACAAAACCAATAATGAATTGATTCTCCTAACAAGTATTGTCTGTGTAGCCACTGATACCAATCTTCAAATAAACTCTCAATCACATCGTCCCTTCCTCCTAGACTTGTGGGTACGCTGGTTTAATTCACGAGAATTGGATTAATTAAATGCAACCTGCGTCAAAACTAAGGTGCTTTGCTGACTAAGTGGTGTAGGAACTTGGAGCATGGTAAAACGGCCGCTACCCCTGGCATTCAAATTTGCTTACTTACATATGGTCGTTGTTTGTCAATTGTCCAAAAACTATTAAATACACATCAATGGGCCACACTGTTGCACTGGGTGACATGTTTCTTCATTACCATGAACCAGGGCACTGTAGTTTTATATACCATGTACTGCTGCCATAAATACTCACCACCAAATATGTATTAATCTGCATCTGAAAATAGTCCCCCAAAAATGCAGTGTTTTCTCCTATTATTTGAGTAACGTTTGATAAAAACTACAGTGCCCCGCTGCTTTAGGAAATTATGAAACCTTTTTAGAAAAAAGGAAAGTATAAATCCTTTACTTGTTTTTTAAGATTTACATGTTTGGTGGAGTCTGGTCACCTAGTAGTTTAGATGCAATACCATAAAGTATATGTGCCCATGTGATACCCCTCTGTCACTCTTCCCACATTTCATGTCTGTATTTCTACTGTCACTCTCAAATAAAGGCAAAAAATAATAAATAAAACATAACAATCTTCAGTAGGAGCCAATGGGCTTGGAGTGGGGAAGTCAGAAAGTATTGAGCGACAGAGTAACACATTATTGTTTCAGGTCTTTTCATGGCAGTTGTTGGCAATAACAAAAATATAGAATATCACCAGCCTTTTCATTTAATATCATGGTGTAAATGTTATTTGCCTTTGGCTCCTGTAACTATAGTAGCTCTGAGAGAATTAGACAAAGTGCATCAATATTCAGTGACTGACATGACACTGCAAAGTAGTCTAACATGGTCAATACAGAACATGGCAATGATGTGGAGCAGTTGAGTCTCCACACCTATAGTGAGAGTACATCCATTCACTGAAGGTACATTATCCAGAAGCAGGAACAACATAGTCTTTCCTTCTTTTCACATCTTCACTCCACCGCCTATCGACCATCAGCTTCTAGCTCTGTCGCTGCATTTTGTGGCAGTACAAAGGTCACTGCATGTGGATTTGCCAAAATCATTAGAAAGTGGTTGGTACAGTACAAAAGGCCACTTTATCCATGTCTCAAAGTAAAGAAAGGGCCCGTCTCCAGCAGTGGCCTTCAGTTTGAGATTAATCTGAACCCATGACTTATTCGATGGAATTGATTTGTCTGATCTGTGTGGCTTTGTGTGTTTTGCCATCGCCGATGAATCACAGATGCCTTGTTTACCAATGCCGTCTTCCACATTGTCCCTGTTGCTCCCTATCTGTCTTCCCCTTCGCCTGTTCATCCTCCCCCTCGTTGCTGTCTTCTCGTTCTCCTCCACCCACTATCGTCCTTTTTTTTTGCTCTCTCTTTGCTCCCCACCCGCAATCTGTCCCCTCTATCTGCTCTCTTTTTCCTTCCTAACAATATCCTGTCCTCTCTGTCTCTCTCCTCATTCTCTTCCTCCGCCCACCTTCTTCCAAGTGGCATCCTTTATTTTTGGCCGTAGTGTGTATCTGTCATGTCCGCGCATTTGCCATTAGCTGATCCTCTGGAGACAGTAGTCGTTCTCTGTGTCTAAAGAGCTGTTATGGCCAGATGAAGGGTACAGGTCGCGGCGGAGCAGCCTGTTGACGACAGTAACCAGGACTTTCTTGTACTGCTGACGAAGGAGGGAGTAGGCGAAGGGGTCAGACGCAGCCTTGCTGTATGTCAGGCACTTACTGATGATTCCCCAGTGGCGGTTGATGTCCACGAAGGGTAAAAGCTCGGCCAACCTGAAGGGGCGGCAGAAACATGACTAAACAAAGTACATTTTAGTACATTCTTTTGTTGTTCAGTTTTTCAAATGTTCAAAAAGACGATTAGATGAAACTGAATCTATAGAGCCTTTAACACATTAGGAACTGTGTGAAAATTATTAAAATTGTTTTTTCTTTTCTGAAGGGAGGCTAGTCGGAAGTTATTACAATTATTAGGCTTTTTGTCTCTAATAATGAATGAATTGTTTTTCATTGTGACATGAATTTTCCTTGTCACATTGAAATCAAATCGCAACACAAAGCAAAGTGAAGAGGTGTATTGCATTTCAGTGTTGTCAAGCAGAGAACAGTTTAAACCTGACAATATTAAATGCAAAGCACTGTCATTAGTTTTCACGAGGAGTTGCAGGGGGACTTTCTTCTTTTTTGAGATGGCATTTTAAATCTTCCATAGAGAATACATAAAAAGGAAATACCTATAACAATGTGTATTGTATTTCACTGTTTTATATATATCTATATATGTGTGTGTGTGTGTGTGTATATATATATATACATATATATATATATATACAATGTTATGTATTAGGGGAGAGAGTGTTGCAGTTTTCCATCGAAAATTTAAATAATGCTGCCGAGGGCTTTGCCTTTTTAAAAATTGAACCATAATTGGTTCAGCCCCCCTTCACACTCCAGTTATTTACGTACACTACTATATGTTGAGCTAATTGTGTTAATGTTATGAAACAAAAATGTCATTGAAGCATAAGGCTACCGCAGAGAGAGAAGTATATTACACTTTTACCACCAGTAAATGGCGAGTATAAATGCTCATTTAAAAGCAGAACAGATACATGAGTAGGAATTATCATAATTTGATGTTTTGGTCTCAGCAGTCACTCAGGGTGCTTCCAGTGGGTAATCCTGGTGTGGAGGTTATTCCAATTTCTCAGACACTTTCTCCTTATTTATGTGTTTTCCCTCTTCCCTCCCATATGCGCATGCACCACAAATCAAACTGATGGATCATCAGCACCACATCTGGCTGACATCAGGTTTGTAGGCCCCTGAGTCATTTCCTCCTTTGTCTGGGAGCCATTATTTGTTGTCTTACAGCTGTATTGTGTGTGTTTCAGTGTAAACAGCACGGCAAGCCACCTGTTCTGGCCGTCTCATGGTTCAGAGAAATTATAATAATTGAAATGATCAGGTGAATATGTGCAGTGTGGTGTTAGCAAAGGACAAACTATAATGTGACTGTGCACTGTGTCTCTAATCTGATCTAATGGTGTGACACATCTGCATCTTTCTGGTCTGTAGAGGACAACAACTCTAATGAGTCTGGATGCAGAGATGATATGCAGGCTGTGTTGTAACCTTATTGGGCCACTCACGAGGTAATTGCTCAAGCTGTATTGTTAAAAGTGGGTTCATTTATCTTTGTTGTTGTACAGGAGTTTTGCAGTAAATTAAATGATTTATGAGTTACTATCAATTCGCCTTACCTTGTAATTACATAAGGAGCAAAGCAGATGATGAATGAGCCGATGAAGATGCTGATCTTCTTTGTGGCTCTCTGCTTTCTGCTCTTTTGCTCAGCTAAACATCTTTGTTTCACGCTGAAAACAACAAAATACGTTCAAGGCTTTTTCAAAACAGTGACAAGACTATGGGTTATAAATTGAAAGGGCTATGAGGAAACATGCATATAAATAAATGCGTTAGGTGAACTACCTTGGGTGAATGTCGACCAGTAGGAAAAGAGTCTGCATGGTGATAATGTCAATCCTCTTGCAATGAAACCTGGCGACTTTCAACACCTTCAGGTAGGTGAAGCACAAGATGAGCAGGGAGAGCATGAAACTAGTGGCGTGGAAAACGACGGTGAAAATTGTGAACTTAATCCTGTCGCTGCCTTCCTCGCTCGGCTGCAAGGTGCAGGACGCGTAAACGTCGCTGTAGTCGACCCAGGAGAAGAGCAGCGCCGTCAGGGAGAAGGTGAAGGAGTGGAGCCAGGAGTAGCACACCATGATCAGCGCGTCCTTGTAGCGCATTTTAGTGGAGTAACTGAGCGGGAAGACCACCGCTATCCACCGGTCTATGCTGAGGGCTGCCATGCTCAGCATGGTGTTTGCGGTCAGAAAAGTCTCCAGAAAGCTCACCGTGTGGCAAACGCAATCCCCAAAAGGCTGCTGGTTCCTGATAATCCCCACCAAAGTGGCCGGCATGTTCAAAACGGTGATGAGTATGTTGCAGAAGGACAAGTTCATGGTGAAAACACCGGGCACCTGTCGGCGTATCTCGGTGCTGTGGACGAAACATAGCAGCACCAACAAGTTTGACAACAGCGAGACGACCGCGACCACGACGATGAACAAAGCGAAAATGATTTCAGCAAAGTCCATGTCTCACTCCAGAAAGTCCACTCTCGGGTTACCTGCGCCTGTTGTTGATAATAAGCACTTAAACTCAACCATGGTCACCCGTCGCTCATCCCTCCTGCAGCTCCCAAAATTCATTTCAATTAAATCCTCTTGTGTCCGCACGCCGCCGTCCTCTCCAACTTCCACGAGCTCTGTCCAGCGTGCTGAACCGAGCCGCCACCATCTCCCTCGTCAAACTTACCGATTAATTCCCATTAACGTCCGACAAGTGCAGGAGCGAAGCTTTGCGAAGTGAAGCAGGGCGTGTGTGGCATGTCTTTCAGCAGCTACGACCATTCAAAACCTCATCAGATACAGGTCTGGTAGGGGACTGAGGAGGACCAGGAGAGACAGCAGCATGCCTGTTGAAATGACTGGTCCTTTTTACATATCACGTGAAGAATCACAGCCAGAGACATGGGAACAACTTGTCCTAGTCACAAAACAATCCAAAGTCACACCTTATTTTCTACATATTGGAGTATTTCAATGTTGAGTTTTCCCCCTCTGCCCGTTGTTTGATTTCCTTGCGCAAACTTGTGCGCAAATACAATCATGCCGCATAAATGATTCAAGTGCGAGTTTCTTGTGTCGTCTGCATTGATCAAGCCTTACTCAAAATCAATGTGGATGTATGGAAGTGAAAGGGCGCAGAGAAATCCAGGGGTGTGCTTCTGGATAATTGGAGACGCTTTGCCTGACCAAATGGCACCAGGTGCACACGCGCGCCGGAGAGGCACGGGGGCAAATAGATCCTTTTCCTGAAATTAATTATTTATAGCCCAGTGGCTACTGTAGATTCACTATGTGCAATCATAATGTGTGTCTGGTAGACTATGACCTAAAATCATAATTTGTTTTTTAATCTTTGGCCAATATGATTTTGTGGTTGTGAAGACTGAAATGTAGGTGCATTTCAAACTGCAGAAACATGTTCTAAAGAGGAAACTTAGATGGCTTATTTTCTTAATTTCTACACTGGGGACTGGGAGGACACTGAACAGTGCCACTGCCAACTAAAACCCCCTTATTTTCTATTATTTCCTGTTTAGTAATTTTGTTGGACAATAAAGCAAATCGTCAATCAACTAAACAAAAAATTCATTCAAGTTTGATTGTTTTTAAAAAGGTGCTCACAAAGAAAATTTGAGTACAAAGTCTTTCACATCCACTGTTCCATCTTCCCATGAACCAAAAGCCTTGTGGCAGAAGTAGATGCTTTAATCCTTGCAGCAGATTTTTAGTGAAGTATGACTTCAAGTAGTTGACAGTTGAACCGGTGTTTTAGTGTCAAATCTTGTGAAAATATGGAACACTGGACGTTCACGTAGTTTCTTGGCAGCAGAAGTACCAGCCATGATTTATGTGCGTTCTCCAGGATCAGAAAATAAATTGGAAAACACCCTTTGTGCTTTCTCACAAAAAAGGCAAAAGAGGCAGCCCATTATTACAGATTAAGTAATTACTACACTTTTTAAAAATATGACACCCTTTAAAAGGCGCTGTGACTGATGGATTTTTTCATAATTAAATAATCATTTACTGATGCTTTATAGATCAAATATAAGCCATTAGCAAGAAGTTTGAAGTTGCCTGATTGTGAATGAGCACTTTGTTTGGTTTTTATCCTTGCTACTGAATTTGGTAATAATGCAGTTATAAATCTTGTTAATCCATTAATAAATGCTCATGAGTCAGTAGCTATGAATATTAGCAACTCATTAATAAACTGTTTTTACAATAATCTATCCAGTCTGCAGCTGTAAACATTAGTAAGCTATTTAATAAATGGATTTTGGTCCAAACCTTTCCCAGAAGCTAAGGGATGTAATGATCCTTTAGAGCTAGCTAACTTGTCAACTCCAAAGCTGTTCCTATTAATGGCTTCTAACAGATCTATAACGGATTAGTAAATGATTTATTATCCATTAATAAAGCCATTAGTTACAATGTATTAACCCTTTAGAAATGGGGTGGTCCCAAAACACCAGACAAAGGCATTGTTCACAACCTGGCAACTCAAAACCTGTTCTTGTTAATAACTTACAACTTAAAAACCCTTTATAAAGGTTGATTGATCAGAAAGTGGTACCCCACATGGCTATTCTTACTTTCTTTGTTCATCTTTTCATTTGTTTTCTCTAAGAAGGTAAGAACATGTTCACCACTGTCCCCAAAAACCAGCACCTTATGTTTCTTTAGTTTTTTATGTGCGACCACAGATGGGTGACAAACTAAAGAAGAAAACTCTGAATAAATCAGTGGAGAACCATAACGAATGCAGATGCTTCCACACAGGTGCACTGCATGGTACAGTTAAGCAATAGCTCTGTGGCACCTATACATGCCGAGCAGGCCCAGTTGATTCTGATTTTGTATCAAGATGGGAAGAGGACAAGATCTAAGTGACTTTGAAAGAGGGCTCATTGTTGGTGCGCGGTCGGCGGGAGCTTAAGTCACAAAGACTGCTCAACTGGCTCGTGTTTCCCTCATGGTTTTGAGGGTTATGTTTAGTCATTTCCTGTTTTATTTTGTAGACTCACCTCTCCTCTTGTGTCTTGCAGTTTTACTTCCTGTCTTGTGTGGTTTTTCCCTCCAGTTTCGATTGTTTGCCCTGCTTTGATTGGTTTCACCTGTGTCTCGTTGTCTCACCTCACCTGAGTGTATTTAGTCTGTGTCCTCGGCTCTTTGTCAGATTGACAATGTATCTATGTCAAGCGCCCTGGCATTTAGTACCTGTGTGTTTCTGTATACTTCCCTAGGACTTTGCCTGTTTTGGATTTTGCCTGCTCCCTGTTGGACTTGTGTGCCTGTTCTGGACTGCTGACCTGTTGTGAGTGACTTTAGCCTGCCAGTATCAGTGTAAGTGTTTTTCCTTCCATTAAAATTGTCAAACTGCACTTGCTCCACTTCTGTGTCTGTGTTTTGGGTCCAAAACCTTGTGTTCCTGCTTGACACACAACAGTTTCAATAGGAACAGTAACTAAAGTGACATCTGCATTTAGATCTATGGGAAAGGCCACAGTAAATACGGTTACAGCTGCTCACTATCACATCGCTGAACACTTGAGAATAGAAGTACTAAGCAAATCAAAATATAATACAGGTAAGATAAATTAGGTACAAAGTGGATATAAGTATAAAAGCTAAAATAAGTAAGTACCAAAGTGGATTTAGAGGTTAAGTATGTACAGTATAATACAATGTAATAGTGCAATAATGAGTACTGTTAAGTGTAGCTTATTAAGATGATTGAGATGGTGGATATTGCACAGCAGTAATAGAAGTATGAATAAATATCAGGCAGAACAGTCTACTATAAATATCCCTCTCTATTACATAGAGAGGGATAATTATAGTAGGGTTGCAGTGCATAAACCCCTCATTACAAAGCTGGATGCATATTTGAGAGTTACGTGATGCAAAAACCATAGGCAGTGGTCTACAGAGATGTGGGGGAAAAGTGTGATCTGACCAGATGAGTCATCCTTCACCATATTCTCGACGATGTGTGGCGTACACAAAGAGAACAGTAAAGGCCTCAATGCTTGACCCCCAACAGTGAGGGGATCCGGTGGCTCTGTTATGCTGTAGGGGGCATTTTGCTGCCATGGTGTGGTTCCACTCTTTCCCTTAGAGGGAAGGGTCACTGCAAATCAATACAAAGCTGTTCTGAGTGATCACCTCTTAACCTGTGATGAAATATTTCAATCCTGATGGGAGTGGTCTCTTCCAGGATGAAATTGCCCCCATCCATGGGACACGAGGGGTCACAGAGTGGCTTAAGTATGAAAATGACATGAATCATATGCTATGACCTTTGCAGTCACCAGATCTCCCAACCCAACTGAACACGATCATCAAAACATCAAATGAGGGAATGTGTTTTGGAAGAATGGCATCCATCCCTCCAGTAGAGATCCAGAGACTTGTAGAATTGAAGCTGTGGTGGCCCAGCACCTTTTTTAATAAGATACTTTTATGTTGGTTTTTCCTTCTAATTTAAATTGGAGCAGCATACTGTAACAACTGACGTGCACTAAAGAAATGTTTGCTCGTTACTGAGTCATGCCCAGTTCTGGAGAAGCTTGTGTAGACAGTGACTCACTGGGGGCAGACACAGCCTGCAGGGGTTTTGTATGTCTTTTTTTGTTTTTTCTTTGGTTTTCATTCGCTTCATACTCCCACTTGTTATGAGGCTATAGCTGGGCTGCATCCCCATTCCCTCCAATTAAGTGCACTCTTTTATTTATTGAAGAGTCATACAGTATCAGAGGATTCACTTTACTCACCTGCCTCGCTCGTGGCAGTGACAGTTGAGTATTTAAAGTGATTAGGTGAGTCCTCATTAAATGTATTTAGGGAAACCCTGAGGAGAACTCTGTGAAGCAACTGACTCTTAAAGCTAGGGTAGGAAATGTATTTCAGAAGCATTTTTTGTTGTTGAAATTCTCTTTACATCCCAACAGCAATCAATAAATCAAATGCTATGGAAAAGCAAAAAAAAAGGGGGGGGGGGGTCTGTAATAAGCCCAGCCAATCATTTCATTTGGGCCTGAAATGATTGACTGGCCTGTCTACCTACCTGGATGCACTCATTGCACTTGAAAATGTGTTTTGAAGGGAGGCGGTGGGATCATTTTCAGTTGGATCAAAAATCTATTTCTTGCTAGTTACCTACCCTAGATTTAAAAGCATAATCACAGCAGTCTTTCTCAAATGCTGTATTCCAGCAGTAATTAAGCTACTACAGCACTGAGGGTGTGTATGTGCCAGTGTGTTTTTAATGTGTTTGTGTGTGTGTGCACACAAGTCAGAGAGACAAAGCAGCAGTGGGTGATGTCAGTCACCTACAAAAGAGTGATCAAATGCCTGGGAGAAAGCTACAGCTGGGCTCCTGGGGGAGAAAGTGCAAAGCTATTTATAGGCCTGATGGGGTGTCACCTCCAATATAACTCTCAGCGCTGGTTTATTACCTAACCGAGGTATCAGAGCGAAGCACTGAACACAGCTGTAGAACCACAAATGAGATTGCTTTTAGATGATGCTTTTATGTGTGAGTAATCAGCCACTGCAGTTTTAGGTATCCTCCAAAATGTCTCAAGGAAGTGTAACCGTCGTAACAAATTAATTCAAACACTGCGACTGTAAAATGCCCCACTAATCAACATTTGGGCTGCAACTAATGATTAGTTTGACTTATTAACTGTTTAGTTCAGAAAATGGTGAGAAATAGCCCATCACAAATCCCCAGAGGCAAAGGTGTCATATTAAAGTTGCATTTTATCAGACCAACAGTCCACAACACAAAGATACTCAATTTACAACGCAAATCCTCACATTTCAGAAGCTGGAACCAGCAAATGTTTGGCATTTGTGCTTGATAAATAACTTAAATGATTAAGCCCTAGTACACAATTGATAACAGCTCAGCTGTACATCAGATTGATCAACTGCTAGTGCTGAAATCAGTAAGAGAAACAAGAATGGATTGATTGCCATGAAATTTGGTACAGACATTAATGGTCACACTATGGCTCTAGTGGATGCCACTAGGATCTAATTTTATTTTCTTAGAAAGACCAAGGAAAGAGATGCTGATTGAGAGATTGCATTGAGTTACAAAAGCGACGGGAACCGACCATCCAACCGACAGGCATTGCCATCTTCAGAGCCATTCCGTTAGCATGGCAAAACAAGACTATGCCAAAAGCCATGCTAGTGTCTCTGAGACGGTACTTGCTAATGCTGGTTAGGCAGGTATAATGTTTACCATCTCAGCTTCTCATGTTCGTGTACTAAAATTTGCTAATTAGCACTACTAAGTACAGCTGATGGGAATGTCATTAGGTTTGCAAGTATTTGGTCATAAACCAATGTAGGAGCCGTATTTAAGTGCATTTCTGTTTACATAGTTTATTGAATTTTTATATTTGTGTTTTGTAAGTGTGCACCCTCTCTGGGTGTGAGGGGGCTATTCTATTAGTTGGTGAGGAGAAGGCGGGTGATAGCAGATACTGTCACTGACGAGTTGTAGTGGCAAAAACTTGGTTGGGTTTTTCCTTTGACCTCTGTTCCAATTTGCTTTCACCACAGTGTGTGCAGTATGCCAGACTCACAGCCTTTCTTAAAAATGATTCCAAAGAGTATTCACTGTTGCTTAAAATCTATTGCAAAATAAACATAATATGAAAATAAGATGCAGTTGTTAGTTTTTTGTTTTGTTTTTTTTGAGTTTTTTTTTTTTTTTTAAACTGTAGTGTGAGCGGATTAATGGAATCTGCAATGGACTTTATTTGTCTTGCGAAACCCTTGTGGGGCTTCTGAGCCTCTGGCTGGGAATCACTGTCTTAGTCCATGAACAAATATTTTGATCGCTTAATTGCGCAAGTCATTACCAAAGAAAAGTGTCAAACACTCTCTGGTTTCCTCTTCTGAAATGTGAGGAGTTGGTTGGCCAAAACAAGCAATTTGAAAATTAAATGTCTTGTGGTGGACTTTCTTTCTTTCTTTATTTATACTATTCTGATATTTTGCAGACTATACAAGTAATTGGTTAATAGTGAAAATAATCAACTGATTAATCAATAATTGCAGTCCTACTAATCTACTTGAAGCTGACAAAACCAGGCTTATATTAGACAACTCTGTTAAATTAAACTGAATCATGAGTGTACAGTGCACAAATGGCACAACACAATAAGTGTGAGAGAGCAAGACTGGAACAAAGCACACTGAGAGCAAAATGGATCTCTGTGGGCACTTGACGACCTCAGCCTTATAACAGACTGCTCGGAAAGCTTTCAACTTTCCATTCTAACCAATGATCTTACATAACAGCATCTGACCTTCATACAAACAACATCCTGATCACCCTCAGGCAGCAAGAGAAGTGCCTTGGATGTTCAGAAAAAGTGTGATCTCAGCACAGTAACGAAATCCCCCCGCGGCCCTCCAGGTACCTGGAATATCACTTGGAGCTTGAACTTTTTTTTTTTTTTTTTAAATTCACTGCCTTTACAGTGTCCCGAGAGCAGAGTACTACCGGAGGGAAGGGGGGGATCTCAGGTCATGCATTAGGTAGCTTGGCAGTTGGTATGTCTTGTCTCTGAGTCAGATACACAAAATACAGTAGTGGGTAACATGATGCCTTTGGACAGACTCTTAAGCCTTAATACTCTTTTATCATGTGCTATTCAACCACTAAATCATTCATAGATCAGACTAGATATTGTGATATATATAATTTTTAGCCTGTTTACTACTAAATGTACCCTTTTGTGTTATTGCCAACCATTTCCCAACTAAAAGATACTAAGATAATCCATCAAAATGAGCATTTAGTCACCTTTATTTAGTTTGACTTTTCCTTTTTATAAGTGTTGTTATTGGGTGATTAGTACAAAAGACAAAGATGCACTAAGTGACTGGACTTCTTGAAAAAGGAAAAATTAAACTATTTGTGGGGTTTGTTTTGTTTTAAGACTTATGTCTTCAGTAGGAACAAATGGGCTTGAAGCTCAAAGTATTGACAAAAGGACTAACAGTGTGGGTTTTGGTCTTTTTTTGGGAGGGGTTGGACAATAAGAAATATATGAAATAACATTAGCTCCATACTTTAAGTCTTCATTGTTGTAGTTTCCCACAACATAACTTGGCTAAAATACTAAAAGTAACTGAATGTGATGGATTATCTATTTCAAGCAAGTTTCAGTTCTCTGCAAGTTGATTTTCATATCATTGAAATTAATTTAACCACTGGCTGCCTCGAAGGTAGAATATCAATTTAAAATCTATTTGTAACGCTTTGGAAAATGAACTAAAACATTCAAAACCACCAGTACGGTCCTAATTTAGCATACACTTCATCAACTTGTCTCTCTGCTCAGTTGCCTCCAGGTGTGTGTGTGTGTGTGTATAAATAGCTTGGTCAATCTGCAGGTTTGCAAATATGAGATCTCTTTATATTAACACTGAATATAGTTAAATGTTGTTCCTTCACTCAAAAGAGAACCATATGCAGTCTAAAGAGTAGCTTGTATATTTTAGGCCTAATTTTGCACAAGCTACAGCAGCAATTGCAAATTCAGGTATTTGCAGTCAGCCCCTCAGTCTGCAATCTGCTGACAATTTGCATCACTTAACTCATTCTTTAGGCACAATTTTTAATACTGCCCTTTTTCTCTATATTTTGGAAGTCGCTCTTATGATGTGGTCTTGTTTCTACATTTGTTTTTGTTTTGTTTTTTGGGGGGTGGGGGCGGTTGTATGTAAATGTGCTTAAAGTGACATTTTTACTGCTTCTCTTGTGGCTATATGCATATGATAAATTGGTGGCTAATTCGCATATATCCATAGGTCACTTGTAAATAAAAAGCAGCACATTTGGTGCCTATTGGTGGTAGTTTGAGTTATTTTGTAGTATTATTTGAGACTGTTCATGTTGCTCATTAAGTCAGTACAAGGATGGGGATATGAATAGGGTTAGAAACAAGGCCATAAGTCATTAACCTTTTAAAGCGTGTCATGCTCAGATTCGTACTCCAATAATCCATGTACAGATTAATAATTGATCTTAAGGTTAGTGATACTTTGAAAAACAATCCCTGGGAGTAACCAAACCATCTTATATTTCATTCATTTATCAACCAGCCCACATGAAGTAAAAGACCACAGCTCCCACCTTACACGTCATAATGTCGGAAATGTGCCTAAAACAGACATTTCCTTCATACTGCTTGAGCTACGATTTGTTAAATTTGTTTTTTATTGCAGATAGATAGATAGATAGATAGATAGAGATATTCTGCTCACCAGAGCAACCTGCTGGGAAGTAACCAGTGAGGATAAAAAGATGTGGGCCTGTTGTGACTGACAGCTCAGGATTTTGTTTACAAGGTTAGTAGTGGTGTGACAGATGGGCCTCCTCCACACTTCTTAGTGTGTGACAACATATCTGAAGCACCACACAGAAACAAAACTGAGCTCAAACATCTGCCAGGCAGTAAGAGTTTGTGTGTGTGTGTTACATGTTGCACAATCAGAAAAGACTTGACAAAATAAAAATGGCATTAAAACCTGTTGATCTCGTCATATTTAAGGAGATGAATCATGTTGTCTTGCATTATTCTTTTTATTTAATTATTTGCATACATATTTTAAAATACATATTTGACTCACATCTCAAGTTTTAATGCTACCACAACAGTTCCTATGTGATATGACTTTACTAGTATAACATTTAAGTTTTAAAAACAATCCTATGTAAATGTCTCTTTAAATGTCTAGCTCAGCAACTGTATACTGTACAAACCTCATTCAAACTCTAAAATCCTCAGTATTGCACACTGATCAACTGTACTTTAACTCATAACCTATACATGTCATCATAATGAGCTTGATAATGCATTAAAGTCTATGGAGGCCCATTCACTTTTTTGACTTTTTTCTGTGTTCATCACACAGTCAGGTGATTGACTGATTTTAATGCAATCACAGACCCACTGTGTTAAGGCTGAAACTCATGAAGTCCACAAAACGTGCTCATAAATATACAGTACCTCCTGTGGGGTGGGGGGCACGAAAACAATTTGCTACAAAAGCCTTTTTTAGCACCTGTGTTTCATTGTGTTTTCCCAGACATCTGATATGATGCATTATTGAAAATTGAGGCTCAGCACTGCTGGTTGGCAAACAAAAGGAGCATGAAATAGCTTTCGTGGGAACTGTGCAGCTGCCACAGGTAAAGCAGGAAGACTTGTCATGAGTCATGTTCCCATAGCAACACCTCAGTCTTGGAAGTTATCGCACCATCTCTGGCAGCACATGCTCTCGACGTGGATGTAAATATCATTTACATGGGGGTTGTTATTGCCATCCAGAAAGATTATAAAGCCTCCATTATCTGCTCTTTTTTAAATACACATCAAAAGAAGCACATGGAAATTATATTCTTTTTATGGTATCTATGCTACAGGAGGAATATCTTGACACCATTCAAAGGCTTAAATGCTGGTCATGACGTGTGCATCATAATGAGCTTGCAGTGAAATTTCTCATGGTCCTTCTTCATCTCTCCCATAACCGAATGGTCTGTCCCACCTTCAGATAGCCCCTGTTTCATCGAACCTGAGCAAACCGAATGGTTTGGTCCGCTGTAGGTGTCCAAAGCTCTGTCAAACCCTTTGCTTTGTTCACATTGAGCCCTTTTATCTGGAGACCTAAAGGAGTGGCTGGAGAGATAGCAGGGGTGAGGAAGAAGCATAAATAGATTGCTTTGACCCAGTGAGGACAGGCCACATAAAGCCACATTTGAAAGGACTCCTTTAGTGTTTTATTAATGACTCAGTCGGCTATGTCCAGCCTATTTATTGATTTCTTCATCAATCCTTTCATACAGTCAAAGACCTTCTTTATGAAGCTTTGTAATATATTACACAGGCTTCCTGGATGCCTTTGCAAAAGATACAGGAAAGAATAGTGCAGGAGTTCAGCATTGCATCAAACTGCTGACCACAGTATTTAAACAAGCATTCCTTTGATTCGGACCACAGGGTCACAAACACATTGTTATTGCAGAGGGTTTATGACCACAGACTCAGAGCATCCAGCGGACAAACGAACCAGGAAAACTGTCTTTCTTGGCAGCGGCTGCTCGTGCAGAGGGAGCACACTGTAACCTGAGTCTGAGTGGAACAGATTGACAGTGAGCCACTAAGCACATTGAGCAGACACACTGCATTCATTATCATTAGGCGACAGGAGCGCTTTGAAGCCAGCCGAGGCTCCAGTGGGCAGACAGAGCAGGCCAGCAGGCACGTGATAGAGCATTATAGTTTCTGCAGCAAACTTTGAAAAGAGCCTCATAAAGCGTGCAGACACACTAATGAAGAAAACACTACTTAACAAGCCTTTTACAGAGAGGGTGTAATGAACAGCTCAGCCCTGTAGAAATGATGATGTGCAGAGATCACAACTGCTTTCTCAGATTTATGTGCCACTGCATATGAAAGCTTTGACTTGACGATAACCGTGTTGAAGTACATTATTAAAGTAAAACAAAGGGCTTCTGTTTAAGTTGATGTTAAGTTGATGTATCAGTAGGTTGTCCTGATATTTAAAGGTTATATTGATAACATTTTTATGTAGACGAATATCTTAAAAAAACAAAAAATACATCCACAGAGTTTTTAGAAAGGTGCGGAATAAAAGTATCACTTTTCCATATTACAATTGTGAATGAGGAGGAGCTACATTAGCATTAGTGACGGTTGCATCCAGTTACCTAACGTAATAGTTCCCTAAAACAATTTAACGTTATAACGAAGATGCGTATCTGAGGGGATTTAGAAGTGGGCCAGGGTCCGACATAACTGATGGCCCGGGGCCAGTACAAGTTTATGCAGGGCAACTTGATTGACCAGTCACTGGTCCGTCTGGGCCAGTGGCGGGACTGGTCTGCTTATGGAAAGACGGTCGCTCTTCTTTAAGAACGGAGTGGACGTTGAATCCCAGTATATTACCAATTTGTCATGTCGAAGGTAAATTAAAGTTCAGAACTACTGTAAATCTGCTCATTAGTGTTTAGATCCAAAACGTGTTATTGAGGGTGTCATCTCATAACAGTCTAACGTTAGCCTTATTATGAGACACTTTGCTGAGGGTCTTGTGGCTAGCTAGCCATGTAACAGCTCAGCTGTTTTTTATAACCTGCTATGAAATTTGTTTTCTGCAAGAAAACACTTCGACTAATGTGAGATCAACACTACGCTACAACACTAACACTAGTTAACGTCAACTTTTACTGTAGCTGTCTGTCTAATGTCGAGCGCTGTGGGTTTTAATAGCATCCGTACTATGTACTGTGCTTTACTCTTTGATTGGATTAAAATGTAAATATTTACCTAATGTCTTATAATGTAAGGATGACTGAAATGTAATTTTACAGTAAGTGTTGCAATATAGGGCCCCTGTAATTATTAAATGATGGGGGAGCAAGGGTTACCTAAAGCTAGCTAGCCATATGATTACAATAAATGACGTTAAATAAAACACCACCGCACAAAGTAACCTAAATCTATAACTAATGTATAATTATATGTTGCAAAATGAATGCATTACTCTATTACAAAAGATTCATCACTTGACATGACTGAGTCTGAGTCTCACTCCACTCGACCATGAAATGTGCAGGTTGGGCAACGAACTGGCAACCACTGGAATGTCATGGGAGGGGGGAGGGGAGTGCGTCATCTAGTGGCTGCATGTTATCGATGTTCTCAATAGCACCTTTTAAGTAAAAGAGTAATTGAGTAAAAAAACAGTCAAATACTTGAGTTATTTCAACCAAAATGGTGCTGCAAAATTTAATCTTTCAAAGGAAGAAAGTCAGCTTGATTACAGAGCATGGACGTTCATTGTTGTTGGAAATAGTTTAACAAAAATCTTTACTCAACATCCACTTACTAGCTTTTCTGAGAGTCTTCTTCTTCTTCATCAATTGTCATGCAGATTATTTTGTCATCATGTGACCTCTTATCACGTTACCCAAGTTCCATGGATCACTTGACGAAAACTGAACTAGCTCCATAACAACTAAGCAAAACTCCATGTGCTGATGAAGTCCATGAGACGTGGTTGAAAGCACTGGAAAAAGCCAGTAAGTGGACCTTCGGTTAAGTAATTGAGTGAAATGTTAATTCTAGATTTTATGTCTTGTGTTAAAAAGCTAAAATTAAATGCTGATGGATTTGAGGTTTTGTTAAATAAGCTCCAGAAAACGCTAGTAAACGGACCTTGAGTTAATATTTTGTTTTTGTCAAACTTATTAGTTTTGATGTTTTTGTAATGCTTATATTTTAATTATGTAACCAATTTTCATAAATTCAGGCAATTGTTGCCAATTATATGATTTTCTGTAGAGGATGAATTTCATTGCAGTTGATATTCTTGAACCCTAAACATATAAGTTACTCAAATACAAGTAGGAGTGACTGTAAAAGAAATTATTGTCAAATTAAATGTGAAAATTTTAAGGCATAACAAGCGGTGTTTATAAAAGGAAATCAGCTCGAAGGCACTTAAAAGAGCAGCTGTAATTTTGGCACCCACACATCACCTCCAGTATGAGTGGACCTCATGGTGCCCTGCATTGTGACAGAGTACTATGTAGTGTACAGTAGAGCTTTGTAAATTATCCATCACTCTGTCCAATAATAAGCCCATCACTGTCATCCATGACAAAACCCCACAGTTTAATGACCCTCTGCAATTACACTGTACCATTATACCATTATAGTGTGACACAGATGGATTTCATGGTGTGTATTTTACTAAATGGATAAATGTTCATTGTTATTCATTGCTGCTGTTGCATGAAAACTGCATGCCTCCAAACGAGCACATTTTTGGAACTGAGAAATTGGCTTAGGTTTTCTGGTGAATTCAAAAACATACAAAGGGTTTTTGAAGGCTTTTATAAGTCTATGCTTTGTGAAACTCACTCAGCACATAAGACATGTAAATCAGTGTCAAATCAGGTAAAAATTAAGATTTTCTCAAGCTGTTTTCACAAAGTGCCATGTGAGAATTGATCGTGACCCCTCCCTGAACAGCGATTGTCCAATCACAGCTTAGCAAACATAATTAGGCCAGCTGGGCTGTCTAGCTTTGCATTTTTCTACATGTAAGGCGGTAGTAGGAGCAATACTCTGAGTTGTCTTTTACCTCCTCCAAAACATAATATAACAAATAGTGTGTATACTCTACCATCATAAGCTGCAAACGTTAGCATGTTACTACTACAGTGTACCTACGCTCTAACCCACCATTATTTCCAAGGCCAGGTGCATTTCATACTACATTTTGTTGCATTACAGATAAAACTTTTTCTTTTTTTTTTTTTTTTTTTTTTTTAGGCCTTGCTTAGGAGTAGCACATCCATTGTGTAGTATTTCCCCAAATACGAACAATAAATCATAAATTTAACCTCGGTCTTGCTTGTCCAGGTATATAAGCTAAGCACCTAAACAGGGTTATGCAAGAATGAAATTAGTCTGATCTCGGTCTGATTTTTCCTTATAATACTAGGACTGACTAGCTCTACACTGTCCTTGTATTGAAGTGTGGAGCGGGGTCCTCATGTTGAAACGAGTCATCTGGAAATGGCATTGTAAAAACAACTCATTAAGCTAACATTAGCTTAATTTGCCAGCTAGCTATATAGCTAATGAAATCTGCTAACAACAGTCATTTCAGCTGACAAAATCGATGTTCGCTGGCTAGAAATGAGAAGCTGCTTTTGTCTCTAACTGTCTGAAATTAAGGGCCTATTGTTTCGAAAATATATTAGAACTTCGAGTGGTAAATCGGCCTCTGTTATCATTATAAAGAACAAAAAACTTGAGGTGTAGCAACGGTAACTAAGCAGAGCGGGGCTTAGCTAACAGTCAATGGGACTAAGGATCGTTGGCAAATGGTTACCTTTCCTGTCCTATAATGTCTGTCTCTCTTCACTGTCAACTATCACATAAAGTATAACAATATTCATACAAGTATGATTTCCTGATTATCCAAGAATAAGCTTTATCATCAGTTTTCATCAACTGAGACATTTTTTTTTTTATTACAGCACTTAGATTTTAAGGTTTGTGGAAATTAACAGTTAATTAACAGTATTTTCTCTTCTGCCAGTGAATATATTATGAGATCTATAATTTTACCAGCTGTCTCCCTGTGCCCCAGCCCTTTGCCATAGTAAATACACACAGTCTAAGCATTGACTCACTCCCTTCTAGCGCTGCTTGTTTTCTTCTCTCTCCCTGCAAACACATACATACAGATCGAAAGCTGAATCCCCAGTGGTAGCAGTTTGTCCTGCCTGTGCAACTCACAGTACCTCCGCTCTTACTCATCCTTGTCTAGTCTTTACTGCGACCCATCGGCCTTAAGGACAAGACTCCCCCAGAACAGGCTGCATTCAAAAACATCTACTTCGACCATCCTTTAAGGCATTTTCCAGGCTTGGATGCTCTTAAAGGTGTGGACTGCAGTGTAGTGACTCATGCTAATTAAGTCGCCTGAGTCACGGAGGGCCGAGCAGGAAAGAAGTCACTACACACGCCGCTCGGGGTCAGGACGGCCACCTTGCACTTTCTGACACAGCAGAGGCACACAGTCATTGGATATTTATGAGGATTTAAAGGCTCCATAGTGGTAGCTTGGATCGTATGTTAGGTGTACAACAGGACGGAGCAGTGGAAACATGAAGGTTGCATAAGTCAGTGGCTTGCACTGCACAAAGGAAGTGTGCTCCCCTTCTCCAAAAACCAACGTTAATGCACTGGTGAGCGAGCTTCACGGCTCAGTCGCCAGAAGTACAAGACTGTACTTGTACTAGGCAGGTCCCAAGTGTGTGTGTGTGTGTGTGTGTATGTGTGCGTGTAATCTTTCCTTACTCTACAACTATTCCCACTGCTTGTGTCCAAAAACAAGTTTGTGTTTTAGTGAACCTGAAGGTGCTGTCCTGTCTGGGTGAAGACATGATGATATAATTTCTTACTATAGCCAGTCAAATTTAATTAACGCTCCCTGCCTCTCGCCATCTAAGGCAAAAATGTTTTTTGAGCACTGAAGGCAAATTAGGAAAAGCTGAGAAACCTTATTGCATATGTGCCCTCCCTCCTGTAAGGTACAGAGTACAAAGTTTGTTTGTTTTGGTTGTTGTTTAGTTTTGGCTGTTGCTGTTTGTTTTGGTTGTTTGTTGTGTTGTTGTTGCTGGGTTTTTTTTGTTTAGTTTCTCATATATGGAATAACTATGCATATGGAATATTTGACAGAAGGAGTCAAGTGACTGATTTATGAACTCACCTTGAACTTTAGTTTTTTCTATTATTTTCCTTCAGTCTTTCTCAATTTTTCCTTTTGTCGCCATACGCTCAAGACTACTGAGTCTTACAGCCTCAGGATAAGCACAAATTTTCCATTCAAGTTGAACACTTTACACTTATAGTAGATTTTGCTGTGAAAAGCAGAAGAAGCAAACAGCAGTTGGTAACAGCGGATATCAAAAACTGGCAAGTTCCAGAAAGATTTTTAGCCTTATTAATTTGTTCTGATTTTAAATAATTTTGTTTGTTTTTTTGGGGGTTTTTTTGGACTGTATTTTATTTAGAGAAAGTATTTGTAAGCAATGGGTTATTTTGTGAAATAGAAAAAGGTTTTGTAGAAAAATATTTTTGTATTCCTCAGTGTGAGGATTCAAAAAAGTGTTGTGTGTTTGGTCATTTGGCACCACTACCAAATTACCAAAAATCATTTCATTGTCAAACGATACCCAGCCCTACAGAAGAATTTGTTATTCCTGCTATGAAATAAAACTGCTTGAGGCTGACCAAAAAAAAGAGGCAATGTCAGGAATGGCCTCTCTCTGTTGTTTTTTATGGAAATGTGGAAACTGAGTCAAAAGCTATACAGTATGATTCATCTTTTTTGTTTTAAACATGCAAACCAGTGAGCTCCTGGGATCATTCAGTGTAGCAGCAGCATGGCATTAGCACTCTGTATCAGTCACGAAAACCATCTGTCAGTGCTTCAAACGAAGAGTTGGCAAATTGAGTTCCACTGCGTGGACCTTTTCATGGGGTCCATCATTAATTCAGATACAGTTTGCACAAATCACTATGATTTAAGTGATTCAGCAACTGTTAGCAGCCAATTAATCAATGTCTTGGCAACATACCAGCTTCAAATTTTGCGGCCTGTCATGGCAGGATTGATTCTGCCACACTGGCAGATGCCATTACTTTTTTAGCATAGTCCATGCAGTATTAACAAGTGTTACATAACCCTAATCAGAGAAGTAAAGTGAGGCTTTGAGAAACCTCCACACCAGCGAGCAATTTCTCGTTAATCTTTAATTAAGCATAAGGTGCAGCGTCGATTCATCCTTTCTCGACGAGTGCTATTTTCAGCCAGCGTCGCCCACTCTTACCCTCTCTGGGGAGGCACAGGGAGTCTTTAAAAGCAAAGAAGAGGCTACCAAACATTCCTGTAAAAGCGCGATTAGATTGAGGAGGGCCATTTTAAAGCGGATGCTTGTTTTGATTGTGGACATACAGGCTGGTTTGAATAATGCAAGTGTCTGCTATATGTGGCTTTTGGTCTTTGATATCATGTTAAAGATTTAGAGAATCTCATTAGTGGTGAGGCAGGTGGATATTCAGTCGAGCCTATACGGTTAAATCGAAACAGGAAGTCCTTCTGATCTGTGTTTTGCCGCTTGATTATTTTTATGTTGCCACTGCCACCAAGCTTACATTGTGCACTAAAAAACCCATGTTTAATAGCATTACATGGCCATGTTTCTCACAGTAACATGATGATGACACATAATCATAATACTTGCAAAGACTGTCACACTAAATATTTTAGGTCCGTACCTTTCACTACAGCGAAAATGCCTTGCATAGTATAGAGTACAGCCTACTTCAACATGATCTGGTCTGATTTAAATGTAGAGCAGCTGGAAAAAAAATCTTATGTCATCAATAATCTGCCTGCAAAAAACAAACTATTTTAATCATTAAACTTTTTTTTACCACTTCGAAAATCTACACTAGTTTGCATCAGTTATGAGGCTTATACGTACATACACCAGTAGGGTATAAGCCAAACGTCAAGCATCATCATAGACTGAAAAATAAAAGAAGGCATTTTGGGAAATACACTTATTTGCTTGCTTGGCAAGGGTTAATGAGAAGGTTGATCCCTCATATCTGTGCGTTAAGTGGGGAGCTACAGCCAGGAAACTGTTAGCTTAGCATAAGGCTGGAAGCAGGGGGAAACAGCTAGCTTGACTCTGTCCACAAATACGCCTACCAACACATCTAAAACAAGTTTGTTCAATCCGTACTCAAACAGAAAAATACAAATAACAGTTTGTGTTTTGTTTTAAGATTATTTTTTCAGGCTTTTTGCCTTTATTAGATAGGGACTGCTGAAGAGAGAGGAAAGGGGGAGAGAGAGAGAGGGGATGACATGCAGCAAAGGGCCGCGGGTTGGAATCAAACTCTGGCCGCTGCATTAAGGACTCACCCTTAGTACATGTTGCTGGACGTGTTATGTGCTGTAACTATTTCTCAACGAACAAAAGTTTCTCCATCAGGCAACTGACAAGCTCTGGGAAGTAACTTAGCTGCACTGTTGTTAGCCAGCATGTAACTCCCTGTAAAATTAAAAATGTTCAATTTTTACATATCTGTTTGTGTACAGATTAAACATATAATATACAATGTCTTGAATTAGCGAGCTTTAAAAGTGCTGCTAGGCTTATTTTTGAACATTGGACAGAGCCAGGCTAGCTGTTTTCCCCCTGCTTCTAGTCTTTATGCTAAGCTATGCTAATTGCCTCCTGGCTCTAGCTCCATACTTGCACAGAGACATGAGTGGTAATGATCTTCTCAGCCACTCTCTGCAAGAAAACACATATTTCCCAAGCTGTCAAACTATTCCTTTTAAAGGTGGTTATTGCTTTGTAGTTGAGTAGTTTGATTTTATTCTACTGTAGCACAAACAGGACCTTTTTAGGTGAACACAATCCAAATCAACTGTGTGCTCCAGTGGCCAGCTTTAATTAAACAAACAGCACAGCAGCAGTCATAGCTGTGTTTTGACACTGTTTGCCCTCCCCTGTGCAGCCACATGTATCTGTTGAACTGTTTAACTTTTCCTTATTGGCTGCCAGCCGTGCCTACCTCAAAGCAAATACATACACAGCTAATACAACACTGTATTTGTAGAGGCTGTGCTTGATGAAAGGTAAAAGGTTTTTTTTATTTTTCATGCCCAATTTAAATGCAGGATTGTGTCCACCCATCATGCAACAATACAGTTTGTGTTCAATCACGGGTAGGACCATGAACAGACTTCTGGGTAATGCAGTGTCAGTGGCTTTTTGTGGATGATATCAAACAAACTAAGTGTAGCTGTCAAAGCACAGTGGTCCAATAGCCTCAGCTTCTTTTGTGCCAGCTCGGTCACCCTGGCCCGTCGCCCATGGTAACGACACCCTCTCTCAGGTCTGCCTCTATGGTAACCCCGATTTTCACTTCACGTCAGAGCAGATTTTTATGTAATATTGCATCATGTTTGCTGGAAACAGAAACCAAAATTGAATGTACTTGTGTCCCACGAGAATGGTGGCCAAAATCATCATTGCAATGTCGCTGGCTCAAGTCTGGCCAGTGACCTGAGTATCCTCCATCTTTCTCCCCCCTCATTTTTTGTCAGCCTTTCACTATTTCTAGTTTATTAAAGGCAATATTTCCCCCCCAAAACTTAAAATATAAGTATATTTTGCTTTTTAATAAAGAATTGTATTTTTACATTACGTGACTTGTATGAAGAGTTTTGAGAACAAAACGTAATAAGGAGCATGCACAGTCTTGCTGTTTGTGTCATCAATTCTCAGAACTGGGCCTATTGTTTCTAAAAATGTATTTAAATTGAATGTGAAAAAACTAACACTAATAAAATGTTATCACTGTGTTGATTTGGTATTCCACATGATAAGAAATGGTTTTCCTTTCAAACAAAAGCAACTTAAATTATGTACTATCTTTGTAAAAGTACACAAGCTTATCTGAACTAACTAATGACTATCATGAATGTTTACTTTCATCATAACACATTACTACTGATTTTCTTCCTTTTTAGGTGTTAGAATGTGGTTGGAAAGCTTGTACTTAATATACTTTTTTATTTGCATAGATTTTATTAACTTTTTTCTCTTTTCTTTGTCTTCTTCCTTTCTAGGATTTATTATTTTCTTTTTTGCGATCTAGTTCTCTTCCCCCCCCCACCCTTTTACCTGTATTCAGAGGCATTTGTCTGTTTTGAGGAAATGTATTACAGTAGTGCTGAAGTGTGTGTATAAACTGTGCATATACTGTCACCACTGACACTCAAATCTAAATCTGTGAATTTGTAACGTTTTCTTTACCAAAAACCTGGAAAAGCAGAACCTGTGGGTGAGCGACAAGATGATATATTCTGAGTGAAAGCTTCTAATGTTGTGCAGCTAGTGTTAGTTTGTGTGTTGTGGATATCTGTTGCCTGGGTCACAAAGTCTTTGTTTAACTTTGAGAAAGTTGGAAATAATTATGTGCTATGAAACAAATCATAGACCAAAGTCTTTGTCCTCATGGAGCATTTTACTCTAAAAATCAGAATAAAAGCTCAATCTGAATAAGTAATGTCATGTAAACACCTAAAAGGAAAAACATAATTTATTCTGTTTTTAAAAAAGGGAGTTTGAAGCTTTTTACAGATGAAAATGTGTCATGTAAACACGTAACCTCATCACTCAGCATTTTCATACTCCCCAGACACTACTGTTGCTGAGATTGTTACAGGCGATAATTTGAATAGCGCATGAAAAAAGAAAATCTGTGTTTTGATCTGATCAGCAGTGGGAGGAAAGGAAAGGATTGGGAACTCACACTCTGTGAGGCATCGCATGTTGTGCAGAACACAGTATTAGATTAACATTTTATCAAATATTAATTCAGTGGATTGGCTCCCTAATGGCAATTTCAACAAGTGAAAAAATACATTTTGAGTCTGTGGATCAATCTGAGATTAAAAGTTATGGTTTCACTGGGATTAATAAATGAGATAAATCAGTGAATACTAGATCAGAAAGCTTTATACTTGCAGGAAAGCATAAACTGTTTCTAATTTTAACTCCATGTAAATCTGAGTGAATTGGGTAGATGCCACGGCACGGCCCATGTGTGTATTGTGTATTTCCAGCTCTGTGTCGAGAAGGAGAGCCATCCACGCTTGGCAGCTCTCCACTGGCGATGGCATGATGCTAAACTTTTTGAATTTCAAATGAAGTACGTGTTGAATGGTGAAATGTCAAATGGAAACATTTCCAAACAAACCCCCACCTCCCCTGTCTCTCTCTTTCTGTCTCTCTGCGGGAGACAATTCATGAAATGCCACACTGAGGGAGCACCAGGTATGACAGCTGGAGAGCCTAACACCCTTATCTCAGTGTCACCCAGGTCTAAGTAGGCGATGAGGAAGGTCGAGGCAGGGGGTGTTGGATGGGGAGAGGTGAAAAGGGGTCTCCTGCAGGTACAGTATGACACTTTGTGAGTAAGTACACACAAAAAAAGACTAGAAGTGTGTTATCTGCTGTGACCATCCGCTTGTAAGCTTTGAGATAAGCTTTGATTGAGTGCCTGGATGAGAATATCTTCTTTGACTTATCAAAGTTCAAGCAGGAGAGGATTTAAGATGTGTTGTGGACTTTTCTGTGGTTGGAAAATCCTCCTGGGGGATCTTCTTTTCAAGTAAGTTAAATAACAAGTAAGCTAGAAAAAAGTTCATATTCATATGTTTTGATTTCCTTTTTATTTTAATGATTTCAGATTTTTTAATATACTTTTTATTACCACTTTCTTCACCATCAAGCCAAAAGCACTTGCATAATTACTACTATTATTTTTTTCAATAAGTAAAAGGTGCTCCACCCAATGTGTAGCTCCCTCAGAAGAGAGAAAAAGAAGAATAAATAGATATACATATGTAAATAAATCTAGGAGTAGTAGGACATATATTGAGTGACTTTACTTATGGGCTTCTTTTCCTTATGTTTTTGTAGTATTTTCTGCTGAAGAAATATTCCCTATGAAAACAGTTAGATGTGTTTTTCATAATTTAGATAAACCAACCCTTTAATACAAGCAATGAAATTGCTTTATGAACAGCAACAAAATGGTAGCAGAGATGGAAAAGGAATGGATTAAACTGTCTGCAAAAGTTAGCATGTCCAGCTAACCAGCCAGGGCCTATCTACAGTGAGCCAGTGTTACTTTGAAGGTCAGGGGCATTATACTACAAACAAGGAAGATTTTTTTTTTCATGAAAACTTTTCTCAGAATTCTGAGATAATCAAAATAAGTCAGAAAAACAGGGCAAACAATTTTTTTTCTCAAGTGAATGCATTGCGCTTCCATACTAACACATCCACTGTGTAGTCTTGGATGTTACTATATCTGAGTGTAGGCTAACGTTAGCAGCTCTCCTGCTCTATTAGATTTGGGCAACTCTAGCTAAAGTCATTATCCAAGATAGTGTTACATTCACCAAACACATCGTCTGATCTTACATTTTTCCATATCATAGTTGTAATATTAGGACTAACTAGTTCTACACAGCAATACAAGAACAATGCCATATATTTCCATGTCTTCTGCATGAATTATCAAGAATGTTGACTTTTTGCATGGGTCATGTAGCTTTAGTTGCAGTCTTTTAGCACAATATCATGTGTAGCTATAGCCATAAGTGCATATTTACAACTCTTTTACAAGGTTCTTGTTTTTAAAATGAGTCAGCTGGAACACCAAAAAGTCAGCAGGAGACAGCATTTTCAACCAATTTATGAAGCTAACGTTAGCTTAATTAGCTGGCTACAGCTAATAAAATCTGCTAACGAAAGGCAGCTGTCATTTCAGACGGCAAAATCTATAGTCGCCAAATGAGAAGCCTGCTTTTGTCTTCCAATGTCTGTAATATTCAAAACAATGTTGATTTCAAAACAAAACTTGATTTCAAAGAATTTCATCGGGTCAATCTGTCTCCGTTATCATTGTAAGAGTGGAAAGCTTGACAGGCGTAGCAACAGGCTCAGTGAACTGTCGGGTTGAGGGAAAAATGAATTATTAAGTATATCCTATCTTGCAGTTCTATAGATTTGTGGATAAATAAATACAGATATTGACATAAAATAATGCACTGAAACAACCCCTCTCTCCAGAAAACTCACAAATAAAATAAAGAAGATTTTCTAAGGTAGCAACAGTCAAACAAAAGAATTCATTGCAGTGACAGCTGTCAGCATTGCAGTCCTACATGGCTCGCTTTGCTGAGAAAGACTTCTGTACGTCCAAAATAGTGTCTTGGAGACGCTACATTACATCGGGCACCATGGTGCCACAATGAATAAAGCATGAGGGGAACACAGGGAAAGTTGTTGGCTTAGGCAAAGAGATGCAGCCACTTCTCCCTGACCTAGATTTCAGGCATGTGGAGTAATTTTGTCTGTCTGCTAATGTGTTCCCTCTGTTCTTTCTTTTGCTTTCAGCATAACTAATTCTTTCCTCTAGACTGAGACTGGAAATCTTCGGAGCTGATGGACATCATTCAAACACTATATGGGAATAGACATATATATATATATATATATATATATATATATATATATATATATATATATATATATATATATATATATATATATATATATATATATATATATATATATATATATATATATATATATATATATATATATATATATATATATATATATATATATATATATATATATATATATATATATATATATATATATATATATATATATATAGGGTAAGAAACCTAGAAAAGAAAATGGTTTTCTTCTTTAGTTGCTGCAAGAAATCACTAACGTGAGGTACCATTTGCAGGATAAATAACTGTAGCCCCTGTTCAGTATCAGACATTGTGTAAGACAGATCCACTTTTAAAGGAAACAGTGTGTTTACATAGTTCACATAGTTTTCCACTGGAACAGCAACAGGATCCTGATATCTTAACCAATTCAACTGGACACACAGGAATCCATGTTATGATGTCCATCTCCTACATCAACAGACTCCTATGTTACTGGTTCTCAACCTTATTAGCTAGTGACCCTTGTATCCAAGCCATACCTACATGACCCTCATCACAGGTTGTATGTATATGAGCTGTGTCAGAGTGACATTCCCTTCTTAGATTTCTTTTTCAATAGTTTTTATAGTAATGCAAAGGTAAAACTATCCAGCATTTCACAAGCAAAGATTAGGGAAAAGTAAGAAACAACTAAGCATACATTTGTATTTTCTTATCTTCTTAATCACCTTGTGACCCCAAGGGTCTAGGTTGGGAACCACTGTCCTACTGTATGTAAAAAAAAAAATAAATAAATAAATAAAAAAACTTATTTTTGATGAAAAGCCCCAGAAGAAAGCTAGTAATAGTACCTTGAGTTGGGATTGTTTTGTCAAAATTATGAAGCAGGTTCTTATAATTTTGAGATAAGGGAGGGATTTTGTTTTATTAACAATTATGAGATGCAGTACAAAGGAAGTCAATAATGAGACACTATTTCATAGTTTTGATTTAGTGTGTCATTTTTAGAATTAAAAAAACACTTTAATCTACTTAGAAAGGTTAGTGCTGATGAGTGATGGGTTCAGAGTTTATACCAGGCCAAGGTGCCAGCTGCAGCAATGTAACACTTAAGCTTAAAACAAAACAAAAAAACTGTTTAAATGTCAAATCTAAATTTGCATATTTTTATATTTTATAGTTTTTTCCATGGTGAAATCCACCTTTGAGTGTCACAACAGGAACAGCCTTACAGAATATGTATTGTATCTATTACAGCTTTAAGTAGCTACATTTACTCTAATGCTCCAGCTACTGAAGAATGCCTAGTAAGTTTATGTCTGGACAAAATTTGGTTGAAACGTTACATTTTATTTGTAGGCGTCATGATTACATATTTACATTGCTTCAACAGCATTTTAATGACTACATGTTAAAATAGTCATTCCAATAATGGCTGTAGGCTATGTAACTTTAACATCTAGCAAATTTTCACTTTTCAACCAAATGAAACCCAGTTTAATCTAGACATCTAAACATCTTTTGATCTGCAAATTACCAAAATTAGGCTTACTGCATCCCTTACTTCAGTCATTATTCCCACGTATTGTGCAGAGAAAACAGTTTTCTTGTTTGTATCAGTTGTTGTTTTTGGCACGATGATGCATTCTTCAGATGGGTGAGCAGCAGACCTCCTATGGTGTGTTTACGTGAGGGCCGAGGGCAGGGAGACTCACTCAGTGTGGGCAGGGTGGAGAGGGATGGAGGGGCGTGTCGGGGGGGGGTAATTTTACTTGCTCTGGGTCTCCTCTGCTGGTCTCCAGGGCAGCAGAGCGAGGCTCGCATAAACATAGTCCGATAAGCCATCATTATGGCTTATTGGACAGCGGTCAGAAAGAACTGGAGTCAAAAGGTCATGACAAGAGTGTGGGGTTGGGGATCGGGCAGGTGAATGCCTCCGCTCCCCGGCTACGTCACACTCCTCTGCAGTTAAATGTAGGGCAGCAGGTCGATTGGATTGGATGATTTTTGCAGACCCAGAGCAGCAGGAGTATTTTCATGAATTGATTTCTTCCTGGAAGCATAATGATGCGGGGGGAAGGGCGAGAGAGGGAGAAATGATTTAAACCGGTCATTAAAACCCACACATAGCTGTGCACATTATGACTGAGTACTGCCTGTCTGAACACAACCACACACTTTCAGCTCCACTGGCTCCACTGTAGTTTATGTCCATCACAGCTGAAGCATCATTTATGTCTAAATGGCCTTTCATCAATGGTAAAATCTTTCAGCACTCGAAATGATCCATAAATCTATTAAGATACTGTGTTGAACCTGTGTTCAGACTGAGTAAATACATACGTCTTCATCAATATTCAGTGACACAGCCAATGGGCTCCAGGGGATGTGGGGGCATCCAGTCTGCTAATATGTAACTAACCTTGGGATGTCCCTTTCAACCGCAGTATGGATTTATCCTCTGAACAGGAATAACCAAGGACTGGAGTCAGTGCACATGACACACAGCTGCTACCTGAGAAAGGATTCACTGCTCATTTGGTGGTGTGCCCTTAATATGGATACAGTTGCTTTTTAAAGGGTCAGTTCATCAAAATTATGAGATACCGAAGACATGAGATACTAAGTCAGAACTTTTACTTTCTAAGTCATAATTATGATACCAAGTCAAAATTATGATATAGTTAGTCAAATGTATGGGATTTTAAGTCAACAGAATGACTTTATCAGTCACAATTATGAGATAGTAAGGTGTAAATGGGGAGAGTCTAAATTATGACTTTCTAAAAGGTGGGGTATGCGTTTCTAATCCAATAAATGTCTTTTTATTAAATTCAGCGAATATCTGCTCACGGTCAGCTAGCTGTCCGTTCAGTGTGTGCACTGAAAAAAAAAACTCTGTACACAGCCCTGGCTCTGTAAACAGGAAACAAACAAAGTGGCTCGGACCGAGCCACACAACACTATTCCAGCCATGATTTGTGTGTCAGGTAATGTTAAATGACTTCCCCACGGAGATTCAGCTTACTTTCTAGTTTGCCAAGATATGCTGCTGTAGTGATGTTTGCTATAGTAGTAGGAGAGCTCTGAGCATCGCTGTCTGGAGCTGCTGTGCTGGCTCTGGGAAACCGTCTCGTCCTCTCTGGCTGTTTCAGCTTCGCAGCAGCAACTGTAGGGACAGTTTGCTAACCTACAATCTAGCTAACGTTAGTTACATTACTTGCTGTGCCATTGTTTGCTCCATATCATGGTATTTGTCATGGTATTGGAATACTCCAGAATCGCATACCCCACCTGGTAAAGGTGAGATTAAGTCACATTTGACACTATTTAAGTCAAAATTATAAGATACCAAAATACTGTATATACTTAAGTTAAAATACTAAGTAAATACTAAGTATATTAGTCAAAATGATGAGATAATTAGACAATATTTTGACGCATGTCATACTTTTGACTAAATAAGTATTGTTACTTTTGTCGTTGCTAACATTTCAACTATTTTTTCTCTTTTCCTGGCAGAAATGGGCTTCCATAAGTTACCACTAGATTTCAGCAAATGTTTTTCAAAATTTTGGTGGGCCGACCCTTTAAGCTTCAGTAGTCAATTTGCACATTAGTGGCTCCAAATGACGATGAAGAGATAACCAAGATATCCTTTAGTGTCAGAAAACTGCACACAGCGCATTGTCGAGCAACCTGTGAGATAGGTAAAATGTGATGAACAATATTCTCAGTCTTCTTTGTCAGACTTTGTTCATCTGTATGTGTTTGCAAAATTGAATAGATTTAAATTATCTGTCCTTTATTGCATCAATGGTCTGATTGTCGTCGCACACATAAACAAAGAAACTCAGAGGAGGCGCTTCTTATCACCCTGCTGCCGTCCCTGGGTGGGCCTTAGTGTCTTTGACATTTGAGCCACAGGGTGATGGCAAACTGTGCTAGAGAGACACAGCAGTGAGCACCCGTCCAGAGGGAACGACATGCAGCTCACCCCTCAACTCCTGCCAACAAATCATTCATATCGCTAACATTTACTTTGTTCAAACGCCGTCCAGTCTTTATCCACCGCCCTGTCTGTGAACCTCAAAGTACCTGTCTGAGGTGAATTAACTGACTAAGCGAAGCATATAGGAGCTTTTAAAGTTTTGCTGCAGTGGAGTAAAAAGTTGACAAATACCCTGAGCGCTCAACAAACCCCTCACCAGGATGAAAAAAATCCATGATAGACTTGATAATCTTTAAATAAATAAAAAGATGTAGCTTGAAATACACTTTAATATACAGTAAGTATACAGTTTCCTGAGATTTACAAAAGTCCATTTCTTAAATAAATACAAAGAAAGACAAAATAATCCTTTGAAATTAAAGTAACCCAGAGGTCCAACAGTGAAGCCTAAAGCTGCACCAGGAAGCATCACATTTTGGCAGCCTCACACAGAAGAGAGAGAGAGAGAGGATACTGTGAAATTTCGAGACCTCAATTCCCAGAAATGATGTAACGTCGCATCAATAAAACTCACACTGCTTGGACCTGAACTTCCTACTCTTTGTGGCTGCACGGCTGGATGTGGGGGCTTTTCACAGCAGGTTCAACCACTGATGGACAGAGTGAATACTGTTAATAAGAAAAGTAGTTCCTCAATTTAAAAAAAAAATCAACTAAACAAATGAGTTCAATTAAAGTGTACAGGAGGAATGAGCCATTCAAAAGGCATAATTTTTTATCTTCTTCAGAGGTCTGGTCGAGGGTCGGAGGTCATCAGGTCCATGAGCGAAGCCGCAGTGTTCAGCCGGCAGGGGGCAGCGCTGAGGGTGGTGGTCGTGAAACCAGCAGGGACGAGTTTTCAGGGCACCAGGGACAACGGGCTTCCTCTTGGGATCCACCCTGGAGGACTTCCTGTCCCGCCAGTCTCTTATGTACACCCTCCCTCCTTCCACTGAAAGAGAAGGAACGACAGGAAGATACAAGACCTCTTCAGAATAAAGTGCTCCTTCCAAAAGTTATATAACGTAATATAATATAATAAATCTGTTCCTACAGAGCTGCGAAGTGGAGGAGTTATTTCAGGGATGGCCTGAAGTAAACAATCTGTTTATTTTCTGCACATCACAGACAATAACAGGTGACTGGCAGTTGGAGCGCTCTAAGGCTTGAAACTCTCCTGGTTGAATCATCAGTACAAAATATGAGCAACTGTGATAGAAAATATCTTAGTTTTATGGGGGGGGAGGTGGGCATTTTCTGCCTTTATTAGATTGGAGACAGTAAAGAGATGGCAGGAAATTAGGGTACAAGTATATGTACATAAAAACTTAAAGGGGAAGTCCACTACAACTCCCAAGGTGCATTTCAGCAACAAATGGATGGATGTTTTTTGATAAATTTCGGAAAATGAGAATTTAAGTGGTAAAAAATAAATTCCGAAACCAGCAGGTTCTCCCATTTCACTCTATAAATCTTTGTCTAATTGAAGCAATTAAAAACTGTTTTCAAATTCCATCAGAGAAATTTGTTAAACATGAGAAGCAGAAGTTAGCAAAAAGGGCACTTTAGAAAGAAAAGTGAATATCAGTAATTATTAGGATTATCTCCTTGATGACATTTAACCCTGTTGTCTTTTATCTCAAATCCTTAAAGTCTTTTCTGTTTCTCATTTACTTTTGTATCTAGTCCAGTGGCACTGATGTGAAGGGATAGTGCCAATGTAAAAAATGAATAAACTAGTTTTTCTAATGAGCGTAAAAGTTCATTCTTGCGCTTGAAATTGTAGTCATCTCCATGACAACTGAACAAACTCATGAGATGAAAGCTAGTAAGTGAACTTTGAACTTTATGAATCTAGTTTTCCTAATATTTTGCCCATTCAGTGAAAAGTTACCCTTAACTACATTTGGGAAAACACCCCCGCCCCAATTTCATGTGGACTAACTATGAGGAGGTATATAGATGTGTAGTGGTCCAGCTACCTCTAAAAACTTGGTGGTTGTTCTTGAGCAGCGTCTGAAGGCCTCCACACTCCTTCTTCAGAAGCCGCAGGGTTTCCTGCTCCAACAGCCCAGCGACCTCGCTCACAGAGAGGCTTCCTGAAGAGGAGCGAGGAGGGGAAGAAGAAGAGCAAAGAACAGTGACAAAGGAGCAGGAGGAGGTCTATTGACATTACATTTGTCAATATATTAACACACTGCTTCAGGCATGCACAGAAAGAATTTTTATCCACCATTACAGAGTAAGAAAGAAGCATTCGATGCAGTCGATGTCACCAGTTATTTTGAGAGAGGCAGTCTTGACTGCAGTCTAACATCCTCTCCGTGAAAATGTTTCAGGAGTGAAAGGGTGATCAATGCTATATACAGAACATTTTACAGAGAGACGGGGGGGGGGACACCTCAGTCACTGTCTTTCAGCGTTAGTCAGGGCTGTGAAGTGTGCTCAATTAAAGCTGCTCCAACAAGCTGTCAGAGCAACCACCATGCATTTCACCGCTGCATCTCCCACCGGCCGTTCGAGAGCGTGAGTCATTGTCGTCACTCCCCCACTGGGACAGTAATTTTAGATGCCAAAGAGCAAAAAAAAAAAAAAAAAAAAAGGAGAAAGGGGGATATTGAAATACACAAAATCCTATGCTACAAGTTTAGCAAATAGTAAGCGGATAAATGACGCAACCCTTTGTGTTCACAGCGCCCCGCCTTTAGGCTGCATTTCATGAGATTTTCTGTATTTCTGGCTTTGCCCTTTTTCCCCCAGAAGAGAATTCAATCAGGACTGACCTTTGGTTTGTACAAATGACAATCCTCCTCCTCTTCCTCCTCATATTGGAGAGGGACACACCACAGGATTTCTAATGCTCCTTTGTGCCATTGCATAACAATGTTTGACCTAAATCTGCAGACATCTTAATGCGATCTCCATCATACTTTTACACTAAATCTCTGGTGCCACATCAGGCAATCCCATAGAGATAATTGAATAGAAGAGAATTTCACTGTGAAATATGTTGTCTTTGCCTCTGAACCAAGTACAGTTGTATTTCTTTACTATTTTAGAGCTAATATATAAAAGTTTAATCTATCATTTTACAGTAAATCTACAACTGAATTTAGAGCTATGATGGTTTTCAGTTTTCTAAAACTTGTTTTTCTGCCACTGAAATTTGTGAGAAAACATATTGTCCACCCAAATACATCCTAAATTTAGCTGGTCAAATGCTGAGTTAATACCTAAAATATGCAACACACTCCCACATTCACAGACACTCGCAGGGCCAAACACAGTCCTCTGCTGCAGAGTGTGAAGCTGGGCAGACTGCCGTCCTACAGCCCAGACGCCAGGGAGCTTCAGGCCTTAATATAATATCAATACACTGTTTAGAGCTGCTCTTTACTGCCTACAATGTTAATGGGGATTAATGGGATAAGGTCAGTATTGACAGCGTAGACTCAACTTGGACTAAGACCAACGTAGACGATTATTAATGGCATGGCTTAGTGTACAGTTCAAAACGCTAAGATGGCCAGCGATTGATTGCTTGTTGTGGATGATTGTTTTTGCTGCTTAGGCCATTTCAGAATCAGGCTGAGTGGAGTAAATTAGCTCTAAAATTGCTGAGTGGTAAATAAAACATTTGAAAGGATAATTTTCAGTTACCAAGAGCACAGATGTAACACAGGATTTGTTTTTGTTTTATTGTCCATCAAAACCTGAAAATGCTCAAAAATAGTTTACAATACTTGCCTAACCTGCAAGTCAGAACTATCCAAAGGGGTCACGAGATGATTAATTGGGAAAGAAGACGAAAAAAAAAATTCTGCCACACAAAATTGTTTCGACGTTTCTCAAATCTTTCCTTTCTCAAATCTTTCTTTTGTGAGATACTGGATAGTTTTACCTCTTCAGGACTGTTAAAAACTATTAAAACAACACCAATCTGATGCAAGCCAAAAATCCCACTCATAATAATAATGTTAATAATAATACTCATTATTAGAGGTAGAGCTGGTCATACACTGATCGGAAGATTGGCGCTTCGATCCCTTCCCTGGGATGACTGGCGGCCATCCCTGCATGGCCAAGATACTGAGCCCTTGCTCCCGAAGACTGTGCCGTCGGTGTGTGAGTGTGTGTGAATGTGCATGTTGTCATGTAGTGTAAAGCACTTTGAGTGGTCGGAAGACTAGAAAGGCGCTATATAAATGCAGTATTTACCATTCATTCAATCCATTCATAATAACAGAAATCGGGGCGCCCTGGTAGTTCACCTGGAAGAGCGTGCGCACCATGTACTAAGGCTGAGCCCTTACCACAGCGGCTGCATGTTAAAAAAAATATAATTGCAGCCATCTCCTGACTAATTCTACTGCCTCTAAATAAATGGCTCTATAAAGTGAAAACAGGAACAAAACAAATAACACAATTGATTAGGATGTAGGGCTGCTACATAATGAGGCAATTACTTTCTAGATTATTCTAGCATTCAGGTTGGGCTATAAAATGTCAGGAAATAGTGAAAAATGCCAATTGCAATTTCCCAAGCCCAAGTTCACATTAAAATTGCTTATTTTGTCAAACCAACAATCCAAAACACAAAACTATTCAGTTGAAAAATCACTGAAGACTAAGGCCAGCAGCAAATATTCAAGTTTGAGAAGCTGAAACCAGAGATTCTTTTCCATTTTTTCATAAAACTGACTTGACAAGGAACAGTTCACCCCAAAATGAAAAAAAAATATTTTTCCTCTTGCCTGTAGTGCTAATTATCCATCTAGATTGGTTTGGTGTGAGCTGCAGAGTTTTGAAGATATTGGCCACACAACAGATTTGTTTAATGTAGGAACTATTTACTTCCTACCGATAGTTCCTACATGAAACTGCTCACAACCAAGGTCTGTCGATTATCTTGAATAACCAGGTCTTGATTTCTGGAAAGAGACGTTGCTGTGGAGTTTTTGGCGCTTTGAGCACCACAAGCCGAGTGCCATATAGTCCCATTATATTAAAAAAAAATGCAGACATCTCTACAGATATCTCCAAAACTCGGCAACTCACACCAAAACAATCTAGATGGATAAATAGCACTACAGGTAAGAGGAAGAAAATGTATTTTTAATTTTGGGGTTAACTGTCCCTTTCAACAATTGTTGCCAATTAACTTTCTGTTGATCGACTAATCGATAAATCGTCTAATCATTGTGGCTCTAATATTATGAACAATGTGTAATCCTACGCACAAGTGCGGGTTAGTGTAGTTCAAATCAGTGAAGACTGCAGGTGTGGAGGATGAGGATGAGGATTCTGGGAAGTACAACTTACTGCTGGGTCTTCTGGAGGGTTGTGGGCCTAAATTTCTATTTGTGTTCACTAGAAACTGACTTTCATTCTCAGCATGACTACATAACTACATGAGCCCAGTCAGCAGTACAGCATGCATGAATTAGTAACTTGACTCAAAGCTACAGTGGCCAGTCAGTGCTTCTGTATGAAACAAATATTTTTTTGGTCAAATAGGACAAATCTACAGGCTCATAAAGGTGACAAGCTGTTCTTTTTTTATACATTGCAGAAACCTGTTTGTTCCTGTTAGTTTAGTAGCTAAACGTGTGTTTTTGAGATCTGTTTGTACTTGCAATGAGAGACTTAACAAAGAGTTTAGGAGCAACTGACAAATGTCTTCAACTAAATTTGGACTTACACTAAACGCAGGAGGCTATAAAACCAAAATTCTACATGAGTATCACTTTCAATATCAAAAACTAATAGAATAAAATATCAATCCTCATACTCTTTGAAGATGGATTAAAAATTGAGAGAAACTGAATCTCAAAGCCCTTTCGATGACTCTGAGGCCCTCCTGGATCTCTTCAATATAGGCTGGCTCACCCTGAATTTACCCTTTGTTCTTACACAGTACATAACTGGTAGGAATACCTCAATACAAATGCATACTCATGCATAAATCATAGATGATGGTGCATTATTCATCCAGTCATCTCTATACAGAGTCACAGACTCCCTTTATTCGCTCTCCCTCAAATTTTCTACCTCTAATTTCAGCACTGACATCCTGACAGAGAATTTTCTGTTTTAATCATAGCAGTCCTCCTCTCCTTATCTCATTCATATTGTGCGTGTCTGTGTGGCAGCGGAGGTGTAGAGGTGTTGACAAAGGTGCTGCATGGGCGGTGTGTGTGATTGAAACTGTGTGTATATGTGTGTGATGCGTTTGTGGCACTCTTCTGTACCATGCGGAGCAGGAAGTGGCTGGCAGAGGGTGAGATACAGAGTTCAAAGTGGCGTCGCTCTGTGTCACGAAGGCCTTACCGACCGATGCCGACAGGGGACAGGGTGTTGACGAGAGAGGTGGAGGGTTAGCTAGGATGATGGAGGGGGGGGTCAGATGAGAGGTTCAGGGTGCAGAAGCTGCCTACGTGCCATGAAGCACCTAGAAATATAATTTAAAAAGGTACTGATGAAAATTGTGAGGAGTGATTCATCTGTGTTGTGTTGGAGGTATTCAGGTTACATTTATAGCTTCCCAACAAAGGCAAACAGAGTAACTACATATTTAGTCTGAATGGAGTAGTAAATAGTTTTTGATTGGCATACGCTTATTTGCTTTCTGGCGGAGAGATAGATGAGAAGATCAATATCACTCTCATATCTGTCCACTAAATACACGGCTACAGCCAGCAGCCTGTTAGCTTAGCTTAGCACAAAGACTAGAAACAGGGAAACAGCCTGACTTTGTCCAAAGGTAACAAAATCCACTTGCCAGCAACTCTAAAGCTCACTTATTAAAAACGTTATATTTCATTTGTTTGAGTTCCAAAAAACAAAGTGTAAAAACAATGTCAACTGTTGGACAGAGCCAAGCTAAGTGAGCTTTTTCCCCATTTTGCAGTTTGTAAGCCAGCCTGAAAACTTTGACCCTTTTTTTCTCAACTCCTTCCATAGCTACCGATCTCTTCCTTTGCAGTATAGCTAACAAATATTACAAAGTAATTCATTCAGAAACTCCCAAAGTGCACAATAATAGACAGGATCAGTGAGCTTCACAGATAATGTGTCCTACTCTGGATTTAATCTGAACCTGTTCATCACTTCAGTGGCAGCTCATGTCCAGGGAGACTTGTGTGTTTTGTTTGTTTATCTCTGGTGTTTTATGGGTGTTGCGGTTTACCTCCTCGGTTCCAGTCACTGGAGGACCCCACGCCATCATCCTCAGTCATTCCCAGAAGAACGTTAGCAACCTGCAGGACAACACCGTCAACAAAGTCCCGCGGGAGAGCAGCACAGTTTCGAACCGTTTCAACCTTGTCTCTGGGCTGGAACCCGGCTCCCCAGCTGCTCCCGGGGGTCCTGTCAGTGTCTTTGTTCCCATGGCAACAGTCCCCGTCATTTCTGATGTCTGACCCTTGAACTGTGACCCCAGAGGGGGTCTGGCGGCTCTGGACGTACTGAGCTCTTCGCTGCTCGGCCTCAGCCTCGGCAGAGGGCTGGTAGTTTCTTGACTTTCCCACCAGACACACCTGCAGAAAGAGGAGCTGAATGTCAGGGTGACTACCATGGGTGCCGACAGCCAAAACTGTAAAACCAGAAACTCAAAAGTAGAAATGACAATACAAATCCTCTATATGTGTGTCACTATGGACAAAACAAACAGCATTATGCCAACATAAATCATTTTGGATATATGTACTGATTTTGGGAAAAACTATTTCTAAGCTTTTGCTTTTATGAACAAACTGATTATGACTGATAACAGTACATAAAAAGCCCAGTAAATACTTGTTCTTTTTATGTGTTTATGTCTATTGAAGTCATTAATGGCTGCCAGCTGTGAAAGAAATGTCCCTTTGGGGATGATAAAGACTTGATTTATTTCTGTCCGTCTTTACAAAATGAGGCTCAGGTGGAGAAAAGGCAGGGAAAGACACAGTGAAGAAAAGACTGGAAAAATCAGAGGCAAAAAAGAGATGACATGCAACAAAAGTCAAGTATGAGGTAAATGTGCATTAGCTAAAAAAAAAACCCAGCGTACTGCCTTAAGTTTTTAGTACTGTGAAAAGTTACAAAAGTATGAACGTGTAGTATATATATATATATATATATATATATATATATATATATATATATATATATATATATAAACAGATTAGACTCATCTTTTTTGTTATTGTGTGCATTTTCTAAAAGAAAATGTCCTAAAATGTATCCAGGTACAACGCATGGTGTTTTCTACCTTCAAAGCAGTCTGACAGGCAAACAATGTAATAAATCCTTGTAAAATCTAACAATCAAAATAATCCATTTGGTTTATTGTGTTAAAAGGGGCACTCCACCAATTTTATACATGAAGTTGACTTTATTCGTCAGGTAAAGTACTACTCATCCTGTGAACAGTTGTATAATGTCTTCTGTGGCTCTGGAGGGAGCTTACCAAAGTCTAAGAAAATAACCCTAAAATTGTCATCAAGGTTATCTCTGTTTCGGCATGAGGCTTCAAATTTATAGGAAAAAGTCAGTGTTACAAACTGGGGGTGTGGAGTTTAAAAGAAGTTTGAAGTCTAATGACACTATCAAGTTGCATTATGGGAAGTGTAGGATCCAGGACTTTTTGCAGCGTTACGCATAATAGGGACTAAAAGGTCAGGATATATTGGGCTCTGCAACTTCAATTTTAACCATTCTTTTTTAATTCTGTCTCTCACAAGCCCCTCAACTTTATGGAAGAGCAATACTAAATTGCTGGAGTACACTGTTAAAATAGGATTTCTGTCTTTATTTCTTTTTGATATTAATTTATTTGATAGTTGACAGTAGAGATGGACAGGAAACATGGAGAAAGAGTGAGTGAGAGGACATTCAACAAAGGTCCCCACCCAGAATCAAACCATGGCAGTTGCAATTACATTATATGTGCCTTAGACACATGGACGGCTGGATTTAAAGGAGTTATTCGTATGTTCTCATTTTTATGAACAAAGTAACTAGTCAGGAATATCTTAAATAGTGCTCGGTAACTTGTTTTGGAGCATAGATTAAAAGAAAAAAAGATTTTAAAAGATGTAAATCACACAATATGACACATTTTAATACAGTCAAGCACATAAGCTACGGAGTACAGTTCTGACTCTGGACTACGTAAGCCTACCCGTTTGGTGGACGGTATTCTCAGGCAGTCCTCTTCAGTGTTGAAGCCACTGACTTGGCTGATCTCAGTGATGAAGTCGATGTATTCCTTATACTGAGACTTCTTACACTGCCGTCTCTGGTATTTTCCATAGAAATCGAAAAAACAGCAGGGGAGGACGAAGTACTGGCAGGAGTAAGAAGACCTGCAGAGAGAGCAAAATGCTAATTCTTACCCAGTGCCAAAGAAAATGATGATAAATCTTCAGAGGTAAATGTACTGAGATAAAGTTCCCCAATTGTTTTTTAAGTTATTTTAAGATTCTGAAACTGTTTAAAAGACAGGAAACATGGAAACTATCCATTACAAGAGATTATCATCTGTAGTCACATTAGAGAAAAGATTTCTCAGACTGAGGCTCAACGTCGCCATCAGGTGGTCGTTTTAGAAAATACACATTGACAGGATCAAACACACATATTCACACATCATCCCTCTGACCATAATGTTATTCCAAATTGGAGAGATCAGCTGGCACTTGAGCTGCTGAGTGAGATTGTGTCTGCTGATGACTCGCCTGGCTGCTATAACGGGGATCCACGGTGTGAGCTCGTCTGAGTGGTTCCCAATCAGCCAGTCCGTACCCGGGAATAAGAAGCTCTCACTGGGAGTAATTGCCTTTTCCTGAAATAGCCAAGGCCCAAAAAGCACAAGAGCTCCTTAGAGGAGAGAAGATGCACGCCGGCATGATTTGATACTGAATCACTTTATGGAAATTGTCTAAAAAGGGAAACTTTTTATATCTCCTCAAACTTTTAATATATCACAGAACACCTGTCAATGTCGTATGTATGAACACTTTGGGCTGGTTGGTTGTGTGGATTCAACTACTTTCTCAGTTGGTGGAATCAGGAACACATTTTTCTTGACAAAACGATGACTTTTGGATGATCAAAATAACACAATGCCAGCAAATCCAGCTGAGAATTTATATAAAACCTTTCATATTTGGCTCATTTCAACAGGCAGGCCCATCACCACCATCACAAATGATGCGAGTTAAGAGCACTGAGGCCTGTGAGGTTCAGAGAGAGCTTCCAAATGAAGGTTCAGGCTCCAGAAAGATTGGTCTGCCGCTTTCTGCAAAAATCAGTCAATAATAGATGACCTGAAATGGAAGCAGTCAGCAGCTTGTTGTCAAATGAATAACTGAGGCCGGGAGGCAGACAAGAGAGTGCCATGTTTTTGGGGCAGGTTTCCCTGCAAATGTGTGTATGTTTACATGAATTTGTCTGAAGCCAGCGTTAGTCCCATGTGCAGCGGTAGTGTTTTCTTTTTGTAGCTAGCAGCAATCATTACAACCAGTGAGGGGGCGACGCCAGCTGAAAAAAAACACCTCCAGCCTGTGATATGGATTCCACTTTTCATGTGAAAAGATTATAACACTAATTAAAAACCTAAATATGGTTACAAAGAATCCGCCTTCTTCATGCTCAGCTCGCTCACCTCTAGCAGAGTCTGGGGGCCGTACATGTCCCAGATCTTCCTCCTCCGAACATCGATGCCCTTTCCAGGATGCTGCAACACAAGATGGCGTGACGGTGAGCGGCTAATCACTCTCAGCCACATTCACACTCTGACTGTCGACCGCTGTGTGTAATTTCAATTACACCTGTACTAGTTTGTGATTGGCCATTAAGGCGACATGGTACTGTAGATTTAATACATTCAGAGACATGAATCCCCTCACCTTACAGCCCCATGTCATTGATTAAGCTGCCAGTGAAGACTTGGCTAACTGAAAGACCTCTGATTTGAGGGGCCAGAGTTTAACAAGACAGTTTTTCTAGATTTTATAGTGGTCACTTTAACCAAAGGTAAATTCAACAGCAATTTATTATAAATCTGGTTAATGCATCTTATTAGAGTGCATTTTGTTTTAGCCAATTAAGCTAGTAGCATCGCTCTGGGATGGCAGTGAGCTGCAAGAGCTGCAACAATTATTCGATTGGTTGATCGAAAAAGAAAATGAATCAGCAACTATTTTGATAATCGATTCGTTGTTTCAGTCATTTTTCAAGCAAAACAAGCCAAATATATGCTGGGTCCAGGTCATGAAATATGAGGATTTGCTGCTTGTTCTTCATGCATTATCATTGTATTATCATATATAATAGTAAATTAAATATGTTTTGGTTTTGGACTGTTGGTCAGACAAAACAAACAATTTAGGGACACCACTTTGGACTCTGGCAAGTTGTGATGGGCATTCACTACTTTTTGAGGTTTCATAGACTAAGCGATTTACCGATTAATCAAGAAAATAAGCATCAGATTAATCAATAATGAAAATACTTGTTAGTTGCAGCCCTAGTCCAGACTAAAATATTTCAACAGCTTTCGGATGGATTACGATGAAATTTGGTACAAACATTCATGTTCACCTCAGGATCAATTGTAAGAACTTTGACGAACCCTTAACTTTTCCTCTAGCCCCATCATCAGGTCAAATTTTTAATTTGTTTAATACTTTGTAATACATTGTGACCAAATACCTGCAAAACGAATAACATTCCTATCAGCCTCAGTTGGTTTTCTGCTAGTTAGCAAATGTTAGCATGCAAACACGTTAAACTAACATGGTTGACATGGTAAACATTATACCTGCTAAACATTAGCATGTCTAGTTAAAATAAACGTCTTTTTGTTAATGATTTCAAGTAATTTACACAGTGAATTCTACTTTGACCAACAAACAACTTCTTCTTTTGTCAAACTGTTCAAATCTGACTGTTTGAATTATTATGGCCTGTGTTAACCTGTTAGGTATGATACAATCTGTTTGGTGCTCTGTTTGTTTTTAGCTAAGCGACTGCATCCCCTTTCAAACGCACATTATTAAAAGATTTTGTCGTTCAAAACACATTAAGGCACTGCTTCTGACTGTCCTCAGCTCAGTTTTAGATTCTAACTAGGTTCAGTCTGTTGCGGATTGGAAGTGTTACATTCAGTTCAGTACAAAACTAGGCCCCTATAATATAGTTAGAGTTATTTTCTGTGGCTTTTGGTAATCTTTTAACCAGGACAGGACGCAACATACTGCGTATCACAGATGAGATTAAAATAACTGTCATCAGTGAGGGGAGCGCCAATGCAAAAAACAACAAGAGACTGAGCTTGAAGATTCAGTGTTAACGGTTCATACATTCAGAAACTAATCATCTCTAGAGGAGGGAGGCCAGCATTCAAGCAGCACCTAACTTACCCCTTCATTGGCCAGTATGTGAACCAGGAGGCCGTTTCCACAGCCCAGGTCCACAAAGGACTGTCGGGCAGCCAGGCCTTTCTCTGCCCGCTCCTCAGCCCACAGCACCTGCAGTACAGTGACAGGGACTCAATACTACTGTTTGTTCATGAGCACTTCACCTGCTGCTGCTGAAACCCTTTCACCTGCCTCTGGCTTTAAATTGATTTACTGGGTCAAAGCCATTTTCCACACTCAAACTGATTGACCCGACTATACGTGACAGATAAAAATGAGTTTCACCTTCACGCACATGTACGGACATGTTTGTACACTTGGCAGTGGTCACACACAATTAAAGTAAGTGCAAAAAAAAGACATATGAGGCATGAGGACTAATCTTCATTTCACATATCGATCTTCAAGACCCAATTCAAGCATCACTGATCAATCAATCGTTGATTTTGGTATTACAGCAACAATAACAACCAGGTTTGAACTCACAAGGAGATACGTAGCAATGGCAACATCCTCATAGACAAACTTCTCAGGATCTGTAACCTCAGGCCAAACCTAGAGAGCATATGAAAAAAAATGTCAGTACTCAGTAATAAAGATCAATACCCAACCTAAATATTAATAGCATTAAACCAGTAGTTTGAATATAAAACAACAGCCTGACACTGAGAGGACTCCACCTTGACCATGGCCTTGTACTTCTCCTTCAGCTGCTGGTACATGAGGCTGTACTTCTCCACCGGCAGCAGAGACAAGGTGCTCCTGAACTCGCTGCTCTTGCACTCGGTGGCCCAGCGCACCAGCTTAGGCAGCAGATCAGTGGACAGCCAGGGCAGCTTCGGGTACGCCACGCCATCAGAGAACCACGAATCTGGAGTCAACGCATGCAGCTCCAAGGCCCTGCAGATAAAGGCAGAGTCATGGCAGTTTATTTTTTACTTTTAATGTTTGCTCATTTTTATGTCATAATATACCAACCAGGCAAAGTGAGCAACTGAGCTCTAGGAGCCCAGAAAGCTCCAGGCTTACTGTGCGTCAACTGGTTTGTGCTCATCTAAATGACAATTTGTTTGGGAATATGTGCTACTAAAGCACAGTACTGACAAGATAAGGGCCCCTAATCTTAGAGGGCCTCTCTTTAGGAGTCCCTGTCTCAAAATCAAGTAGTAGGATCCTCAGTAGTTTAGTTTTGTGATGTTGCATATTTCTAAATTAATGTGCTTAATCAAATTGCCAAATATGAACCCCGTAGTATTCTAGCAGAGTGAGAGGAATGGGATTAATAGAGGCCCAGCAGCAAATGTTTGCGATAATACAGATCCTGTTCTCCAATAACCAGAGTATCTAAGTTATAATTGTTACACTGTTATATAATGATAAAGTCTTCTTGTGCTCCAACAAGCACACTTTAAATGCTGATATCTCAACATATATCACAAACACATTAATACATACTGTACATCACTACTACTACTGTTAATATAAACAACATAGCACCTCTATCACATGTTAGGGTTGTGCACAAGATTGTATGCAGTTTAAACATTCCTCAATCTTATTTTACTGTGATAGCAGAATACGTTTTGCTCTGCATGTGTCAGCGTTCCTCCATGTTGAACTGCACTGAATATCTGCCCCACGGGTTTTCTTAAAAATGAAATAAAGATAAGTGCATTACTCAGTGTGCAGGTAGATTATCTCCATTAGTAATCCTTTATTTTAGTCCACGTGAAGACATAAAGTACTTTACTGCCAATACTAACATTGAGAAGAGCATTCAAAGACTTTCTTCTTTGTTATTGATTAAACTTGTATTTATATGAGAAGAAACAAGAAACATTTGGTAACGCTTCAGCCCACACGTGCAGCGTAATTACACCGGAGTTACAGTCTAATCTTTTGTACTAACGGTGTACCAGTACAGTACGTACCAATACATATATGTAGGTACTGGGGAACAAGATGTGAAGTGGAATAAGGGGATAACAATTCGGGATCTTACAAAGAACTTATATACTGATACTGTAGTTATTTTTTAACTACTGAGTACCTATTCTATTATTACAGGGTATGTATGACCTACTGAGCAATAATCTGGATTGGGAGGAACTTAGAGAGAATTTATAGTTCCAGTATATGCGGTGGTAGTTCTCCCCTTGCTACATAATATAGCTGATTTTGTTTTGTTTTCCTTGCTCTTGAAGGCTGCTTTGCAATCTATATTATATTAATCAGACAATGAACGCCTGCCTCCATCTTGCTAAATGTTGGTCGACTGTGAAAAATGCTGGAAATAAAATTTTATCGTTCTATCCCTGAAAATAGTCTGATGTGTTGTATTTTATAATGTTACCAAAAAAAACAAAGAAAAATAATGACCCTATGTAAATATTTTCAAAAATAAGGTTTACAGACAAAAAATTGAGAAATATTATCTTGTCAGTATTTCTATGTTCTTGCATGCAGTCATGTTGACCTCCAGGCACTTAATATTTGGACTTTCACAGCTGGATAGATTATGCTCATTCTCACCATTCCTCACAGTCCTGATGGAGGAGCTGAAACTGATAAATGTTGCCCCTCTTTAGAGACACCTGCCCTTCTGAATCCTCTTCAAATGGAAGAAAGGTCACTTGTTGTCTGCCAAAGTCTTAAACACACAGGACACAAAACATTTTTTTAAACCTATTATAAGAGAACAGAGTTTGGTAGAGCATTTCATTAAAGTGCACTCTCACCTTTGAGTATAACCTCTTTATGCAGGTTTGTCCCGTAAGAGTTTACTTTAGGGATAATTGTCCTGACACTAGAAGACCAGGGTTTTTCCTTTTCGTGCGTCTGTCCCGGTGAAACCCGGCTGGTCAGGAAGGACACGACATCATGAGAGAGTTCAGGATCATCCAGCAGGAAAGGCAGAGCCTCTCTGCCCACATCTTTACTCTCCGTCTCCTTAACTCCGCAAAGACGCTTGTTTACGACGTGAGGTTTCTTTATCCACACGTCTACGGCTGACCAAAAGCCTTCGGGAAGAGTTTTACATTCTCCTGGAAACTTTATATCGAAGAGTTTTGGCATAATTGAGTCTCAGACACGACTAGAAGCCATGTGTTTACAAACGGAGAAAGGACTTCCGGGGACGTTTATTTTGTATTCAAGATAAATAGCGTGCTTTAAGATAAAACTTCCTTGTAAAATTAGTTCGCATAATTTTCCAAATCACACCCTATCTTAAAAAACAAATGTTGAGCCTTATTTTAAACATTAGCCTATGAAGAGAAGATAAATGTTGTCGCTATATGATGACGTTTCCACAGCAGACAAATATCGTTATTACAGTAGAGGGCGCTGTTGTTCTTTGTCTAGATTTAATCAGCAGCCAATATCTGAAAAACATTGATCTTTTATGAAAAAAGGACAGATCTTATTTTACTACTCTTTAACTTCTTTTTCTAACCAATAAACGAATTACCAACAACATTACGTGGTTATTATTATTGTGATCATGATTATTATTACTTTTTTAGAATGCTCCATCATTGATGTCTCGGCTGCTACTCTTCAGAGTCCAAATCAATAGTAATAACATTAATAATATCTATCAATAATTAAGTAACATGTAAACTGAAATTAATGAATGAAAAATGTCCTTTATAATATTCACATTATTTCACATTATTTTCACATTATACGTGATTATATCTCTTATACATACATTTTTATTTATTATATTTATTCAGTTTATTTCTCAGGGACAGTGCATATTAATAAACATTTACTGTAAATATGCCAGAATTAGCCAAAAGGCTAGTTTTCATCCGTAGTCCCTAGCCATGGGTGAGATTTAGTTTAGTAAATATACACTAATACAAATGTATGTAAATAAAAGCATGTATTCTACTATCTGCGTCCCTTATTTCTTTTTCGTTCATTTCACAATGTCCACGGTTCATTTCTGACTGTTTGGTCAGTTCTCCTAAAACCAGACTGTAGATATTCACAGAGTGACATCCCATTCCTTTGACATTGTTGGTTCATACTGTATCTCATGAAAAATGTTAATACTATGTCATATTTCTCTCTCCTCATTCTCAGTATTGTCTCTGCTCAATTCAAACAATTATTACTGCTTTTTCCCAGCAGTGATTCATTGGCCTTGTCCACCTCCGGCCAGGCCTGTCTCTCAGACCCATGAAATAAGACAGGCAGAGCTTCCCACACGGAAAATGACGCTAAAGGAACTTCAGAGATTTAAGACAGCAGAAGGAGTGTAAGCATTCATCCCACACACTCCTTGTTAGCCCTGGAAACTCAACAGCTCATCAAATCCTGGAAATGGTTGTTGTCTAAATACCTGTCAGGTGGGTTAAGGATGAGTTACTTTAGATGGGAATTGTTCTGACGCTTTAATACGTCACCTAGTTGTCATTTGTGTTTCTTATTATTTGTATTGTTTGTTAAGCTCTTGGCTGTAGCATTATCAAAAACAATTTGTGACAAAAACAATAAGATCTCATACGCAAACAAACTGAAGTACATAAAAGAAGTGTAAAGAGATCTCCACAGCAGCTCCTGTTTGCAGGGTCCTCTGAGCGGCTGCTCCACTGAAATCTATTGTGTGTGTAATTCAGGGAGGCAGGCAGGGAGGAGCAACTATGGGAGATACTGTACCAGGAAGTGCAAAGTGCAGGCAGGTCCTCCACAGTGCTGCCAGGTTTGCATGCAAATTAACAGACACATGGGAGGCTAAAAAATCCTGTCGAACTTGCTTGGCCACAGCAGGTATGAAGGAGAGAAAGACTGAGACAGGAAACCATTTGAGTTTCTTTATTTAACTCATAGCTCATGGCAAGTTTCGTTTGAGTCCAAACATAAAAGTTTAACAATGGAGAGACTTAACAGTGTTGTTTATAGTAATTATTTAAACCTCAGCCATGACTAATAGGAAGTTTTACATCATGGTGCCAGTTAAAAAGATGTTGTTGTCCTCTGATCACTTAAGACAAACACAACGTATCATAACAAATAAGGCTGCATAATCATAGGATAATTAACTTGTTTTAATTGCTTTAAAATTTCCATTTCATTACACTCAGTTTCCAGTTATTATGTATACCTAGCTAAAACTAATGCTGTCTAAAACAACAACCCTGCAATAAATCCTACCTGAAGGTTAATGTTCAGTTTTTGTTGAAACTGTTTTATATAGGAGTTGATTCAACTTTATAGTTGTTTTAGAGGCTGCTGTTTGTGATAATTTTGACACCCATTGATATGAAAAATATTAATTCAACAGCATCACGATACAGCCTCCAAAATCATCATAAACTTGAATTAACTGTATCAAACAAAGTCTAAACATTGTAACCTTTGTGAAGGAAGGATTTATTGCTGGGTTGTTGTATTTAGTCAAATTAAAACTAAACCTAGTGTACTCAGCTAGCTGTACCCAATAAACTCAACTAGTTTTAGCTAATAGGTGTACCCAATAAACTAGCAGTTTAGTTGTATTAGTTTTAGCTAAGTACAGCAAGCTAAAACTCCTGTTCTAGCTAGGTGTAACTAATAAACTACTTTTAGCTATGCAGCAGCAACTGAATTTATTAACTATAACTTGAATCCACTTGATATGACTGTGTAAAATGTATGTGTACAAATATGCATGTTTGTGTTTAACTGCACTGTTCAGTTAAACATTGCCACATGGTTATTGATAATTGGTGACCTATTGCTGTGCTGATGACTTATGACATTTGGTAAAGTTAATTACCTGTGCTGATAATTTGCCGTCTGGAGTTTTTTTTTTTTTTTTTTTTTTCAGGTGAGAAAAGTCAGGAAGGGGTGTGGTCAGGTGTGAACCTGTGAAGAGGCGGAGAAAAGAGTCCGAAAACACACAGGTAGATGACAAAAGCGCTGGAAGTGACATGTAACATAAAAATATAGACTGCATCTTTGCCGATAACCTGCCTGAATCTATCAGATGGTGAATTGTTTCGAGGCACTTAAGGAGTCGGAGTTGTGATTTGTGGAAAAGCCCTCCTTCGACGTCGCTGGAGGTTTCAGTGCCAACATGGATCCCTTGTCTCGGGGCGTGTTTTGTTAAGAAATAGCTGTCAACTACGGGAGTACTGAGCAATTTTGATTAACGGTAAGTATCGGAGGTTTTATCGGTCTGTGACCGGGTTTATAGGGACGCTGCAGTCTGGGGAAATACCTAATGTCCGAACGTTTTATGAAATAATCAGGTTTCACAAAGTTCCTAATGAGAAAATTAGCAAATGTAGCCTATTCTTTAAAACATTGACCAAAAAATGGTCATTAAATCATGTGCTTTTGACCGTAATGTTCCGTCCTTTTACAGAATAATTGAGAATGGCAAATATCCCAAATTACCATATTGTGTCTCTTTACAAACTGGTACTCAAGTACTGTACTTAATTGCAATTTTAAGGTACGTGTACTTTACTTGAGGTTAAATTTTATGCTACTTTTCTACTTGACTACATTTCAGAGGGAAATATTGTACTTTTTTTCTCTCTGCATCTATTTGGCAGCTATAGTTATTAGTTACTTTTCAGATTCAGGTTTTATATACAAAACTTGGGATCCGTTAATAAAGTCTGGTGCATTATTATAGATTAAACTGCCCAACAGTTTATAAAGTGGTTCATAGACCTTCAACACGAAATGCTGCTTAGACAGTAATCCACCAATGATAATAATCCAATAACATAACACTGAGAGGGGCTGTTGAATGAAGTGTACTTTTAGTTTTTATACATAAGTATTTTGCTGATAATAGTTATGTAATTTTCTTAAGTTAGATTTTGAATGCAGGCAGTATTTTACATTGTAGTACTGCTACTTTGGCTTAAGTAAAATGTCTGAATACTCCTTCCACTACTGCTCTTGACTGCACTCATGTTGTCTGTACGTATTTGATAATAGATCAGAATATTAGCGTGATATAATATTATAGTTTATCTGCAAATGAAGCTTTGTCAGAGCCGCTCTGTCAACTGAGGGTGTCAATCTTGATTTCAATCTTGATTTGTTCTTGGGCTCAGCCAGGGGAGGCAGGCATCACCAGTGTAAACAAATGCTCTCCTACAGAAGTGCTGGATCAACAATGCTGTTACTGCAAATAATGGCTTGCAAGATAGGCCAGTTTAACCAGTGACCGTTCAGCCACATTACGTTTTTAACTAAATAGTTGGACACTTGGTCACACAGAGGTTGTTGGGGGGTTTTTTTCAGTAGCTGGGCAGGTTAAAGATTCATCACTCTGTACATAGAGAATCTGTGTGTGTGTGTGTGAGTGTTTTTTCTTTTGAATTTGAATGTGACCTGCAGAATATTTGCCTCATGCTCGCTCAAGTTAGGTGCAAATTAAATGGGAGTTGTCCCTGGTAATGAATGCAAGCCCAGACTAGTGCCCTCTTGCTTTCTTCTGGTTTTTGAAGCATCAGATGGCTGTACGAATGAGCAGGCTGATTACTGAAGACAATGTAGCTCTGCTACGTGTTTAGTGTAGATGTAAATTTTTTTCCAGGGTAGCTGACAGAGGAATGTTAAAGGCCTTCCCTGACTCATACCTGCTGGGCCCAGTGTGCTGATAAGCAGGTGATTTATGGCTGTACAGCCCTCTAGTAACATTAAGAGCAGAAGCCAGAGATTATATCCAACAAAAGAAGAATTTTCTGTGTTTTAACTTTTTGTTTTGTAGCAATAAGAAAGTTATGCAAACGTGTTATTGCACTCATGGCTCAGGACACTGTAACTGCTTATTTGTCAAGCTTAAAGATATCAAAGAAATGCAAATTAGAAAGCAGATGCACGCCCCAATCAGCCTCATAAGAGCTGATTCAAAGTCACGCTGCTGTCAACACTCAGCATGACTTCAGCAGTTACATAAATACTGTGTGAACAAGATCCAGTCCGACGGGTCCCCATAAACCACACACAAGCTTATGTTTCCAACTCTCAGTATTTCACATTGCTTCAGGACTCCCTGCAGGATCAAAACGAGTCACAACCCAGTAAACAGCACTGATACTGGAACTACTAAAAGAAAATCTTTTATGTCTGTTTCCTGTCCCCTCATCCACCTGTTCCTCTTTGCGTGCCTTCACTTCTATGCTTCTTCTGTCATCTTTCACCATTCCCCATATCTGTTTTTACGCTCATTTGGGTAGCTATCTGCCTGTTTGGAAGTGCGAACATATGCAAATGACACTACTGTCTTGTTCTCTTGGTTCTAAAAAGCTGAATGATGTACTCTTCTGCCACACTCTTGTGCCAGAATGTTGATACAGCAAACATGACAGTTCATTAGTTGCCTTCCCTTCTCATAGGACAAGTTGGCACACAGCTAAAAGCTGAGCGATCCCCCTGCGGCATCTCACGCAAAGGGCTTTTTGTTAGGTCTCCATGGTAACCTAACAAGGCCCAAGTGGGAGTGAAGTCACCGTTAAACAGGCTGTTTAATGAGATGAGGAAGACCCAGACAGAGCACTGGTTCATAATTGTGTCTTTGGGTTTTGTCTTACGTCCCCAGACTGGAAAACAAATAAGAGGTTTAATGAGATTTAATGTATAGGAAAACTGAACAAAAAAACACACACACACAAAAGGTCCCTGCACTGTCTTACAACCTTTGACCTTTGACCCTAAAGACAGGTTGGCCGGGTCATGCTGATGGACCAGGACACTCAGTGGCTGTACCAACTCCTGGCTGAGGTCCAGTTGGAGAAGTTCTACCTGCGCGTCAGAGATGGCCTCAACATCACCCGCATCGAGCACTTCAACTATGTAAAGGAGAGCGACCTGGAGCAGATAGGAATCAGCAAACCTGGTGAGCCTGATCGTCTCCTTTGATCATTGTTGTTCTGCATGATTACGACTCAATCTGGTAGATTAGATTTGTTAAATTACAGTTTTTGGGAGCGGTTAGTACAGTGTGCAGATCTTTTGTCTGACTTCTGCCTTTATATTAGAATCCCACCCTTTTCCTGCAAAGCATTGAAGTATTTTTCTTTGACACACTGAAGACTCAAGGGCGTGTATAAAAATTTCATCCAATGAAATGTGATCATATCTTTTGGGGCGAGTCAGCACCACAACGTAAAACCTTTGCCTGTAGGCAAGCAGCAGTCTGATTTATTTTTACAAAAATTATTGTTATTCGTTATAAAACTAATTCTAAAATGTCAGAAAACATTTTTCAGAGATCAAGGTGACACCTTTTAAAAGGCTTGTTTTGTCCGGCCAACAGTCCCAAATTGAAAGATATTCAATTTACAGTGATATGAAATAGAACAAGCAGCAAAGCCTCACATTTGAGAATCTGGAATCGGAGAATATTTGACTTTTTCATTAATAATTGACTTAATTGAAACAAAACGAAAAATTATTGTCAAATAAATTGTCCCTTTTTTAATACAATTTTAGTGAAGTAACGACAGTAGAAATGTTGTGCCGAAGGATACATTGCAGTAATTGTCAATTGTTGGTTAATACATTTTTACAAAACAATACCATTTATTGTAGATTTAAAGGCTGTAAATAAAACTGAGATTTTGAAATCAGACAGATATGTCCTGTTGGGTATTATTCCATTTTCTTTTTTTCTTTTCCTCCAGCACAGAGAAGATTATGGGATGCTCTGAAATGCTACAAAACTTCACGATCACGAATATCCAAGGTCTGAAACATGTAGTTACATTAACTTGATCATTGAGTTCATATCTATTGTGTGAGAACTACATGTAATCCGGCATGGCAGTCACTAATACGTTTTTTATTAATTTATTGATGCACACAGGTGTTAAGCGGTCACAGTCTGAATGGGGGGGAGCAGTGGAGCGGAGGCAGCTCAGCTCAGGGTCAGGACAGCGGTGGCCGGGCTCTTCCTTGTCTGATCCAGGACAGCGAGCTGCTTCTGGGAGAGAAGCTGGGCTCCGGGTCCTTCGGGGTGGTCAAGAAGGCAGAGTGGCACACGCCCACTGGGAGAGTGGTAAGGGACGGTTTTACAAGTTGTTTTTTTTTTCTCATAAATGTTGTATATCATCAAATCAAATACATTTATCTAGGGACAAAGTGATCGCTGCTTCTATTTTACTTTACTGTGCCTTTTGTGATTTTAAACCCACCTTGAAAACACATTGTTGGTATAAGTGTATGTGCAGGATCAATATGGTGTTGACAAAGTAGCAAGATGGAACTTAAAGCTGCCATAATAAATATTTTTATATTAACAACAGGTCAATTGACTACATGTATGTGAGAGGGGTCACTTATAGTAACCAACCCACAATAATTATCACCCAACTTTGCACGTCCCCTCAGCTCTACGGAGCATTTTAGCCTCTTTCAGTTAATTGTTTTGGTTTTACTGCCCACAACTTTACTGTTTTGGTTCACTTTCACTTCTTTTTCAGCCGCAGCCGGCAGCTGTTTGCACAGTACACTACCTGCTCTGCACCAAACAGCAGACAGAAAAAGTTAGTGATTAGCTGGTGAACATAGTAGAGCATTTAGCAGCTAGAGAGCCCGACATTTCCCTCAGAGGGGTGTACTACAATGTGAGTTTAGTGGCTTAGCCAGCTATGTTGAGCCTGAAGTCAGAGTTTTCGGTGTCACAAAGGTGGCTCTCTTTTAACGTGGCTAGATCACCATGGTAACTTGTCCTGAACACATAACCTGCTCCGTAGGAGGTTATGTTTAGAATTTCACCTTGGATGGGCTGTAAAAAGCGCCACCCTTTCACAAATTATTTTCCTGACAATATTCTCTCTGACCGCTACAGATTCTCAGCTGAGGGAATACGTTAGATATGCAAACCTGTTGAGCCGTACGTTAGTAATGCAACCGAACGAAGCCGCGCAGTTATAGTCGGCCTATCGCAAACTTTATGCATCGCGTTGTCATGGGACCCTACATGCATTCAGTTGGTGATGCAGAAAATTTGTAATATTAACACACAACACATACACTAACAAATGTTACACAGCAGATCATCCATGCGCTAAAAAGAATGATGGCTCAGCAACTACAGACCACTTTGGATTAGGCTATGTTATTATGCTTGGTCCTGATTAGCTGCCAAGTCCGTTTTACACTGCTGGTAATGCAGCTCATAGAGTATTGATTAGTCTATTGGTATTGATCAAAGATAATATTCAATCAATAAAATTAATTTCACTTTGATTTAGCCATGAAGTGATTTACACGTATCCTTCATTCTGGAACAGTGTCAGACCTGAATGCACTTCTTGAGTATAATGTTTAAATCTGGTGTATCACGTTTAAAGTTTCAGAGCGACCGTGCAGCTGCCACGTTAGAAATGAACGGGAGGCACTGAGAGTGCACTAAGTGGAAAAATAAATACATTAACTTATTTGCAACAACAGTTTTTATAGGCATATTCTTCATAGCTCTCCATTACAACGAAAAGAGGAACAGTCTTGACTGAAGTAGGTGGCACACGATCGGTATAATCCAGGCAGCGATTACGTTTCCCTCAAAACGTATATACTGTTGCAAATTAGTCAAATGACACTTAAACGCCCTCTTTTATGGGAACGCGCACAGAGCCTCAAGCCTCAAGCCTGGGTTAACAAATTAAGTTGATAACTACCGTCATGACAAAGGTTATCTCTGATTGGAGCTTTAGGGTTTGTTGAGCCAGCTCACGCAAAGAAAGCCGGGCTATGTCGAACTTGCTTCGTAGTACACCTCTCAGGAGTTGGAGGAGACCAAAACAGAGCTAATACGAGAGTGAATACTGGACTTACATTCATCAGGTGGCCAGTAACACGACTCCATATACATGCCATGTTGCTCATATTTCTCAACTGTTTGCTAACAACTTCGCCATGTCAACTTTTTAAGGTGATAATGTCTTTGTTGTATTCAGTTATTGCAGGTTTAAAGTTCTATGTAAGTTTATATCATAAGTTTCCTCCATTATCCGTTGCTCGTACTTCTTAATAGGGATAGTGAAGAATGACAAGTCAGCACTGGTGAAGAATTGCTGTCATAGGGTTTTATTGTCCCTTTACACTCCACACTATCTGGTTTGGGACTGCCCTTTACATGTCGCACCCTCCATGATAACAAACAGAGGCTGAGGGTTTAGAGGCAGGATTGGTATTGAGTCTCTGTCTCTCTCTTTTTTTTTTTCTCCTCTCAGTTGCCTGTAGCAGTAAAGTCACTAAGGAGCAGCATGTCCAGGCAGACAGACACACTGACAGACTTCCTCCAAGAGGTGACCACCATGCAGTCACTGGACCACACCAACATCATCCGACTTTATGGCGTGGTGCTCACACAGCCCCTCAAGATGGTAAGATGTTTTGTTGTCTTTTGATGTTAGAAAATGGAGAGCAGGGATTAATTAGGGATAAGATATGGCTCTTCAAACTAAGATGTGTTTAGGAGATGGAATACGCAATGACCTATTGTTCCTTCCTCTAGGTAACAGAGCTGGCCCCATTGGGCTCACTATACGACACCCTGCGCTCACGTCAGTATGAGTACCCTCTGGTCCGCCTCTGGCTCTTTGCTACCCAGATCGTGGCGGGTATGGAGTACCTCGAGACCAGGAGATTCATCCACAGGGACCTGGCTGCCAGAAACGTACTGCTGGCAACCAGGGAGATGGTGAAGATTGGGGACTTTGGCCTGATGAGAGGCCTGAGCCAAGAGAAGGACCACTACGTCATGACAGCACACAGAAGGATCCCGTTTGCATGGTGAGGGCTGTTGGGAAAAGTTAAGGTGGAGGAGGAAATAATATTTAAAATTCTCACTAATTACTCCTTTCCTTGTGGTCCATCTCCCTGTTTCTCCTCCAGGTGTGCTCCAGAGAGTCTTCGTGTCGGCTCCTTCTCCCATTCCTCAGACGTGTGGATGTTTGGCGTCACCCTGTGGGAGATGTTCACCTACTGTGAGGAGCCCTGGTTCGGTCTGTCAGGCAGACAGGTACACGCTGCGTCTGAACATTTGTGCTATGCTTTCAGTGTTTGTATCCGTGCCAATCAGCGTATTTGTCTTCATGTTTGGAATGTGTGTCCCCGCCCTGATGCCATTTGTTTCTGTGATATGCTCTGTGACTCAGTTTTAATATCTCTGACATTCACGCTCTTAACTCCAGATTTTGTGGCGTGTGGAACGGGAGGGTGAGCGTTTGGAGAAACCGCAAGATTGCCCCCAAGAACTGTACGCTGTCATGAGGAAGTGCTGGGCCTGCAATCCTGTTGATAGACCCAGCTTCGCCCAGCTCACCACAATGGTGGCAGAGGTCTGCAACATAAGTTGAAGCTTTTATTGACCCCGGTGATTAAATCAGAGGATAGACTATCGATCAAGCCTTATCAGTATTTCTTAAAATGCTGCGGAAATGCAGGATTTTTCAATAAATCTTTGGATTTTGTTTCCTCACTTCTGTCTGCCTTTGCAGGCTAAACCAGTTGAGATGCAAGCAACAAGAGACTTTGCTGAACCCAGAAAACTTGCACTTGTGGCCAACGACCTTGTGACCGTCATAGACCATGGGTGGGTGAGAGAAAGGAGGGTGGAACTAAAAGAGTAAACGTTGACCAACACAATGGGCCTTTTGTTAAGATGAAATAGAGGTTTAAATGCGCATTCCAGCTGTGATCTTAGTCCCCAAACGCATTCTGCTTTGTTTTTGTTGGAACAAGTCTAGCAGCTATGACGCTGTCTTCAGTGTTTTCTTTCCATAATAGATCCATGGTCAAGATGATATTTGTTGTGTCACCGTTTGCAGTATTTTTCATTTCTCATTATACATTTGTGATCTAGACACACTTTAAAGAAAACACAAGATTTGTATCAAGCATCAAAAAATGCACCTAAATCCATAAAAATGTACATAAAATAGATATTTTCTTCCTTGTGAATTAGCATCTACAGGTAATGCATTGAAACCCTTAAATGATATTAAAGTCACAAAGTGTTAAGCGCTCTCTCCAAAAAGTTGAATGCCAGTAAGATGTACAAAATCAGTGTAAGAATACATCATGCGTTAAGTCTGATGGTATTATTAATGCTTGTCAATCGCATAACTGGAAACAAAATTAGTGAAATTCACACTGCAAATCCTACTGTGTGATAGACTCATCCACAATTCGAAGATTTCCATCCCAACCATTTATATTTTGCATTTTTTTTATGAAATGAATAATATATTTTGTTTTTTAGCATAAAGTTCATTCTGGACCTTTGGGAACAGTATGTGTGATCTAAGTTTAAAGGCCCACTGACTAGCTTTTCAGAGCTTACCGGCGCATCTTCTTCAGCAAATGTAGCTTCAGGTGTTATTTAGATTTAGATTAGAACTTATTCACCTTTCTCTGCTCTTTACAGACAGTAAAACAGTAAAGATTAGAGAGAAAATAAGAGGCTGGTAACACTAACTACTTGCCTGTATCCTGTCAGTAACCAGACAGTTTCTGTAAGTTAAAGCGAGACTATGTAACTTTCAAAAGAGATAACACATTCTTCCTCTTAAAAGTTTAATTCATAAGCAATCAAACGCATCATTGACCAATTTAATAAAAGTTTTGCTTTTGCCTCTGCAGTCTGGTATACCAGTAGCATATGGTGGCTAATGTTTGCTAACTTAAACAGTAGTTATTTCTGTATAACAGACTTGACAGAGCCAGTTCACTGACTTTATGACTCATCCCTACTTGTGCTACTGTTACACAATGTGTTAGCATTGACCATTATGCTGTTGCTCAGCTAAAGTTACATGCTGTAGTCTCAATTTAAACAATGGAAGCTCTTTGGTTTCTAATCGACTGAAATGTTCGTCCTCTCTCTGTGCAGTCTGGAGCTGTGTGAATGGAGGGGCCAGAACCACAGGACGCTGGCGGTCGGCTGGTTTCCTGCGAGCCTCACTGTGCCGTCACTCCCTCCTGCTGCCACTGCCGGCAACTCCGGGCCCAACCCTGCTTCTAGCACCACTTACATCTCAGCCCCACTAAAGGGCAGCCTGCACCACACCGGGCACGGAGACATCAAACCTGACCGCTGCTGGGGAACACCTGAGAGCCTGGACGGGTCAGTGATACTACTCATTCATTCCTCTCTATCTTACCAAGGCTCTTTGGTATATTTGCTTCTTCCATGATAATATCTGCCTGTGTGATGGTTAAGTGATTAATCTGGGAAGAAGCTCTTGCTCTTCGCTTCTGAAGGAAAACAAAACCTCACATTTACCATTGTCGTTTTTAGTGCGTAGAATTGTCTGCTGTCAAAAATAAGTATGCAACAAACTGAAACTTGCAGTAAAGTGACTCAGGAATTAATAGTTTACTGACTGAGCTAAATCGAAGTGATAAAGCAGTCAGGATGTGTGACAGTGACTTGAATTACCTGCTGCTAAAACTAAACCATCAAACACAGGGAACTGGCCCAGAGATACAAAGTTCATCTCTATTGGCTGTTTTTAACAATATCATAGTGTTGTAGGGTAGGCGTCTCTTTTATTGCCTTGTGGCCTTTGCAGCTTTTCTCCTAATTTGTTGACCTTTATAGAATACTACAAAACAAAGGAAAAGAGTTGTTAGTTGTGATTTTCCAAATGACAAGTTCCCCATATTTTAAATTATGCCTATATCATGTAGAAAACCATGTAAACTTCCATCTCAGGTCCCTGAATCACTGACTTTTATCACAGAATGGTAACCGCAGTGCAGCACAGAGTTTTCACCTGCTGTCAGTCAATACAGTCTGTAAGCCGATGCTGTTCGACTAATGTGTTCACTATTCTGACCTGTGCAGCAGTGGCAGCTGGAGGTTGGGCCCTGCCAGGGAAAAAGAGGGCTCCAATCTGCAGAAAATGGCAGGTAGGAACTAAAAATACAAACCAGCTGCAGAATGTAGTGAGTTAAGCTGCACGATATACTTTATATCAGGATAATGTTAACATCATATGACTAGATATCTGGGATTTTGAATATTATAATATTGTACTTTCTTTGTACTATTATTCTTTACATATGTTAAATATTGTCTTTCCCTGATCTGAAGGCTGCATTACAGGGACATTTCTTAACATCTGTAAAATTTATTTCTTTATAAATTCTATTTTAAAATGCACCTTATCCTTACCCAGGAAGTAGCTCAATTTATGTAGCCATTCATTCTCTCATAATTTGCTCATCCCCAGTCTGCCCTCTAGTGGCTATCCTAGCGGTGCCTCCACACTGAACTAGGATCACTTGCTCTATTAAATTGTGCAGGCTGCATCACACCGAGATATATTTTATTCCCTCATTAATTTCACTTGACAGACTAATGTAATGTTTAACTGTACATTGTGCATTAAAAAGGCCTCTTCCTGTGTCGTCAGGTATGTCTCAGAGCCTGGAGTCAGTTTTGAACGGACACCGGTCTCGGGCTCAGTCTGTAGGGCTGGTCAGAGTAGATCAGCAGGGCAGACTCATTCCCCCTGTGATGGCAGCTCATAGTGCGGTGCTGCAGCAGGACCCACGACGGTTCAGCGAGGCCAGCATCGTCCCGCCTCCGCGGCCACCGCTCCCCAACCTGAAACATTTGAACATGAAACACCAGAGGAGGCCCATAATCCAGCCGGTCCCAGGCACCGTGTGGCCTCCGCAGGTGGTCGTGTCCCCTCCGGCGCAGACGCAGCCTCAGCCTCAACACGGAGGCTCCAACCTGTCAAAAATGGCCCACATGGCACGCTCAACCCCACAGCTGGATGAATACACGGACAACAGAGAGAGAGATCGAGAGAGGGAACGAATCAGAGATCGAGAGAAGTCCCCTCATGTGCAGAACACGAGAGATAGTCTCACCACACAGGTAAGAGACTGATTTATTATTGTTTTCTCTTTCTGTTTGAAAACTTGTTTGATGGATTAAAATACAAGCTTCTTTGCTCTCAGGTTATGGAAGCAGTACATGGAGTGACCATTGAAGAGGTTTGTATTGCACTTCAACGTAATGACTGGAACCCAGTGCGAGCTGAACAACAACTCAAGGTCAGACCATGAAGTGACTGTAGACAGAATTGGGAACAAAAACACCATATCTACCTGTATATGTTGCAAAGGGTCATATTTTAGTTTGTAAAAGTGTAGAAAAGTGTGACTTAGAAGCAAGTGGTTTGTCTCAATGTCATAAAAAGGCATTAAGACAAGATTTAAAAGAAACACAAAGCAATATAAGAAGACCCATAAATAGCATTGAAAAAATAAATAATAATAAACAAAATAATAATATGCTTAAATGAAATATAAAACAGAATAAACCAAAGAATAGAAAATTACAGGGCAATGAGAGATAATCGTCCCAGGTTTAACTTGATAAAATGTCAAACAGATCTCTAGCACATCTTTAATGTAGACCTGTCTGATCTAAAAATGAGGCCCAGTGCAGCTTTAATCAGTCATCACTATGCATTTGCTAAAAATATTTTTGTACACTTCTTGAAGGAACACTGAGTCACATTTCAGAAAATTGCAGTATGTGATGCAATAAACAGCGAAGCATGTTACACTGTTTTGCATTTGAATGCAGGTGGTAAACACCTGCTTTAAGGTGTCGACAGAGGTGTAACTAATCAAATAACCTGCAGTTTTCTAACCTCAAGTTTTCTTTGTCTCTTGTTTTGTCTGGTTCTGCATAAATGCTCGGTGTTCATGGATTTTGTACTTTGCCTCTTCTGATCCCTGTCTTCTTGTTTTGTGTCTTTTCAGCTGGAGCAGCTGTACTCGCTGAGCCTCTGCTCCAGAGAGGACTGCATGAGGATCCTCTCCAGATACCAGTGGAACCTGCAGGTGGCCAGCCGCTACCTGATCCGATGGTCACGCGACGACAGGCCCGGCTCCGGCGAGAGGGAGCGACCTCCAATCAGCACAGAAAGACGAGTCTGAAGTGATTTTCTGGCTGATTTTACCTTTATTGATGCATGGATAGTTGACTTTTTCAGCAACACCTTGCTTCACATTGACACTGGAAGCTGCCCTATACACCTTGATATGGGAACAGACAGGAGGTCCAGTGCGTATGAAAGTAGAAGAACGAAGATGGCTGGATGTAAAAAGGAAAAATATTTTGAAACAGACTGTTTCTGACTACTGTTTTTATATTTTTAATGAGACACCGCACATTGTGTGTTTTTTGCTAACAGTTTTTGTATCTTAATGAATTTGTATATATTAGATATTGTTGTTTTATTGAATAAAATTGATGATCTGGCCTTAATGCTGAGCTGCCATGTGATAATATGAGCAGTTTATTCAGTTGGTTCATTGCAAAAGTGCACCATGATTAGTGTCTGCACTTTATACTGTAACTACCAATGGCAGGTTCTCAATAGACTTAATTTTCTTTCTCCTTTCTGGATTTTAAAATCCATGTAACAGTGTCGCAGACACATTATGTCATCTGATTATGTCAAAGTTTACAGGTCTTGAGGAGTAGCCTACTACTGCATATTGAAAAGACTTTTGAGTCAGCGTCGGTAGAGGCCTGAAGACTGCTAATTTGAAAATGAAAAATGATTTGGGGATGTGAAGTTAACTTACCAGACCTCTGCAGCCCGCTCCTCATCGCTGCTTGAGGCTAATGGCTAGAGGCTACATTAGCCGCTACTAGCATAACACACCTGAAACACAGACTAAACTGTTATTGGTTGAGTTGCATCGTGGGTAATGTAGGTGCCAGGTTTTGATAAGAAAATGTGTGAAATAAAAAAGACGATATCTCTGCTTCTGCTGCTATATCGATTTTGTTGAGTCCGACAATGTTATAAGAGCACAATGCTAACTCTTATAAACCTTTTTGTATTCACAGTACCCACAATGATGAGCTTGCTTATGACTGTATAACACACTCTTTAATTTAATAGGAACTTTTGTGTTTTTGATGCCTGCTGGTCTTCAGGAAGATTCTGTCTTAAAATGTATTATATTTAAATTCTAAGCCTGACTGCAGGATCAAAGCTTTGTGAGCCTTCAATTTCTATTTTAGGAGAGGCAATGGTCTCAACCCAATTACTCACACTTTGAATGTACAGTATTCTGTTGGTTTGATCATTTCCATGTTTACATTACACAGCATGTTTGTTGTCTTCTTCTTAATCTGATGCAATTTAAGAAGACAGACATCATGTAAATAGACACACTAGTGTGAATATTTACACAGCAGCAGCATGCACTTGTATGAGTTGCTAAGCCACTGAACTGTTGATTCCTGTAAAGTAAGAACAATAGGATTACATATGAGAAGACGAAGAAGTTATTTCCCGGAGCATAGAGGCATGGATGGACATGTGCTGACATGTTCCTGTAAATGCTATGCTTGTATTTCCCACGTTTCCAGGAGGTGGAGTGGTGTGATATTCAGTATGTGACTAGGGAAGAGAGGTTTTGTCTCCTTTTGTTGCATCTGAAGTAGGGCATGGATATAATCGTTCTGTTAACTGGATGCAGATAGATAAAGGAAGGTGATATTGACGCCAATAAAGTGCATATTGTTAACCAGTAACTAAAACCAAGCCAAGGACTTTGGCTCATTTTGTTCCAGAGAATGAGAGACTGGATGTCCCTCTGAAGCAGAGATCATTTTTCCCAAAGTGAAACCAGATGTTCCACATTTAGACTTTAGGTTTCCAAGGGCCTTCCCCAAAACTTTCCTGGACAATCACTGGGGCAGAAGAACACAAGACAAGACGTAATATGGCATTTGTTTATTTCTTAACTACAGGGTATTTTTTTGTTTCTGTAAAAAAATGTAATTCACAATCACGAGACACAAGAGTTACAAAAAAATGGAACGAAATAGTTTTGAAAAAAAACAGTAAACTGATTTTAAAAAGCAAGTTTCGCAGATTAACATCAATAAACAAATAATTGCATTAAATGTACTGTACATCCTTTGGCTACTTTCTCTTTCCTTATCAGAGGTCAGATTGCACAAAGGCTGGTGGTAGCAATAAGACATTTAGTTACTGACAGTGTAATAGAGAGTCTGGATTAGAGAGCACTAGTGGCAACCAAGCATCACAGTAGGCACACCCATGTTATCTCACAAGAACGATAAAAACAAGAAGGATTATTAAATACAGAGCAGAGAGTTGCATTCAACAGCAACAGGCAACATTAACCTCCCATTTTTTTTTATTAATTCTGAAACAGCGATCAAATGAGCTTAACAGACCAAATTTCACATGACAAGTTCACATTCAGGACTCTTTCTGCTACAAAAACTACAGAAAGTTTGTGTTTTCTTAAACCCATCACTGGTGTTTCTCAACCACTCTGAGGTGAGGTTAACATTCACTAACCTCAACTTTCTTTCTATTCCTGCTTCACTCAGATTTTTCCTCCTATTCAACCTACATTCTCTGTGTAATCATTACACTGGCACATGTTCAACACCATGGAATCTGGAGAAATTGGAGGGCGAGGTTTGGCTGTGGCGTCAGTCTCCATGGCAACCACTAAACAACAGAGGGAGCATGAGAGCATTTACACTGTAGCCTGTGCTACAGTTTTGTTAGATTAGGTACACTAGGCTATAAGACACGGAGGGCTTCGAGGAAGATAAAGGCAGCTGAGAGAGAGACAGAGCACTTTGGTAAATACTGTCAACTCTGTCAACTTCGACTAAAAGACATTACACACTCCTCTTCCTAACACAACCACCACTTTCCTATATAAGCTAAATAATGCCTGTTTACTAGAGTCTAGAGCCATGCTAGCGGCTCTGTCGGGCTGTACTTAGGCACAGCGGTGCTTTGAGCTAAATACTAATGTCAGTATGCTAACATGCTCACAATGGCAATGCTAACACGCAGATGTTTAACAGCTATGTTTACCATGTTAACCATCTTAGTTTAGCTTGTTTGCATGCTAACATTTGCTAATTAGCACTAAACACAAAGCACAGCTGAGGTTTTACAGGAATTTGGTCACAAAGTACTGGACAAATCAAACTTTTGTGATGGCGCTAGATGAAAGGTTAAAGGTACGATTCATGGCTAAAAAAAAACAAAGCAATGAATACAGTTTCTAAATCCACACCAGTATTGCATTAAGTATTGCACTTATACTAGATCTATTGGGATTTCTAAAAGTGTGATAATCATCGATAAACATACAGCATAAATATGAAATGTTAATGCCAGTGTAGCATAAAGCACATTCAAACGTGTGTTCACTCTTATTTCTGTGTGTGGGCACTGAAAAAGGCATTGAGGGTCAGGCTGACTTTCTTTGGCAGGGATTAAATCTCAATTTGAGGTACATTCACTCACTTAAAATAGATAAAATGTCTACAGACTGTCTGGAGTGTAAGGAACATTGGCAACATGGCAGCTGGTATCGGTCAGCGAGTTTGGATAGATTATAAAAAAAAAAATAAAAAAAAAAACAACAATCCTTGGTGGACATCTGGAATCAAGAGTTCATTAACTCATATTGACCTGTGTGTATAAAAGGATGGCACCATATTGGCTGGAATCTGGTGAAGGACAGATTTAAAAAAAAAAAAAAAAAAAAAAACTTATGGAAAAATGCAGTACATGAACAGAGAATGCATAACTGGAAAAAAATCTTTGCTCTCATGCTGTTGTTTTCCCCTCCTTTTTTCCTCTGTTATGAAAACACCGTGCTGCGTTGGTTGGCCTCCCCAACCTTCTCGAAGAACATGAAATCCTGCAAAGTGACAACAAAGAAGAAAATGAATTCATCCCCTGATTAGTTTGAGGCAGCAAGTACAGAAAAAATTAAATTGGTGTTATTCAGAGAAAAACTCAGGAAAAAAAAAAAAAAATATATATATATATATGGTCTTACAATGAGGAAGCAGGCTCCCATGAGCACAGCTTTCATCTTCACGTCCATGTCCAGTGGGAATTGGATGCCAAAGTTGTCCGTGTCTGTGAAGACTTCCTTCAAAAGGCCACTCCACTGCTTGCTGATGCGACCAATGGGCTTGTCACTATCTTTGCCCTTCAGCTGCAGAGCAATAACAATAACAATGTCTATAAGAGGTTTTAGAAAGTATACTATACTGTGATGTTACCGTGTTAGAGAGGAGAGACAGAGGGAAACAGTCTATCCAGATATTGAGGTGTTTCCAAAAAATGTTTATTTACTTTCTTGTCGAGAGTTAGATGAGAAGATTGATACCACTCATGTCTGTAGGATAAATATGAAGCTACAGCCAGCAGGCAGTTAGCTTAGCTTAGCATAAAGACTGGAAACAGGGGGACACAGCTAGACTTACTCTGTCCAAAGGTAACAAAATCTGTCTCCCAGCACCTCTAAAGCTCACTAATTAAAATGTTTCCAGTCTTTGTACTAAGCTAAGCTAACCGACTGTTGGCTGTAGCTTCATATTTAATGGACAGATATGAGAGTGGTATTGACCTTCTCATCTAACTCTCGGCAACAAAGCAAATAAGTGTATTTCCTAAAAAGCTGAGCCATTCCTTTAAGGAAGTTCTTGGCTGGTTGAACCACATGAAATGTACCAAAAGGAGTTTAGTTTCACCCACAAACACAACAATCCTCTGACCTCACCTCAAAATTGACATCCCCACAGCAGTTGCAGGCAAAGCAGGGCCCCTCCAGCTTCATCACAGTCTCCTTGTTGGCTCCCTGGATGGAAAACCGCGGCAGGAAAGGGTGCCAGTCCTGTTTGACGTAGCCTATGGTGGTGCCCGGCGGTGCTTGGACCTCCATCTGTAGGTCACATAACATCGTTACATACACATACTAACATGACACAAAATTAGAAAGTTATCTTAGGGGTCTTAAAATCTGTCCTCATGCCTTGACACTGACAGCTATAAATAAAACATCACGGGGTTAGCATGTCACACAGGACAGCAGGAATGATAAGTGAGTCTCTGACCACTCCATTGTGGCACCACATAACAAAGGTAACGCGTCTCACATGGCTCCTGTCTGGCCAGTAAACAGAACTGCAGTATGTGAGAGGCTAGCAGCTTGGGTTGGGGCCAATGGGAACCTACTGTAGCCAGATTGCCAATGATGTGATTAAACAGAGAGAGAATGGTGGCATGGCAAAGGATTGGGGGAGTCTAGGAGATAGTTTGGACAGACAAAGGGCCATTCATAGTCTTAACAAACCCCTGCTTGAGTAGACTGGTGCACAAAGACATCGAAGCGCCACTCAGCAACTCAGCAGTAAGACCAGGCGAAGGGAGGAAAGACAGAAGCCTCTAAATATGAGCCACTGAGAGCTGTTCAACTGCAGATTTTTATGCTAATAAGTTTCTCCCCTCTAAATGAAAGTGGCTGAATCTGTGAAATTTTACTGGTATCTAGACACGCAAATAGTTTTAGATTTATTTGGCCAGATATTGAGATATCCATCATCTCTCTGCAGAAACAATGAGCCCGTTACTCTGGATAAATCAGTGAACACCATTTCAACAGTTTTCATAGGGACTACTTGTTCACTAGAAAGTACTTCTAGTTCAAACTGATTATCCAGAATAACCAGGACATTGTTTCTGGAGAGACATGTTGCTGCTGCTGAATTTTCGAGCAAACATTGTATTGAGGTGGCGGAAGCAATCTCTGCTATCTCAAAATCTGGACAAATAAAACCAAGACTCTTTAAGAGAGGCTCAGTAATGTCCTAAAACAGCTGGGCACTGTAGTTATTAGGAGACATTACTCAAATAAGAGTAAATGGTGCATTTGTTGGGGACTATTTTCAGCTGCGGATTAATACACATTTAAAGCTCTAATGACTATTTACAGGACGGTGTATGTGGAACTGACCCAAAATAAATATTGCCCATGTTATCCTTTAACTTGATATTATTCTGTTTTTGCTGTCAAGTCTTTTTTATTGCTGCTTCATAAGATTTTAATTTAGCACTTCCATTTTTTTCCACTTTGGTTGTTTTTATTGTTTCCTGTTTTGTTTTTTTTGGGCGGGGGAGCACTTTAACTTTCTTTCCAAAAGCAATGCCCAAAAATGATTATTGTTGTTGTTACGTCTTAAGCAGTAAAGCTAATCTGTGAATCAACTGCTTTAGCAAGTAATATTTCATTCTTCTCCATCAGAAACAATCAATATGGTTAAATATTAATAACATTAATAATCGCACACATTATCTTGGAACGCTTAGGGCAAATATTATAACAGATATCAGCGTGTTTATCCTTAGCTGGGGTGAGTACTCAGGGCTATTTGTTATAGGTGTGGTAAATCAATTTAATATGAGGCTATTAAAAACTGCTTTTGACACTTAATGACTCATTTACACACCAGTTTAGAGCGGTGGTACTGCTTAAGAGTTCTGTTTTCAGTTTTCTTCAATTTTAGTGGCAGCCTGGATGTTTCATATCGTCTCATAAGAAGCAAGCCTTCATTTAAACATGATAATATACATTCACGTCAATATACGTCCTCTAAACATGTTTTTAAATGTGTGAAATTTCTGCTCTTCTCTGTTTATATTATTGTAAAATAAATATGGCTGGGATATTTGCCACCCTGCTTTCACCACAGCTCATCTCTATAACATAACTCTTGAATCAGCTTTAAAATTCTACTTTTAGTCTTTAAAGCACATGATGATTTGCCTCCCGAATACATTTCCCTGACTACAGTCCCTCTGACCCTCATGTGTGGGTTTTCTAACTGTACTGTGAATAAGATCTAGATCTGTTGAAGGTGGTTTTTTTGTTAGTTTTGGTTTCTGACGACCTGAGATCTGTCACAACTCTTTCTACATTTAAAAAACAAACTGAAAACTTTTCTTTTTTCTCAGGCTTGTGACTGGTTAGTGTAAATGTGTGTCCGCATGTGTCTGTGGTTTGTCTGTGGGGGAGATGTGGGTGAGTGTTTATCCCTAGCTGGGGTGAGTACTCAGGGCGATTTGGTGTAGGTGTGGTAAATCAATTTAATACGAGGCTATTAAAAACTGCTTTTGACACTTACTGACTCATTTACACACCTACACCCATCCACACACACACACCTCTTGCAGGCAGCAGGGACACCAGCAGGAGACGCAGCGGAAAGGCCGTATGAGACGGATGACCTCCCTGTCCAGGTTGTCCTTGATCTTCATGTCAAAGCTGCGCAGCGAGCCGCAGCAGTTCCTGGTGCAGCAATCGTTCTTCTCTTTGGCCTTGTAGATCTTTTGGCCCAGACTGTTCTTTATCTCATACTGGTTGTTGGTCTCAAACCCGATGAATGCTGGGCAGAGTTGGAAGGAGAGGAGGGAAAGGAAAACGAGTGGAAATGGTGAACAACAATGTGTAGATAAGTAAAGAATTCCAGGGGCATTATGATTTATATTGAGAGGTTTAAAGCTCACCGGTGCACCAAAAACTGACAAACTGCAGCTGGTTATTTGCTGTTTAGTGCCAAGTGTAAATATGACTGGATGAACAAAGAGCACGCCGTACCTTCTAGGAGTTCCACTTTTTGGTGGATCAGGATCTGGTCAATCTAAAAACACGAGAGAAAGAAATGTGAGATGGATCACTGCAAAATATATCCATCCTCAAGTCTAAAAGTGTTATTCCTCTGAAAACAAGGGGACACGAAGGTAAAGTTTCACTTGTTTGCAATGCAAAGCAATTCCCTCCTTGAATTTTCATGAAAACCACTGACTATCTTGATACTATTTGCATTACATGAAGAGTTATTTGCTGGAGGGCCATAAAAGCGAGTCAGTTTGTTTGTTACTGTTTTTAGAGAGAACAATGTTGGATATGATCTTTACAAGTTTAAAGGCTGTGATGACTCATACTACATTGTTTTAAATTGAAAAAGTGCACAAACTAAAGCCAGATTACATCTTTTTCCTTCCCTACCTGACTATCCACTGTAACTGGCTCCAATTTCTGATGCAAAGCAGACACGTTTACTCTGTAATGGATTGGACTTAAGCTCTAAAGAAGTACAATAAACTAAAAGGCTGCTACACGGAACACCCTCAAGGGATCTCAAGTGTAGCTTCTTATCATTAATCTCTGCCAATAAATAATTGTCCATCTTAGTACAAGATAAAGACATTATGAAATGTTAAAACAGGTGGAATAGCTTTTGAAATCGCCTGACAGCACAGCCTGACTTTCCTCTCATGCTATGGAATTTCAAGACCCAAAGCAATTTTTTTGCAGATCTTCCTTTGATATCTCCGTCCTACCTGTGTGAGGTACTCGAGCCCCAGTGGGACCCCAACAGGAACCGCAGCTGGAGCCCCGACCGGGGCCGGGGAGATCGCTCCAGGAGGGCCGCCATACTCCGGTCCTGGAACTGGGCTTGGGCCCACCGGACCAGGCTGATACATGACAGGAGCTGGGCCTGGATTGTAGCCCATGTTGAAGCCTGGTGGTGGGGCTTGACTGGGCTCTCCGTACCCCCCCGGAGCATATGGATATGGGGCTACGGAGTGGCCACCCGGCTGAGGCATGGGGTAGGGTGCCTGGTTTGGAGAGCCTGGGTAACCTGGGAAAAACGACATTAGTTCAAACATCATCTTCCACAGCTTTATTCTTTTATTAAGACTGTTCATTATAATATAATCACACAGGTTTTCTTCACAGTACAAAACCAGATGACATTCAAACTGGAAGCAATAACTCAAAATAAATTCATTCATTCATTCATTCATTCATTCATTCACAGTGACGTCAACAGAAGAAGTTATGATCTGTGTGTGTGTCTGGCTGATGGCAGCTGCTCTGTGCTCGTAGGTGTGTGACAGAGTGTGTGTGTTTACTGTGGATCATCCTGCTTTTCCCTGCTGGGACAGCAGAGCCAATAAGCTACTTATTAGTCAAGCCACAGAGCAGATTGAAAGCTCTTACCTTGGAAGCAAATAAACAGCCAGTACTAGACTATGATATACAGTAATAGCCCTTGTGGTTTTCACTTTTTCTTTGTCATGTTTTCATGGTAAATACTCTCTATTAACAGTACAATTACCACATAACAGTATTTATTTGAGCATGACTTCAACAGCTGCAGATTCGCATCTGACCAGAGCAAATTACACTAATCACCGAGGTTTTCAACGGGCAGTTTAGAGCGGTGGTACTGCTTAAGAGTTGTGATTTCTTCAGTTTTAGTGGCAGCCTGGATGCTTCATATCGTCTCATAAGAAGCAAGTCTTCATTTAAACATGATAATATTCACATTCACGTCAATATGCGTCCTCTAAACATGTTTTTAAAAAAGCTAATAAAAGACTTTGTTTGGTTCAAGAGAGTCCAAAGCAATTAGAGAATACTGAATTACTCACTCAATACACAGTCATTCGAACGTGGTTTAAAAGAGCCACAAATAATATGTGGATCACACAGAAAAGAGCTTAAATGGCAACCTAAAAGAAGTGGGTGCAACAGAGAAGTGCATGAGGATGTCTGTATTTAATTAAGTGGAAGGTTGACTGTCATGTGTTCACTCACTAACAGATGTCTGCAATGTAGTATGTCTTTCTCCTCAGCCAGTATCAACGACATCTCTCATTTCAGATTGTTCATCCAAAACAATTCACAGGATGTTCTCACTTTACCAGAAGAGGTACCAACAACGGCTTCAACGCGGCTCTTTGTGTTTTCTTTGTTAAATGGATCCTTTTAAAATAAGAGGAAGCAGGGGCGCTTCTCCTGCATTGAACTTTAGTTGGGTGCCCTGCCTCAAAAAATTAACTACAATACGTTTGTTTCCCCAAAACTAATTGAGGAAAAAGGCGATATTCAAGCAGTTAAAAAACAAGAAAAATGTCACCTAATGTCTTGATAATGCTGCTGAATATTTTATTCAGCTAATAGGCTGGCAAAACCACTGATACGTTTCACTGTTTCTGAACAAACACAGTGCATATTTTAACCGCTGTCATCTGTAATTAGCGTAACACTGAAATGATTCGTCAATTCATTGATTAGTCAGAAAATTAATCGACTACAACTTTGATAATCGATTAACAGTTTAAGTCATTTTTCAAGCAAAAATGCCACTCACTCTCTGTTACCAGCTTCTCAAATGTGTGAAATTTCTGCTCTTCTTCTATAACATAACTCTTGAATCAGCTTTAAAATTCTACTTTTAGTCTTTAAATCACATGATGGTTTGCCTCCTGAGTACATTTCACTCACTACAGTCCCTCTGATCCTCATGTCCGGGTTTTCTAACTGTACTGTGAATGAGATCTAGATCTGTTGAAGGTGGTTTTTTGTTACTTTTGGTTTCTGACGACATGAGATCTGTCACAACTCTTTCTACATTCAAAACACAAACTGAAAACTTTTTTTCTCAGGCTTGTGACTGGTTAGTGTAAATGTGTGTCCGCATGTGTCTGTGGGGGAGATGTGGGTTTGTTTCCTGTGGGTGGCTGTATGCACTTAGATGTAAAGCTCATTGAGTAAACAAAATGTTCACGCGTTGCTTATAATAGAAACATAGTGTCATTAACCCCATGTCATTAGTGTTGAGTCAAGACGGATCTGTGTGGCATGTACAGGTGTCATATTTGCGTCAAAGCTGACCAAACTGGTTTTTGTTAGGATGACAGGACAGTCTGAAAACAGGTTTAAGCATATCAGATGAACAGTATAAAATCTCAAAACAGGTGGACTAAAGTCAGAAAGCAACCGATGCAACTTCTGCCTCTCGAACAACGGCCAAAAAGAGGACGTGAGTAACGTGTGTGGTGAACTTTGAGGCTTGTTGTTGCTCCACCTCCTTCTACATTTTTTTCTCTACTTGCAGGAAACAAAATCCAAAAATTTGAACCAGCGTGTTTGCAGGAAGGCTGCCCTCATGTACACAGACAGTCACAACGGGGCCTTTCACCTACTAAACTGCTCTGCCTAAACTTGGCGGAGTATGCTGGACCAATGAGTTTTCACCTCCGTTTTTATGCAAGCATTCAAGGAATTTCTTTCAAATTTCACCACCTTGGGGAGGACAAAATTTCTCAAGGGTACTGAAGCATTCTGGGGGCAGGACAGTGTTTCGATTCACTCCACAATGATATTCAGGGGAAAGTTTGCTACAGGAAAGTCTAATGGAAGCCTAATAATTTCACAATGGCAGCAAAATATGATATAATGGAGGAAGCTGATGTGAAAGGAAGTGGTAAAGCCATTAAATTAAACTGTTGTGAAATATGAAGTGGAAAAAAAAAACCTCACATCACAGCTCTTAATTAGTCTAATCTAAATCAGTTTTTCCCCCCCACTTTCCTAGTTGCTGCGTTAAGCCACTTACCAGGAACAGACATGGCAAGGAGATGGTTGAAGCTTTAATGGGCACGGAGTGAAAGGAGGTCACACTTCCTGGTCCACTCCCAGGGTTTCTATGGGAAACCGGAGGAATGACAGGGAAAGAGAGGGAGGGAGCGGTTGATAAAAAAAACAGAAGGAAGGGAGGGGGTTTCACACAAAGTGACGATAACAAAAAGAGTCCAACATCAACATTTAGCCTCTTTCAGTCACAACTTCTCTGTGCCTTGTTTGTCATCACATCACAACGTGTTAATAAGTATATGCTTACAACCGTCATAATACAGTCCAAAGTTCCAGTTTGCCCTTTAACAAGAAAAATCATGTGATACAGTAGAAACTAAAGGGCGGCAAACAGGCTTTTTTTGTTATTTTCTTTGTTCTTGCCTGTTTGAGAGCTGAGATGCATGAAAACATAAGTGGGTGTGACACGTTTTAGGAGAGGCAGGTCATATCTTTCCACTGGATCCCACTCAGCCATGTCCTCTGCTGCTCTACATGCTTTTATTTTGCTACCATTACCATTAGAAATTACTAGATAAAGCTGAATTTCGGGTTTAGACAAGGTTGAAGCATTTACAAATGCCTCATAAGGTCAGATCAGGAGTTTATTTTTATAAAAAACAACACTTTTTTATAACTTTTCACAGCATAGCCTTCCTACATAGCCCTGGCTTTATCTCTCTGCCACAAAGTCTGTCTGGTAAAAGCCTGACAAAACCCTCTAATCCTTGCCATTTTAACAAGACAGAAAACATGTAAATGACGCAGAAATCTCACCTCTCTGGTAGCTGGTTTCTTCTCGGTCCCAGCTAGAAAGGTGACAGTAAAAATAGATGAATTTAAAGTGGAGGGAGAAAAGCCCGATCCACGAAGCCAAGGAGACGCTTTCTATCGTCTTCTTCCTAACCTGTTTCTCATTGCTGCGCTGCTGCTGTCCCTCCCATTTCTTGTATTCTCCTCCCCTTTCAGGCTCATACGGCTTTAATAAGACTACCATGTCCTGTCATGTCATGCAAATGAAAACATGTTATTACCAGTGCCTGCAGCAGCAGCAGCAGGGAGAGGGCCTGATAAACACGGTGTTAGCAACAACCACCAGAGGGCGCCAATACCTCAGTAATGACAGGCACTGCATCCCAAAAGGCTGCTAGCTGTTAGCTCTGCTAGCTCGCCCCCTCCCAGTATATTTTAAAATGCAGCAGAGGATATCATGGGATCAAGAGGAGGAGTGCAGTCCGGTGGTGCTTCTACAGCCGTCAGGCCGGACCATTGCGCCAAAACTGAAAAATAGCGTGAACTCTTGTGAATGATGCAACTCGATCTGCACATATTTGAAACTGAGCGCCGTGTGTTTCACCGCGTCCCACTCAAAGGCAGGGCGAGGAGGGCCGGCCACATCTGATTAGAGGGCGTGAACCCTTTTTATATATATATATATATATATATATATATATATATATATATATATATGTCTTGACGTAAATTAGTCCCGAAAGGTTGGCTGACTCTCTGCCAGCTGCGGGGTTCAGGGTGATTTACAACAGCAGATGGCGTGCTGAGCCATTTTCGACCCATGAAATGCAGATTTTCATAGATTTAGTAAGAATGTCAATATTAAACACCAGCAATGATGTGTTTCATCACAGTACAGTCATGTCATTTAGTTTACAGCTCAAAAACACGTTCAAGTGTTAAAAAGGTAATATTATGCAGAAAAATATATATTTTTATTAGTTAACATTTTAGAAGCTGCTGGCCATGTGTTTTGTACGTGAAATCTTGTAGTAACCAACAAATGTAGCTTACATAAATGTGTTTTTTTAAGTGTAATAAAAATGACAGTATTTCCCTCTGTAATGAAGTAGATTGGCATAAAATGGAAATACAAGTTAGTGTAAGTACAAGTAGGCCAACCTAAAAACTACTATACTGTAAGCCCTACTCACCAGTAGGCTAATGATGGGTAGAAGTTGTAGTTACTTAAATGTACTCAAATTAAATGTTATTTTCCACTACTGACTCCAAGTAAATAAAATTTAACAAACCAACCAAGTTTTTTAAGTCCTTAAAAGTCATTAAGTTAGCGACTAGCTAGTTCACATGAAAGTCAAACATCTAGCAGCTAACTAGCTTAACAACCTAGATATTTTTTCTCAGAAGTTGGTGGAACAGAGTTAAAAGGACAGTGAATATTTGACTTACATTCGTCTTGTGGCCAGAAACACGACTTCAAATAAATGTTAATCTTGCTCTGTGCCTGCTAGATGTGTAAATAGGCAACTGTTTGCTAACACATTAGCCTTCAACGTTACCGTGTGTGTCTTGAGTTCTGATCTGCCCCCTAGTGGCCACAAATTGATTATGCAGCTTTAAATACATCCAAGTGAATAAAAAAGTTTATGTAAAAAATAAATCATAGTAAACTTTTTTTTATTCACTGCATGCTATTTTGTGGTTGTTAGACCTTCACAGAGGATGTTGACTTGTCAAACACACACAGCAGTGGATTATATATTATATTGAGATATTTTACTTAAGTAAAACTAGCCATACCTGTGTGTAAACTACTCCATTACAAGTTAAATGTCACGACACGCCAGGCTCCACCACCTCACAACCAAAGCAACTCCCTCACCAGAATTCTATTCAGACACCTGTTGCCAATCACACACCTGATCCTCATCTGCATCGCCTCAGCTCCAGTACAAAAACTCCCCACTCACCTCAGTCACTGTCCGGTCTCGTTTCAACAAGGACACTGCTCTCTGCCCTGCAAGACAGCGGTTCGGACGCCAGCTTTGAAAAGTGTGTTTCCCTCCTCTACTGAGTTCCTGTGTGTGTGTGTGTGTGTGTGTGTGTGTGTGTGTGTGTGTGTGTGTGTGTGTGTGTGTGTGTGTGTGTGTGTGTGTTTCCAGGTAACCATCATCTCCCAATCTACTCACTGCCTGTTTTACCTCGTTTGCAATAAAACCTTCTACGTCTCCATCTCGGTGTCTCCGGCTATTCTGTCCGTATCATTAAAGTACTTAATTCATCATTTTACCTTGGAAGAAGTACTACTTTTTATTCACCTTTATTAATTCAGGGGGAGTTTCACAACATTCACGTCTGGAAGCAGCCCAGTACAACCAGTCCGATCTGCTGGCCACTGAGCAGCTCCACTGGAGCGGTGGGGGTTAAGGGCCTTGCTCAAGGGCACTTCAGTGGTGGTAATGAGAGAGGGGCAAGTGCTGCTTTTTCACTTTCCCACCCGGATTTATCCTGCCGGTCCGGGGGATTGAACTGACCACCTTCCGACTACATGCATTACTGGCAACTGTCAGTGTTCAAATCTCTAATTTGCAAACTTGCCAGTAAGTATAACTGATAAATGTAGTCGAGTAAAAAGTACAATAATTCCCTCTGAAATGTAGTGGATAAGACCTATAAAGTATAGGATGAATATTGGGACATATTGGATTGAATCCTTCTCTACACATTGAATATTAAATATTGTTGCCCGATGACTGATTAACTGAACAACTAATATCTAGTTTGATGTTATAGTTTTGATAAAGAGAGAGAACTAGCTCCAGCCAGTGTTGTAAGATTTTTTCTTATAAGTACTTTGTGTCTTGCAGTACAATTTTGTACTTATTACTTGAGTAAATATATTTAGGTAATTTCTAGCATCATGAAGCATGTGACTAATACGTCCACTGAAGAGACGAAAAATGGCAGCATGTGAAAACAGATTGTAACCTTACTCAAATTCAGACAAGAAACAAACATAAATGCCATATATCCATCATATTTTCCATATTTGTTTCATGATTTCTTTCCCACCATTCGATGTTGGACTGGCGCTCTTTTATTTACGACATCTTCTTCTGCAGTGGTATAATAACATCTGACTGGAGAATTAGCGCCATCTACTGCTTATCTCGACGAAGCAACTCCAAATATTCATGCCGGTAGAGGATGGAAATACGCATTAAAGGTCCAGTTTGCAGGATCTAGTGGCATCTTGTGGTGGAATAGCATTTTGCAACCATTTGAATACCGCTTCAGCCTTTCAAGCGTGTAGGAGAAACTCGCGAAAAAACGCGAAAGGGCCTTTCTAGAGCCAGTCATTGGTTTGTCCGTTCTGGGCTACTGTAGAAACATGGCAATGCAACATGGCGACCTCCGTGAAAAGGGACCCGCTCCCCCTGTAGATAAAAACGGCTTATTGTAAGGTAATGAAAACAGCTATTCTTATTTTCAGGTGATTAGACACTCCTTACTTAACATACTTATAAATATTATATTCCATTTCTGACAATAGCTCCTCCTAAGTGTTACACACTGGATCTTAATTTGCATTTTATTTTGCAGATTTTCTGATAATTCGGTTAAAATTTGCACTTCATTTAGACGAAAACCTAGCCAATGTTTCTGTGAAGAACACAAATGGCTAAACTGACATGAAATCTCTGGACAAATTCAATCTGACAAACATTTTGTTGATTGATCATTTACATTTTTTTCCATGTTAATCTTTTCTAAAGTTGCTCACATTCGTGAAGGGAACAGTCTCTGTTGAGTCTATATTTGGCACCTGCTGCAGTGCCTGGTACTTATAGGGCACTGGTCCGGGGCGGGGTATGAGAGAAGTCATTCAGGCACGCATACACGCACACACACACACGCACACACACACGCACACACACACACACTCAGGACACATTATCCATGAATCAGTGAATCATGTCCATGCACACAGACAGAGATAGGTGGATGAAGCTGTGATGGCCTCAGATTTTCGCACACAGACACACACTTTCATATTACTATACTTTTGAGGACCCTCAATCACTGTATTCATTTCTAAACCTTAACTGTAACTAAAACTAATAATCCTAAACAAACTTTCACCTACATCATACAGCAAATAACCTGAAAAACCTAAACCCTTGTTTAAAAAATATTCTACTTCTTTGTAGTATACTAATATACATTCATGCTCATTCATGATTAATGTACTTAGTGTCTTTTAAACATACTAATATTGTATTTAATGCATTAACGATACATAATGAGTACAATGTAACATACATGACTACACTTGACTATGCTATTTTGTGACACCATTAACTTGTATTTAAGTTCTCTTTTTTTTTTTACTAATGGTTAACTTTTTACCATGAACCTTGTTGTGTATACTTAATTATCTTCTGGAGAACTATTAATATACATTTAATACACCAGAAATACTTGTTTAATATATCTCAAACCTGTAAATATCACACATGAAATAGTAATTTGAGAATGCTGAAGTTAGATTTCAGGTCTGTGTATACTAAGTACTAAACTTGTATTTAAATACAATTATAAATTAATGGTGCCTTAAAAAGTGTAGCCAAGTGCAGTTAGAGGAATAGTTTGACATTGCTTATTTGCTTTCTTGTTAGATGAGAAAATCAATACCACTCTCATGTTTGTACCCTAAATATGAAGCTACAGCTAGCAGATGGTTAGCTTAGCTTAGCTAAAAGAAGTCACTGCTCCAGGCCAAGAAATAGTCTAGCACATAACCTCCCGTAAAACCACAATTTGTCGTTTGCACACTTCGATTTTTGGAAACAAATGAGATATAACATGTTCATTAGTGAGCTTTAGAGGTGCTGGTAGGATTTTGTTACCTTTGGGGAGAGCAAGGTTAGCTGTTTCCCCCTGTTTCCAGTCTTTATGCTAAGCTAACCAGCTGCTGGCTGTATAGCTTCATTTTTATCATACAGACATGAGAGTGGTATCATTATTAGCACACTTTAAATACTGTGTATACAGTATATTTTACATAAATTACACTGGCATCCATTTAACTTAATCTTAACCTTTACCTTAGCCTTAGTCTTACCTGAGCCTAATCCTACCCTTAAACTGAAGCCCAAACCCTAAGCTAACCCCTTACAGAAGCGAGGGCCAACAAAATGTCCCCATTTTGAAGGATTCTCCTCAAGTTTACATACGCAGGAGGACATTTGGTCTTGTATTGCAATAAAAGAACCCACAGTCACACACCCAGTCAGAGGCCCCTAATCAGGCCTGTCCCTGATAATGGAGGTAATCAGTGCAGCCTATCTGGCCTCTGCCCCGGCTGACATGCTGCCAGCCTTGTCTTGGTTTATTTATACACGCCTGATCTGTCAGCACTAGCTCTATGTTTGGTGGGCCTCAGCCTCCCAAAATAGAAATAATTAGGACAGGGCAGGAAAAGAGGAAAAGTGAAAACGTGTCTGAACGCGCATACGCTCCGAGCAAACACCCCCCCACCCCTTCATCTGCCAATCTCTCCATCCATCCCTGCTACACTGTCTCCTCTCTGTTTTGTTTTGTTTTGTGTAGACAGAGGCAGCAGGCAGGCATGCAGGCGGAGGAGGGGTGGAGACTGTTGTGTGTGGTCTGGATTGGGTGGCAATCCGCCTGTGAAGTCGGGCGAAGCAGAGTGATCAAGTTTTCCAGATTACCACACACACTGGGGTCCTGATACTATCTCTGATCTCCCTGTGCTTCTCTTTCAAATCCCAAACACACTGAATCAGTGCAGATATGAATATTGGATTAATTGATTAGTTAACTGACTTCAATTTTGGATGTCAATTGTGTAGGTTTATCATTTGTATTATTTTAGTTAATCAAAAATGAGTTGTTATTTTTTTCTTTAGAGGACAAGGCGACCATTTATAAACAAAATACAAGAAACTCCTCAATGACAGATAAGGTTGGGCAATGATTAAATCTCATTGTATATAGATTTTTATATTATAGTATAAAATATAACGTATTTTTTGATCATTATTGAGCCCTAAACATCTTGTTTTCTTAAAACAAATGTTAAAAATCTGCCAGTGTAGCATTTCAGCCTGTTTCCAATAAAAATCAACTTTAATTTTGTGGAAATGAGGGTCAGCATCTTTTTTTCCCCCACAATATTTTTATTAAACACCATGAAATACAGCCTTTTACATTCATACAATATATAACACATCGATCAATTGCTGCATTGACACAAAACCAAGAAAGAAAGGAAAAAACTCAAAACAAGAATGCTCCTCCTGTTTTAATGAATGGTAATCTATACAAAATGGAGTATATTAATTACAATAGATACAAAATATAAAGAGTATTTAGAATAAAAATAAAAATCCTATAAGCTCAGAAACTGCATTGTCAACAGAAATTAGTCATTCACTTGATCATCTGTTCAGTCTAAATCCTTAACATAATTAATGAAGGGCCTCCATATATTCTCAGATATATGCTGTTTAGCCTTTGATATGTAGTTTATCTTTTCTAATGGAAGGCTTATCCACCGAGTAGTGCTTGTTCTATGAATCTTTTTCCATTACAGTACAATGCGCTTTTTGGCGTAAAGCAAGCTGAGGTCCATAAATGCTTGTTCGTTTTTATTATAATTATGTTTCTCTGGATATAAGCCCAAGAGAAAAAGCTTAGGGTCCAGTAAGAATTGTTTAGAAATAATCTTCTCCATTATAACTCTTCCCAGAACGTTTTAATCTTTCTGTGTTGCCAAATATGTGTATATGTCTGGTGTGTTTTTGTTACATTGATTTAATTCCACCAGTGTCCCACATGCCCGCATTAACCATTTGTACTGTATTAGTTTAAGGCGTGTATTTATAGAGTTTGTATAAGTATCAGCTTGAAAGACAACAGAATAAAGCTACTCTCTGCACTAGAACCATGAAAAGTGACAAACAAATGGGATTTCTTTCAGGTTCATGTTGCAGTTATCTCACAGCACTGGCTGATTTAGTCTCTTGTTTTCACTTGACTTTTGTGACTTTATGCAAATTTTACTAAATTCAAGCTGTCCAACTTATTGACTCTGAGCCCACTGTAACTAAAACTGAGCAAAATGAGTTATTAGGTTTTTGTTTTACATGTTTCAGAAGGTTTTGATGTACAGGTGGTTTCATTTGTTGCAAACAAAAATCTGATGATTTTAGAAGTTATTTTGCAATATGATCATATCGTACAATGCAAAAAATCTCCATCAAATAATTTCTGTTTTCTTAAAAGAAGTGAAAGTTGTGTTCAACCTGCTTCCAAATTTTGAGAATGTTTGAGAATTTTGTAGAGATGAGTGTTGTTGAAGGAAGACAATTTCGGGCAACTCCCAGCACTGGAATGACGAAAAATGACAATTGATTTTAGCAAACTGTTATTTTGCAGAACAAGCAAGATTTTTGACCTTGTTTTGTGAAAATAAGACTTTTAGGACCCAGTAATAGACAAAAATGACTTGATAAGATGGATGTTTTAGCAATGGGTCGTTGTTTTACAGAATTGTGTTGTCCAAATGAATAATTCAGTGAATAAAACAATGAATAAATTCAATTTTAAAGCAAGCAAAATTTGTCATTAGGTTTTTGTTTTACATGAAGAGCTTTATCAGATGTAATGCATAACAGTGGAACCCAGCTCATTGTAATGAACATAAATTGAGTATTTTAGACGTACTTTTGCACACATTTACCATGTCGTGAAACATATCAACATTAGTAAAAAAAAATCTTTTATTGATTGAGTGATATTGATTTCATCCATGTCGCCCAGAACAAATAACAGAACAACTGCCTCTATAGCTCTATACGAACTCTATAACCAGCTGAAACCAGTCTGAGGGTAATGTATCACCCCAAGACAAGCCTGTAAACAGCAGACTACAACATCCTCAACAAAGGCCTTATCTCGCTCCCATCTTTCCCCATGTCGGCTGCAGGGAAAATGGAAGAGGGCGTGTGGGTGGGACAATGTGGATGTGTGTATGTATGCAGTGTGTCAAGGCATGTTGTCAGTACTTAAAATCTCTTCGGAGTGGCTGTAGAGGTTTGACACTAATGATGACGATGCCAGGCGGCAAGGCGGCAGATGTAATTGGCATGTCTGAAGCCACATAGTCACACACACACTCACTTAGCCTAAACAGCCCTCGATGCCAGTCCCATAATATAAACCCACCCTAGATGCACGGCTACAAATACCCTCCACACTGGTCAGCAGCTCAGAAGACGCAGAGCTGCAACTATCATCATCACCTTTGAGGACAGAAATCCACAGAGAAGATTTAAGGTAAGCATGGGGTTTTTCAAATTCAATAGCTGGCGTGTTACTGTTACTGACTCTGGCTACTCTTGTTCAGATGCGTTGCTCCGGGTGTGTGCTACCTTTCCTGGCCGTGTACCTGTTGCTGGAGGAGATATCTGCTGCTGTATTGCCAAGCAGAATCAGAAACAAAAGGGTAGGCCTTTACGCACAACATCCTTGTCACCTTTCGGAGAAATTGAATCACCTGCAGGCATTCAATCCTCTGCAGTCTGTTTGTCTTTTTATAATGTGATTATTGTCCTCAGGAAGTCAACTGGCAGGACCAAGAGCTCTTCCACCGCCTGCCTGATCGCTCAGACCAGGGAGACCTCTCTGTGGGCGAAGCCGAGGAGATGGGCAGGGATGCAGACGGCCGCCCCTCTCATTCAGAGACCTTCCTCGCCCCAACAGAGCACCTTTCTCCCCAACGCCAGAACCAGAACCAGAACCAGTACCAGTACCAGCGTAAAGCCAATGAAAAGAGGTGAGGACAAAATGAACCACGTATCATAGTTTGAATGGCTTCAAACTTGTGTGAGGCAGTTTTGTAGAACTCAAAGCAGAAATAAAGTTTTACAATATGTGACTTGTGAATGTGCCTAATGAAAAAGCCAGGGTAATTGGAAATGTAATTCACTTACATCTTCAGTAATTTAAATAACTCTTAACTCTTGTTTTATGTCAGCCATCATTTAAATCAGTGTAATAGAAATTCTTTATTTGATCTATAGCAACAAATCTTGTTTCCTGTAATTACAAAATATTTTTGAACATAACTAAGACTAACTGGAAGACGTTTTGGCTGTTGTTGCTTTTGTGTATTTTTGTGCTTTTAAATAAAATACACGTAAAGTTTAAAGTTTGTAATGAGTGGTGCAGAGTGAATGTAGAGTATTTAAAGTATAAATTATGCATTTTTAGTCATGTCACATAAGTAAAGTGTTTTGGGCTGAGCTCGTCTTCCCTGTGTTACTGTGTCCACAGGAGGAAGGTAGCTCCTCTGGACTCCATTGGCGGCTTTCACATGTCCAGTTTCCGAAACCGAAAGGTGAGTTACAAGAAGAAAAAAACCCATCACTGACTTCTAAAGGCCAGCTGCTCTATACACAGTGTTTACACACAAAGGTCTGGAGCAGTAAAGTAATGGTACAAGTGTGGTTTAAATGTTACAGTTTCAATAACAGACCTGAGTGTCCAGGTCTCCAGGTTTCAACTTGCATGACATTAGCTTGCCTTTGTCGAGTCACTAGAGCGTAACTGGTTTAGCAGTGAAGAAGACAATGCTTTTGTCAGACGAAAAACTGAGCATTTGTATGTTTGTGTTACAGGACAACCCTGACACCCACTGGGAAGAACACAGGGAATAAAGAGCAACAACTGAGCTCCTCATATTTTGTCAGCCGCCAACCCATGTGTGAACTTTGTATGATATGTTCCATATTTATTCATTAACTGCTATTTAACTCACTGCCATACTAACAGGAGAGATGCCTGTCGACCCACTCCCTCTAGTGGTAGAAGACGCAAACATGACAAACACTGCTGTGTGCCAAAAGCTAATTAAATGTGACAAAATAACTGTTTCAAACGTCTTCCCCCCCATGTCCTTTCTATATAAATGAATACCACCTTACCGTTATGTTCCCAAAGACTTTTATTTTTCAAGCTACGATTAAAGAAAACAATATCAGACCGCAGAAAATATAGATTTTGCTTGGGTATTTTCTCTCTTCACTTTCACATATGTACAGTTGTCAAAGAACAGGATATGTACACAGAATAGAAGTTGTAGAGAGAGTGCAACTGCTACTGGAGACTTACCAAGACACTCCCACCAACAAAAGGAAAAGCACATGGTAAAACCAAACAACATAAACAAATGCCACAATCTACGTGGCGTCAACTTATTTTCTGTACACTACAGCTTTGTTCTCGATGTGAGACAATCTTATGTCCATTCTCTGATGCGGGCGCATCCCTAATCCCGCTCCTCAGAAAGCTAAGAAATAAACAAATTACATGAAAAAACAGAAAAACGAATATTTTACAACCATTCATTAACGAGCCTTAGAGCCACTTTGACATAGTAAAGCACTGCCAATCCATTCGTCGTACAGCAACATTAACCCCTCATTTCAGATGAGTTTTTAAACATGAAAAAAAAAAAAACAAAAAAAAACACACATGAAACAAAAACATCAAAATTTAACAGCTTTCAATGTTAAATGTTGTTCATGTTAAATGGCTATCAATGATTGGTTAACAAGCCAGACAGGGAGAAACATTAAGCGCTCAACCATGAATGTACACAGCTACATGCCAAGTACAGTTTTAATCAGCCGTAGCTCATCATATTCCAAATACCACCCATATAATGCAGTAGAAACGGCATTTGGGTCTATTTTTTTTTTTTAAAAGTGCACTGCCGAAAGAGTTGTCTGTATGCAATTTGAAATGTAGCAATTTAGATGCAAAATAGTAAACATTTTCAGATTGTATGAATTCAAAGATCACTTAATCTAGAGTAAGATCTCTACATTTTAAAGTTCAGTGATTATCACTGACAACCCAAAACAAAAAGGCAAACTCAAAAATGAAGACGAAAACTAAAATGAGCTGCCCACCTATCATTATGACATACTTCTAAACAAATAACAGGAGTGACATTTTCCATCCCTTAAGCTATACATTTTGTCAATGTGTAAAACTTGCATTGATTTAAACTTTAGAGGAAATGGCTAGCAAACTGAAAATGGTACTCCTTAAGACAATAAAGGAAACTTTCACTGATTTGACAATATCCTCAAGAAATATTTTACAAGTCAAAATGCACCTTCAGTGAATATGTGAAAGCGTGAAAATGTATGTGCACATCGCCAGCGCGGTATACAACAATAAAGCCAATTAATGAAGGAATTAATTAGTAACAAATAAATGATTCTCCACTGTCACTTCTATCCAGTTCTTCACAGTAGCCAAAGGAAAAAACAAAGTAAGTAAAACAAAACAAAAAAAGTGAGGGATAAATAACAGTTGTGATTGTCAAAAGAAATCCTACAAAGTGACAATACAGTTGCCATTCAGGTGATAATTTAGGCTGTTTTGGCTGTAGGCATCAAAGAAAAAAGTGTCAGAGGACAGCAAAAACAAGGTGGGTGCTCCTCGTCCCTCCCATCCTCTTAATCTCTAGGTGTCTTTTTTGTGTCCTGACCGCCGCACGTCCCTGCACTTGTGGCAGTAAAAGATGTCGGGAACGTTGGACTTCTTGATCTTCGCACACGACAAGTGCACCCATATGCCGCACTGGTTGCACTCGATCATTGGCCGTCCTGCGAATGGCTTCCCACAGTAACAGGTGATCAAGTCCCATGAATCATCCCCTGTGTTCATAAAGAGAACAGAGTTATAGGATATTAAAGCGTCAATCGGTGCATATTGAGAATTGGACAAAAAACAAGTTACCAGAAATTAGACAGCTTTGTGTTAAACATTTCCTTGTTAGATGCAGACAGATCAACTTAATAAATGTGAATTATTTCGAAGGATAAGCATGTCATACCTGACTCCACCATAATGTCTTCATCTGCAATCCAGGTCTCACCCTCACTGGAGCTCATCTCTGCTTCCCTGATGGAGTCGTCTGGCTGCATCTTCTCCAGGTCCTGCATGCTTGGGGTGGAGCCCCCGTGCACCGTCAGCTCCTCTCTGAGGGGTCGTACCTCTGTATGTATATGCCGTGCCTCAGAGTCTGTCTCACTTTGAGCAGCTGAACTTTTGAGCTTCTTAGCTTTTTGCGGTTTTGAATTTTTGCTGCGTTTAATGCGGGCTCTTTTCTCGCCTTCACTACTGCCGCTATCTGCCGCCGTCATGGCAGAACCCAGTGACAACTTTTTCAGTTTTTTGTCCTTCTTGCGCTCTGCCTTAGTGCTGGCCTGGCTCTCATACAGGGAGTCTTTAAGGCGCATCTTGTCCAGCAGAGTGCTATCAGAGTGCATGCGGCGAATATTTTTGCCCTTATTTGCTCGAGCTTTACGGACAAATGTATGGATGGTGTGGATGTCAGAGCTTCCATCTGCCCAAGTATTGCCCATGGAGCTGCTACCTCCACCACCTCCATCTGCTGACAACCCTGAACTGTGTGCAGAGCTGGATGATGTTGGGGACCATGAACTTTCCTACAAAATAAGAGAAAAACATTTTGGTATTGCTTCACAACCTAAGCAAGGCAGACAAGACAGTCATTTCTAATATCCACAGTGACATTCATAGCAGCTTACCTCTTTTGGACTGGGGATGTAGCCAGCATACGCCAGGACAAAGCTGCAGAACTTGTTGAAGTCCTCAACCGTCCTCTTTTTCCTCTCTGGGGGCTACAGAAAGCACACACCTTTGTTTAAGAGAGTGAAGCTAATCTAAACAAGCTCCAACAACTGAAAAGGTACAGAATGAACTACTCAGAGTATTCAAAGTAACACTACTAAGTACTTACCAGAGGTTCCGTTTTGCACGTTAACAGTGAATCTGATGGAGGAAAAAAAAAAGACAATTCTGTAAGTCACAACAGTGAACCAGTATTGATTCGCTTTTATATTTTCACGGAAACAGCTTATACACAGAATTACCAAGCACACAGTTGTCTACGGGTGTGATGACACATGTGGACAACGCTAGCATTAGCTTGCTAACACGGCTCAATAACTTAATCAGGGTTATTAGTGTTGAGCTTATTTAAGAGCCGTGTTTGTTTAGTTACGTTAAATTGACCGACAGAGTTTACTGATGACCGTTTGAGCGGAAAATAAGCAAGTCAGTCATCGGATGTTAACGTTAGTTGACTGCCAACAACCGCAACCGGTGTCACTTGGTCACTATCTGAACTTTATACAAAGTCTGGGTGTTTTGGCATCAGCCATTAATAACTATTAGTCGATTTAATATCGACGTTATAACAAATAGTTGATTTACTAAAAGCGTAGCTAACAAAGCTCAGTTTGTTGGCTGCCAAGCTTTAAACTTGTCAGTTTGTATTGTCTAGATGCTACCTGCTAACGTTAGCTGACACTTAGAGGAGAAGCTAACAACACGCTATGCCGTTTGCAGCGATAACGGCTAATAGGGTTTCGACTAGTAAGGGTTAATGTCCGATATATTTAACGAGTTTTATTAAAACTTGACAATGCTAACGGCTCATTTTGATTCTTGTAAGAGTTAACTTGTGCTAACAATTAGCCACTCAAGCAAGCTACTCACGCTAGCTTTCTTGAAATCGAAGTGGAAGGCATATTAGCCAAGTTAGCAAGGTGTAACGTTTAATCGTTGAAGTTTGTGCTAATGTTAAAATTAGTGTTTTTCGTGTCTGACAAGTGAGCTAATTGAACTTAAAACTGACAATTTAGAAAGTGTTTTCAGTGAGGTGGTAGGGTAACATTAGCTATTAACGTTAAGCTAGACGGATCGGCGCGTTAACTAACAAGCAAGCTAACTTATCTGTGCAATAAATACGTTAACTATATTAATCGTAACAAAACATAAGAGAACCGATATTCACTTTAAACACAACTTTCATGGCATTTTGACGCCAAACATAAATTGGTCAAGAGCAAGTCGTGTTATTAATACAGCATACGCAACCAAACGTAACATTAGCGTTGCACATAACTTACGTTAGGTTAACGGTAGCAATCGTAATGTCCGCAAAACACCGCAGATTTCAACAGTGAACAGATCCACATCACACGGGAACAGTTTGTTTAATTGCTCGCCGTTGATACTGGTGAAACATACCTTGGTGCTCAGACATTATGTCAAGCATTGTCGCCTAACCGACAAGGCCTCGATCCAAACAGAAGCAGCAGGCGAGCTAGCCGGAGAGTAGCGGCCGTCGCGCTGTGCCTTCCCCCGGCGTGGCTGCACCTTACCGCCGGGCAACTTTAGCAGCAGCAAGCCAAGGGCGCGGAAGACCGAAGAGACTCTTTCTAAAAAACACTCCACAGTAGGTCGAAGTTGTAATATTCCCTCGCTGGGAATCCGTTGCAACAGCTAACGTTAACGTACCAGAGGCAAACCGCCTCTGAACTGTCGCCACTAACGTTATTAGCCCAACAAAATACTAACGTTAATTCCTCTATCGCTTAACGTCCTGCACTTATAGATCCCTTTTCTTCGTCACTGCATTTATATAACCATCGGAATTGAAATGTGGAAGAACTGTAAAAACTTCTTAGATAAACGCGAGTGCTAATTAACGTAAGTCCATAATGGGAACTTCTCCAATGAAGTTTTTTCGTTTTCTTTGCTGTATGCACACAAAACGACTGGAGTTTTGACTTTATGCCGTGGTCTTCTCCGTGCGCGGCAGAAACCTCTTGAGGCTGCCAGCGCAGTGTTTCCTGTGGTGTATGTTGGGTAACGTAGTTCTTTTAGCACTCATTCACCCCAACATAAGCAATGGTCGGAAATGTTGTTGAACTACATTTCCCACATACGATCGACATTAAAGTGACGGGACCTCTGGGATATGACGTTTTTTTTAAACATTCTACCTAGCGAAACATGCTGGACCTGGGTTGGGCAAATAAACCTTTATGTTTTGTGAAATATAAGTTTCTGCGACTTTAGATGTCGCCATTCTGAACTTTGAAGGATCTCGTTCTTCTGTCGTTAAATTACTTGGTTGTCCGATTTTTTATTATGGGATTCACGTTTAAGTAGATGGTGAATCAGAAGCATGCTAACTAGCTGAAGCTACCTGGACCTTCTACAATTTACTTTTATAAGTTAGTATCATGTTGCCTGAATTATTGCAAGGCACTGATGCTGGAGGGTTTCTAATAATACAAGGTAAATGCTTTAAATGTTATTGAATTTAAGTCTAAATTGCGAACAATAACAACTGCTATCTATGTGAACCGAAGCAATAACATAAAGTCATGTAATTCATACTTGCATTGGTAGATTCTGCTAGTTATTCTGGTCGACACCTGCTGAAGAGCTTCATCAATGCTGCATTGAACAGGTATTTAAAGAAATGCGTATGGTGATTGTTTGGTTATATATGTATTAATTATTAATGTTTCTAAGTTATGTATTTCCCACACACAAAAAAAAAAAACAATTATAAAAACCTGTCTTGACCTATGTTATGAATGTAGGGAGGAAGCTGTCCATGTCCTTGGCTTTGAAGTCAGTGAGGAAGAGCTGACAGATGGACTGAAAGGATCACCAATTAAGAGGTAACTAAGATTAGTGCTGAAACGATAAGTCCATCCACAGAAAGTCGGTAAATAATACAAGTAATTTATCAAGCAAAATGCAAGATTCACTGGTTCCAATTTTTACAGTGTGAGCATGAATTTCTTTGGGTTTTAGACCGTTCATCAAACAAAATAAGACATTTAAATATACATCATCTTGAATTGTTGAAACTTTTGATGTGCATTTTATTTGACATTTTATAGACTAAATGATGGAAAAAGCAATCAATATAATACTGAATATTGAAAATGATAGTTTGCTGCAGCCCTTTTATTGGGCAGCTTATTTAACCTACTGTGTAACCAAACTTACCATTAATCATATGTTATTGTCACTTCAGGTTACACTTTCACAATGCTTATACAGACCCCCTTGGCTGGGAAGATCACCCAGCTTTCACAGTTCACCAGTTCTGTTTGGAGGAACTTACACATCTGATGAAGCAAACATCACACCCTAAACCAGCTACCTTAGTGATCGACTCCCTTTCATGGATTTTGAGACACCTCAGACCTCCTGCTGTCTGCAAGACTCTTCAGCAACTTAGAAAAGGTGATAAATGATCTTCTTAATGTCTGTGTTTCAGCGCAATGTCACAGGGATTTTTGTAATGAATGAAGGTATGACATCCAGGCTGTGAGAGCAATTGTAAAACTTTTGTCTTTAATGATCTTTTAAGAGAAATCAAGTGCAACCAAATATTTATTAAAATATTTGCTAAGTGCACCATCCTATTGTCAAACAGGCTATCTTGGCTAACTTATTTTAGAGTAAACTGGAACTTTAAGAGCATTTAGTAATTCCAGTCTTTAAGGGTCTTTTTCTGTGTTTTCATTAGGGGGAGCTGTGAGAGCTATAATCGGCCTGCTCCATGCAGATATGCATCAGAGGGGGACTGTGGGAAGTCTATGCCACTTGGCTACTTCGGTCATCACTGTAGTGCCTGGGATGAAGGGAGACGAAGCAGTGGCAAAGATAACAAAGCGCTCAAAATCGGGGAAAGTTATGCAAGATGTAAGGAATGCTTTCTTTTGGATGACTATTTTGTGTTCCTACACTATTAAAAATTATTGATAAGTTTGTTTTTTTGTCCTCAGGAGGAGATTTTCAGCATCAAAGAGGATCTTACAGTCATAGTACAGGGCAAGCCCAGCCAACTTGGACCAAAACAGACTGACCCTGAGGAACAGGAGGTGCAATATAACACATGCTCAATACCTTCACACCATACGCAAGATCAACTGAATAAAGATCGGGCTCAGATATGGCAGGACTGAAAGTTTCCTTTTTGTGTTTCTATAGACGGACCCAACAGCCAACTTGACCTTCAACCTTCGACTATCTGATACAGAGCGCAAGGCCAAGGAGAGACTTGCACTTCCCTTTGTCTTCAGCAAAGAGAAGTGAGACATGTTTCCACAATTGTCATGTTTTTCGTCTGTGGGTTTTTGTTTTTTCTCAGTGATTACATTTCTTTTTTGTTTACAAACAACCTAAAAATGCTTGCCCCTTTTTTCTCTTACAGGAAAACAGCACTGCTCCACTCAGGCCCAGGTTCAGGACGAATTCTGTATGAGCCTGATGCCAACGATGACTATGACCAGGAGGACCCTGATGATGATCTTGATGTGTAGGGTTAAGACATAAAACCCACTGAAGGCTCGGAAGATCCAGGTTTTGTTTCCTCCTTGCCATTCAAGACACTGAGTCGTTTTCAGTAGTGCAAATTCAAAGCCATGCCACCAATTCATGGAGCTTTGAAGACAATATTTCTGTAAAAAAATCTGTATTATGTTTATTAAATGGTTGTATCCAAGAGTTTTTCCTAATATTATTGATTGCCTTATGTTTTTTAATGCTATGAGGGAGGTCACAAGATGATTAAAGTGATAAGAAAGAAAAACGGATATTATACCAAATAATGTTTATTGTTTCTGACTTTTTGCTTGAGTTTTGCACTTTTCTTGTAAAATACACGATACGTCTTCCTTTTCCAGAGCCTCTAAAAATCCTACAGCACAAATTAAACAATCTGAGAGGGAAAAATTACTGCTCACAACTGTCCATATCGCTGTCATTGCCAAACATAATCACTCTAAAATAAATTCAGACCTCTATACCATCAAGTGGAAGTAATATTCAAGAGATTAATTTATATGATTACAGTCTTTACATAATCTGTCTTTCTACTGTAAATTATGTTGAATATTTGGGTGTATTGCTCAAGGTCTATTTACACCAAATGATAATTAGTTCCCTGTTAAACCATTTGCTATTATAAATAACATCACTAAATCATTAGTGCTATTTGCATGGCGGTGTCAGAGGGGATTGTTTATTAGTTTCCTCACAGTTTGAAGTAATTAATTGGGTGTAGTAAGCTTTTTTTTCGCATTAACTGGCAGTTGGCAAGCCCATGTGCCTACTGACAACTGTAAAAGCTCCCCTGCCAAATATTAAAATATATACAGTGTCTATAAAAAGTATTCACCCACGCCCAGTGAAATTTTCATGTTGTATTGTTTTACAACTTTGAATTGAATCACAGTGGCATAATTAGGCTTATTGACACTAATCAAGCCACTGTCAAAATGACAGCAAAACGTGATGTATACACACAAATGTATTACCAAAAAACAACCACTAAGAGAGTAGCTGAAAAATTACAGAAAAAAATAAAACTGATAGTTAAACAGGTTAATTTTAACAGACTTTTATCAGGCTCACACTCTTGCTCGTCCACGTCTGTTTATTTTTTTCCCACGTGGACGTGCTGCGCGCCCCCAGAGGATTCCTCGCGGAAGTGACGGCAAGGCGGCGATGGCGGCTCGCAGTTTCATTCCGGATTTCCACTGGACTACAAACTGATTTTAACCGGACCGGTTATACTTTGGGGAACTTTTGTAAAGCTGCCTCTCTTCAGACGCCGCACAGAGTGAAGTCGCATTGAACCGGTGCTTGACAACGAGAGGCCCCACAGCTTTTTTGGGGTATTTTTGTCCAAGGTTCAAGGTGGTCACCCTGTCGAGCTAGCGGTAGCTTGGTGGCTACTAGCTAACGTTACTTGGTGCACAACTAGCTCCTGAGCTAGCTTGTCAACGAGCTGCGCGCTAATGTCCATACAGTCGTCGTGCAGCAGCTTTTCTTGTGACTACGACCACGTTTGTCTTTCACAGTTACAATGAAAGTGTACTCTATTTGATGCTAATTGTGCCACAAGTGTGCAGAGCGAGGTACTCACACGTTTGCTTGGCCTCTTGTTAATTTGAATTGCTAGTTTGGCGGCTGTGGCTAAAGACGGATTTTGACTATCACTAGCAAGCAAGTTCCTTCAGTAATTGGCCTAACAACTTCGGGCAAAAGCGTGCTATCAACTGAGAGTTGAAGTTGAGTTGCTGTGGGGTCTTTGAGTGCTCATCAACATGCTGAAGACCCGGCAGTGTTTACTTGGCATCCGCACTTTTCTCGGCGTAACGTCGAGAATATGGGGCTTCATCATGTACATCCTCAGGAAGCACCTACGAACGGTGAGAAGGGCTTTGAAAGATATATGGCACTTGGTCCTGTTGTGTTTCTGTGACAAGTGAGCAAAGACTTTACGTTGCCATGGCTCCCATGTACCTAAACATAATTTTTCAAATCACGTCCACCTAGGGATGCTCAGTTGGCTCTCGACAGCTAAAATACCTGGGTTTCTCACCTGTGCTGTACATTTCTGTCACCTTATGTGCATCCATCAGGATGATGTTGCCAAAAATCTGTAAATGTGTGAACAAATCCCACTGTCTGAGTAGCCTCAACCTCCAATTTAGGCTCAATAACACCAGTGTCAAATTTATTGCTATATCATCCAGCATAAAGCTGGCCAGGAGTATCAAAAAACATCTTTTTTTTAGTTAGTAGATTAACCATTTAGCCTAGAAAATGTCAGAAAATAGTGAAGTGTTTGTCAGTTTTTTCCCAGAGCCCAAGGGGAAGTCTTTAACTAGTTAATTTTGCCAGACTAACAGAACCAAAGGAAATTCAAAAAAATATTCAAGCAACAATTATATAAAACAGACAGAACCAGCACATCCATTTTTTTTTTGATAAATGAATGAAACGATGAACAATTTATTGATTATCAAACTTGTTGCAGGTTAATTTTTGGTTGGTCAACCAATTGGTTAATAGACTAATTGGTTCAGCTCTTAAATAGTGTGTCTAGGTGTCTGTTTTTGTGTGATGAGATAGTGTGAATGACTGGCTCATTCAACTACAGTGCGAAGAGGAAACCTCCCACATCCAAACACTAAATTTGAGGAGCAGCCAGTGCAAGCCTGCAGGTCATCTTGAATTGCTTACAAATGCTTCCACAATAAACATGGCATTTTAACATGACCAAAGCAGTCTGCCTGTAACTTAGACATACACGCAGGTGTTGAGTTGTTAATAGACATGCATATGTGGTGTAGTGTGAGTGGATTTCGACTGTAGCTCCATATCAAGCTAACAATGCTTGGAGGAGTGCCCTGTGTGTTGTAATCATCTTGCTGTTCGAGGTTTGTCGGCAGTTTATTGTGTGGCAGTAACACTCGCGGGTTGTCAACAGGCCCTGAGAGTGAGTGAGTTCAGTCCATGTTATGGCTGAAGTGAGAGGGATTATGTCAGTACAGAGAGCGTACTGTTCTCTCTCCCTCCCTCTGTTTCTCTCATTCTCACTCACAGTTTAGCACTGTTGTTTACTTTACATGATGCACTGGAACAATGTCATGATCCAGCGACTGCTTATGTTGGAAGCAATGTAACGTAGGTGATCCTATAGATGGCAATCAAGGAAACCGTGACAGGTGATTTGATGAAAAATATTTGAGGTGAGGACCTAATCCATTTAATACATTTAAAACAAGGGTATTAATATAAGTGAGTGCCCCAGTTTGTTATAACTATAATAACCCCTTTTATAAATCTAATAATTCCCTTGGTAACTCCTGCTTCTGTTGTCTGCGAATAAGGTAGGGCTCAAGGTGTTTCCGTTCGAGAAGACCACAATGCACTAAGTGACCTGATTCAGAACTTTGGATCAATAAAAGCTCTACGGGATTATGAATATTAGGACCAGGTCATAATCCCATGCACGCTACTCTGTGTCAACAGATGACGAGATGGTTTATTAATCTTACCGACGACAATGTTGCCTAGTGGTTCTGCTTATTATCTCCTACATGAGACAATAACAGTGTAGCCAAGTGTGGAGTTAGTGCTAAAACATTTAGCTAATCAACACAAAACTCCCAACCAGTATCCTGGTTATACCTATACAAATGCAAGGGCTAGCTGCTTTTCTCCATCACATATCATTATAAACTGAAGAGTTTTGCTTGCTGTTGGTCACGCTAAGAGAGCAAGATTAATTGAAATGTTAGTTGTAGTCCTAGTCTGAAGGCAAAGGATTCAGTCCGAGTTTGCAGGCCTCGGGTCCAGATGGACGCTCTTGGAGGTGCGGAGAGCTGAGTCAAGGGTGAGGTCCCCCTGTGGTGCTCAGCAGCTGCTGGCACCAATAGGCTTCCCCCGAGCTTCCTCTGCCAGGCAGCAGTGGGAGGGGACACAGAGGGAGGCCCTGTCCGAGGCTTAGGTACCAAGCGGCCCTGGCTCAGTCAAAGTCACCCTCCAAGTCTCTCTTTCTGTGTGTGCCCCATGCTTCGCTGACACCCACCGACAGCTGGGGGGATAAAAATAGCCCTGTGAAGAAAAGTGCAGAGCCCCTGGGCAAGAGCGGCACTGGAAAGGATCCTCTCTAGTCGCTCTGACCAGAGCAGAACAAAGAAGTCAGAGAGGAGGAGTCATGGGGTGGACAACTGAGTTCATTTCAGTATGGTGTCCTCCACTGTTCTGAGTCGATTTCACTTGTCTAAAGGCTCAAATATAAGTTTTGGGATTTCAAGACTTGAAGGTTTTTAAGACCTTCATGGAGAACCTTGCTTCTGATCTAAATCATCCCTTCCTCAGTTGAGTTTAAATCATGATAGTCTTTTCAAATTGGATTATGGATTGCAACAATTAAGATGACGTAAAGCCACTTTTCTTTATGCCCCAAAGGATTTCCAAAGCACCAATACTGGCCTTTTGTGTAAAATCACAAAATTAAGACAGACACTTTTAGAATGCAGTAGGAAATGAAAAGATCGGAGCCTTCAGTGTACTTCAGTGAGGGGGGTGGACTACATTTCTGATACAAAGTTAAAAAACAAAACAAAACACCCATTTGATATCTATCAATGGTGCAACTCATTATGGCTCAGTGTATTGTATATGGTTTGTATGTGTTCTGATCTGTTAAGGTTTGTTTGACTGTTTCATTTGCCTCGTTCATTTGCAGATAATCCAGTATCAGACGGTGCGATACGACACTTTGCCTCTGTCACCTATCTCCAGAAACAGACTCAGTGAGTACATCATTGTTTTCATGATATGACTGCTCAGCAAAAGTTTCGGGGCCCTTGTGTAAGACAGTCAAGAATTGTAAACATAGTTAGCAAATACTGTGCTCTCTTAATGCATGATTTTACCTGGACACATTTGTTTTTGTTTTATGATACTAGATAGAGCGGAGACACTATCACAACATATTTGTAATATGGAAGTTTAAGTAGAACCCATCTGTCCAGGACGAAGTGATTGTGCCGAAAAGAAAAGCAACATAACAACACACAGCTGCGTGCACAGCCACACAGCTTGACCACTTTCTCAGGACCTTCCTCACCTCACCAGAGGAAATGAACATCATCAGTATTTGTGGGCAGACATATTTGACAGGACTGCTATAATATGCCTTCTCCATGTGAGGAAACGTGGATGAGCTGTCAGCTGTCATTGGTGTGTCATGACTTTGGGTCATAGCTGTATATATTTATTAAGGTGGATCAGGTGGCAAGATGCAAACCACAGTTAGCCTGTATTGTCTTTCTCAGTAGTTTCAGTAAACCTGTTGTGCTACTTTGGTCAGTTATTGTGTGCTCCTGTGACTTTTTAATAGCATACCAACAAAGAATGGCTTTGCATGTAAGGCAGTTGGCTATTCCACAACAGTAGAGTGGGATGACATTCTTACATCATTACAATTAAATGCCAAACAAGTAGAAAGACTACATCAGCACTTAAAAGGAAATGGCCGTCTGTTGCACATCTATAAATGTGCAGTGTGAAATGAGATCAATATACCTATCAATAAAGCAAAGGCAGACACCTCCAAAACCACAGCTAACTAATAACATTCATGCTTGATATTTAATAAGCTAGTGTAAAATACAGAGAATGTAGTACCAATACTGCATAATGTAAATATTTGACATGATAAATTATACTGCACACCAAGCCTTTACAAATAAAGAGGCAACAGACAGACCGTAGTGTTTCTCAAGACCTGTAACCAGAATGTTAAAATTAAAAGACCACTGAGCTAGGGAAACAGCCATTGTCCTTAAAAAGCATTTGAGTTAAACAGTGAATCATGAGAGCTGGTAATGTCAGAAAAACACCCAACATGATGGCATGGTGCCCATGGTGTGGTGTGGAAGTTGGGAGGAAATGCAAACGTTACAGGCAGCACTTTCACTAGCATCGACTGGTGTGTGCGCTATGAATGAGCTTCCCATCTGCCTATAGAGAGTTCATTCAAAAGCACAGTCTTGACTTAGAGGAAGGATTGTATTTCAGTTCCACTTTACTGGCCTCTCACTCACTACAGTGACCTCAGCTGGAGATCCTGGTCCAGTCTCCAATGACTGAGTGATTCCTTTACATTCGGTTAGCTGCGAATGGATGGTATTTCTGCTGGTACAACACTGTGGACAGAATTAAAGTAACTGTAGCTCACATTGCTCTCTCATACCTAACAACAGGCTTTTAAGAGGTGATTTCAAGAGCAGCCTTCTCTTGAACACAGCATATTCTTGTGCATACTTTGCGTATTATGGTGCCACTATCTGGTGGCAGTACACTTAGTTGACAGACTATTGTTTTAAAGTTTGTTGTTATAATTGTTTGTTTTTAATTTATGTACTGCATGGAAAGCAGTATGGATACTATGTCTTGTCTTATAAATTAAGTAAATTGATTTTAATTAGCTGTGGTGGACCCCAACAGCTGACAATGTCATAAGGAAATCCATCAAGTATTTTAATTGCTCAGTCAGCTCCCAGATGTAAGGTGTACTTGCAAATAGAGTACACCATCGTGAATCCAAACAGAGATAAACCAGTTGAAAAATGTAATGGCCCCAGGAGTGAACGTGGGTGTCAGAACCTTAATTATCCATTATTATCTTCATTGACAAATTACAGTGTATTACCTAAGCCCATAATATCCACCTAGTTGAAGCTTACTTTTGTTCAGGTCATGTAAATGAGAAACTGGGTTTCTGTAATCAGGCTGAGAAGTTGGAGATAACCAATTTCCACAGCTAGATTTCTCCTGGAGAAAGCTAAATTTTGGTCATGTATGCACGTATCTGTGTTTCTGATGAGCATTTTACACGTGCGCTTGTGCATGACAAAGACTTGACACAGCAAAAGAATCTCAGCAGTGCAACTTGAATAAAGGAAAGAGCATTATACATAGTGATGTCCTTGTATTTTAAATAATTGAAAGTCCATCTAAAAGTGAGACTGACATTAAGTAGCCTCCTTAAGTCTTAACTAAACAGTTGACTATTTGTAAAATCCAGACATACTGTAGCTGTAAGAAAAAAAGTGCAGTGTCTTCTTTCGTCACTAATAAACTTAAAATAAGCTGTTAGGGATAAGGGAGACATCTGTTTACTGGTCTGCTGCATCTATATGCAGATATTACAGTAACCATGTTACTACATTGCATGTAAACGTGATTTCCTGTGTAACCTCATTTCTCCCAGTAAACTGGTCTCTTGTGTGCGTGTAAATGTACTGAACAAAGTATCACAAGTGTCTATTATTATTGTATGTATAATATTGTATGATAAACTCCAGATGCAGTAAAGAGGAAGATTCTGGTTCTGGATCTGGACGAGACGCTGATCCACTCTCACCATGATGGGGTCCTCAGACCCACAGTGAGACCTGGCACGCCGCCAGACTTCATCCTCAAAGTACGAGCATTCAGACACACATGTACATGTTTGAACACATATGCATTCAAGCCCTAAACACTGTCTATCTAAATGAACGGGGTTGTTCCGCTTCTTTCTCTATGCAGGTCGTCATTGACAAGCACCCAGTCAGATTCTTCGTACATAAAAGGCCACATGTTGATTTCTTTTTAGAAGTGGTGAGTGTCAGTCAGTGTGATCAGTTTCACTGTTTGTGTGTTTGAATCCGAGATTAACATGGAAGGGAACAGTAAAGCACACTGTGAACTTGAAACATCATTGCTCGGGTCACCTTTTATCCTGTCTGTCATCTCTGCCATCACTCTGCATTGTACTGCACTCTCACACTACCTGATGTCATACAACTATATTTGTTTTGGATAACGGTCCTTTGTGACTTACTAAGCACTTTCTGTAACTTGTGTACTCATACTATTGTGTGCTCTATACTCTGTGTATGTACACAGGTGAGCCAGTGGTATGAGCTGGTGGTTTTCACAGCCAGTATGGAGATCTACGGCTCAGCAGTGGCAGACAAGCTGGACAACAACAGGAACATCCTGAAACGCAGATACTACAGACAGGTACTGCTCTAAACTCTACTTAAACAGCATGTATTAAAGCTGATACTGCTAAGGCTCTTTGGTCTCTCTCCTTTTTGATGGCGTCTGACTTTTGTGTTTTTCTTTCTTCTGCCAGCATTGTACATTGGATCTAGGTAGTTATATTAAAGACCTGTCTGTAGTACACGATGACCTGTCCAGTATTGTCATCCTGGACAACTCACCTGGTGCTTATCGTAGCCATCCAGGTAAGACTTTCTGCCTCATGGAGTCGCCTACAACTGCTGTACATCAGCCTGACTCACTGTTTTTCTGTCTGAATCTTAACGTTTTACGCTCACATCCAAGTAAATTAATGGCTAGATAAATGTAAAATATTTGAAATGCAGCATTTGTAGTTTATTTATTGTACCATACAAATAATTGCACAAATGTCAGTTGTTCCCGAACATGCAGGGAGGTTGCATGTGTAGAGATATTTAAGTTGAAAAGACCTTTTTTTCAGAGCAGAAGCTTTGTCACAGTACCAAACACAGGTACAACTAATCAGCTAATTAGTTGCTGATTGCAGTAATTGCTAGAGCAAAGCATCGTTAATGTTATTAGTTCCACCTGTGATTTTGCTTCTTTGACAAGTCAATAATCTGTTTTGAAAAAGGTCGTTGATTGTGATTCATTTGGAAATGATTGGAAACGTTTTTATATTTCCAAAAAAGTTTAGGAACCACTGACTAACGTGGACTTAATATCTCAATTTTTAGTAATGTAAATTGTGTTCTTAAACAGAGACAGATTCTGCCTTATTTATTGTAGTTTTTGTAATTTTTTTGTTAGTCCCTGGGTGGGGAGTGTTAGTTATAGCTTAAAGTTATTCAGACTGGTAACAGGTTGAGGTGTATATTTAGCTGCTTATATTCTCTGTGCATTCATACAAAATGAAGTGAGGCTTCATCCTATACAGATCAACCTTGATGAGGCAGGAAGAGGACAAATAACTGAGCAGCTTATTCTCACTACAAGGCTTGTATTGTAAATGCTGTAACAGTACATTGCATCTGCAGCTCCTCTAACACTCAGTGGCCTCTTTAACAGAGCAGCATAAAATCACAACCATGTTCATATCTCTGACACGACTGACTGGCTGTTTTCTGCCCTCCAGACAATGCAATACCCATCAAGTCCTGGTTCAGCGACCCTAGTGACACAGCACTTCTTAACTTGCTGCCTATGCTGGATGCACTAAGGTAAAAGGCATAAAAAAGTTGGCATGAAAGCAAATAGCCAATGCAAACACTAACTCTTGTGCATACTCTCTGTAGTTAAATGGGCTATAGTCATTTATGAGGTGCAAGCTAATTGCTGCAACTGGCGTACATGATTTTAGTTGTTGGTACATTACATGTTAACACCTATCAAATTCTAATTTGGCTACAGTTAACCTCGACTGCACCTAACACCTTATTGATATCATTCTAAATAAGACTATTTCGATAAAGCTGTTGACAAAAGTTGTATTCCCATTTACATGGTGTGGTCCACAGACTGATTAATGACTACACTACATGAAACCTTACCTGTCAAAAGACTGTGCTATGAGATGTTCTTGGGAATAGTTCAGTATTTTGGGAAATAGGCTTATTTGCTTTCTTTCTGAGAGTAAGATGAGAAGATTGGAAAAAAAAAAAAAAAACTCATGTCAGAGGGTAAAGAACAAAGACGGAGTTAGCCTAGTTTAGCATAAAGACTGGAAGCAGAAGGAAATGCCTAGCCTGGCTTTGTCCAAAGTTAAATACACCACCTATGTAGTGAAAGCAGCACGTTAGCAGAGCAGCAGCAGCTTCAGTCCTCCGACTGTGTCTACACAGGATGCATTAAGGCACAGTTTTGAGTGTAGGTCATGCGCGTTTTGGCAACCCTCAGAGCCAAACACACACTCAATGTAGTGTAAAACGGAAGAAGATAGACTTGAAGCTTAAAAATACGCTTCAGGTTGCGTTAACGAACATAGAGCATATCTGTTCCGTCACATGCTTTTGAGAGACTACAGAAAAACGCGTCTGAAATGCTTTCTGTGTAGACATGTCGTAATGCTCACTAATACTAACACATTGTATCTAATTTGTTTAATCCATACATAATCTGAGACGGTGCAACTTCTGTGCAGCTGGAGGGATTGATTAACTGTTGTTTGTCAAGTAAGTTATAGCACATAACCCGCCCTAAAATCACAGTTTTGCATTTATATTTTTGTACTGTTTATGTATAGACTAAGCAAAGGAGATACAAAGTGTTTATTAATAAGCTTTAGAGGTTTAAGTCGGCATAATTTTATACTTTGAAAAGAGCCAGGCTAGCTGTTGCAACCTGTTTCTAGTCTTTGTGTTGTGCTATGCTAAACACATCTGACTCCAACTTCACACTTAAAAGCAAAGAGATGAGATGGATATCAATCTTCTCATCTCACTCTCAGAAAGAAAGCAAATGTGTACATTTCATGTTGAACTATTTCTTTAAAGGCTAAGATATAGTTAAGCGTACAGTGTCAAGTAGTTTAATTGTCTCTCTCTCTCTCCCTTTCCTAGGTTCACTGCTGATGTCCGCTCCGTCCTCAGTCGAAACCTCCACCAGCACCGGCTCTGGTGATTGGCTGAATCAAGAGGGGTGGGGCTTGTTGACCAGCCCCGTCCTCTCTGCAGGCTTCCATCCTGCCCTCCGTTCCCACACAGACGACCCACCAGCCCTCTCTGAGCCTTTCAGACGTGTCCTGAGGAGATGAGGGTTGGGGTGACCGCCTAACACGGGATGAACAGTACGGGATCACCAGAGCCCAGAAACTACTGGGGAGGGAGGGGGAGCCAGCTTGTATTTTTTTTCTTCTTGATTCTTTATTTGTTTTTGTTTTTTCCAAAACGGAGCCTCTCTGCCTTATCGCTCCTGATACTGACTGTGCGTATGGAGGTGAGCTTGTGTACATGAGTTGGAGTATGCTTGCTGAGTTCGTTAGTCCTTTTTAAACTTTTTTGACAATTGGGAGGGGGGAAAAAGGAGGATCAGCAAAGCTACTAAGACAATTCTACATTATTTCTTCTTCTTCTCCATCATCACCAGACATTGCACTTAAGCAGACAACTCATCAATTTACTGTCTTAACGTCTCGGAGCAACTGAGTACGGGAAAATAGAAAACCGCCCCTTTTTTAGATCAACATCATACCCCCACGGTGATTCATTGATTCCTGAGGTATGTTTTTGTTTTGTTTTTTCCCTAAACAAGAATGGATCAACTTAAACAGTGTAATTGATGGACTTTTGCTTGCAACATCCCATCCACAGGCATTTTTCTGGACAAATAGCCAAGCAGCCTGATTTTTTTTTTTCAGCCATAACCATCACTCTTTCCCCAAAGCTCCTCATGGGACTCAGTGATAAAGACGACTGTAAAGTTGTGAGAAAAAAAGAATGGCTTGTAACGATATGTGGACTGCCGTGCCGCCTTTCCATATGATTGTTTATCTGTTATAATATATGATGACATGACTTCTGCATACCATGACATTTCGCTCTCCCCCTTTTGCCATTTGATGCCATCCTGATTTCATCTAATAGGAATTGCACTTAATTTTTCCCCTTCTGTTTTTGTTGCAGTTGGTTTTGTATTTGATTCAAATTTGCAACCTCCCCCTTTCAGTTTTTACCCGCTCCGCTTACTGTATGGGTTCAACTATTAGACCCTCCGTCTTTAAATGCCTTCTGAACAATGTCATCCTTGTCAAGGCTCACAGCGGCTTCTTATTGACTGTCTCCAGGTCTGTGTTACTAATAAAACAGTTGTCAGTATCGACCAGTTACTATGCAGCTTGTTTTTCTTTTAATGCGATTCATACTGTAATCTTTGTCATACTTGAGGCATAACATTTAGCAGCTTGTCAACTAACCAACTTTGCTGGGGTGGGAAAGAGCTCAAATCTATTCACACAGTTTCTGCTTGAGGCAAAACATTTTTTTACTAATAATCTGCTGCCATCATGTGGTGTGACAGGAAACTGCATTGGTCCACTTAATGTTCCTGCTCCAGAGACATACAAAATGTAATTTTGGGTTCAGGCTTTTCCAAAAATGCTCTTTGGCATCAAATTAGAAATTGTCTCTCTTACTGACTCTATCTACATGAACGCACTCTTGGACTACAAATGAAGGCAACTGGCGACATTTGTGCTGGTTTAAGAGCTCTATTGTGTCTTATGTAATTTTTGTGTATATATGTTGATACACACTCAGCTGCCAGTTTATTAGGTACACCTAGCTAAAACTAATCTAATACAACAGTCCTGCAATAAAATCCTACTATCGTGGTTGAAGGTTATATTGAAAGAGATGTTGATTAAACTGTGTGGTCATTTTAGAGGCTGAAGCCTGTGGTGCTGTTGAATTGTATTGAGTTATACGGAGTTTATGATATTTTGTCCACCCCGTTTATATCATGCTAAATAACAGAAACACCTCTGTATAAAGCAATACAGCTCAGCAGCACCACAAACTGTTGAATCAACACCTCTAAAGCAGTTTCAACAATAACTGAGCATTAAAACCTTCATGAAGGGTGGATTTATTGCAGGACTGTTTTGTATTAGAGTGTATTACTTATAGCTAGGTGTACCTATTAAACTGGCAACTGAGTCTATACACCTGTTGTAGTAAATGTAGGCAAATGTCACTTTTTAAGGATAAAGTGTTTATTACATTTTTTAAACTGAATTTTGTTGTGGACTCGCCACAACAATGTGATTTTTCAGCCCTCTCAGTCATAGCATACAGGTAAGTTTCTAAATGTAGATATCAGCTATTGGTTTTTTTTCTTCAAAATTTAAATATTAGACTGTGTTCCTTAATTTTACTCATTCTAGTGCAGGGGTAGGCAGCTGTACTATGGCGGGCCCAAAGTATACCGGCATATACTGTATTAGCTGCTGTTTCCCAACACCTCTACCTCCTCTTCCTCATGATGGTTTTGAAGTAAAACCAAAAGCTTGAAACAGCAAATGTATATCTGTCATTGTTTAGAGTAACTTTACTCTTGTAGGAGTTCTAAGCAGCTATCAAGTTAAATTTCACCTCCTCAGTTGCGTTTGTCAACAGTTCCTGGGAAAGGGGACTGCTGTCTCTCTTTCACCTCTCCCTACACCTTCCCCGTGCACATTACTGGGAAAGCTAACAGCGTGAGGATTGTAATCTCTTCTAATCAAGCACATTGCCTGGTGTGAGTCCTACAGCCTTTTTTTTTTTTTTTTTTTTTTAACAAATGCTTTTATCCAGAGTGACAGGTGAAGCAATAATTTAGAGTAGTATGAAAACAAGTGCCACAACATTAATCAAGACTGGTAAAGTACTTTGGATTTGTCACTGACGATGAGCTTTTGTGGGAGAAGTCATGTGGCAGGTCTTAGGAGGACATAGTAGGTACCTAGGCCTCAGTGCTCCTCTGTTACGTGGAACTCTGAAGAGACAAAAGGAGGAGAGGAGGGAGCAAAGGAAACATATGTTATACTCCATCAAAAATAGACATCTGCCATTTATGATGTAACTCTGTCAGAACTGAATTAAGTCCCACGATGAGCCTCATAGTATCAAGTTTTATTGTAAAGCTTGGACCTGGAAAACAATCCCGTCCACAAGTGACTCAGCACTTTATGTACTGTGCTAGAGCAGAGTAAAACCTACAAAGTCCCTGACATGGAAGAGATAAGATGAGCCTGTATGTATGTTGAAAGCTTTACTGTGATCAAAAAGGGTACAAGTTTACCAGATTAATGTTTGGAAGAAACAAGTATTCTGGGGAGGGGGTATCACCTAAAATGATCAGTTAACATTCTGGTTTGAAGAGAAAGGGTTGTCTCCATTGTTAAAGAGAAGTGTGTAAACACATGAGGGACTCTTTAGATGAATACAGACTGTCTGGTTATGACGTACAGTACACAGAACAAACCACCATAAGATTATGAAGCACAGAGGGGAGTTTAGGCGCAGATGTCACATGAGCAAGTAGAGTGAGTCATAGAGCTGTGGGACACTTGCGCAATAGACAGGTTATCAACTTTTCCTGTGAGCGTTACAGGAAACGGGCATATGAACGTCAAACTGTGACTCCCAGACTTAATTTACTTAGTAAATAAGTAAAGTAAGTACATATTATATGTCAGATAAAATATTTGTTTTATTTTCAGTTGTATGATTTTTGTAATCTCTGAATAGACAGGTGCTTTAGAGTTAAAAATCAAGTAACTGATTTGGTGAGTAGTGGTTCCTCATAAATTCCCAAAACTAGTACAGCAGTTATCTTCAAACCAGTATCCACCATCATTACACACCATTAAAGCTATATATTTTAAAAAAAAAAAAGTTAGTGACTTACTAGAAAATGAACCCCTTTTGATAAAATATAAGTTTTTTTAGGGGGGGGGGGGGTTATTTGATCTAATTACATAGTGTACATTTTTTGATTAAGGGAATTCATTCAGCGGTTTAGATCTGTGAGTCAAAGCTTACTTCATTAGATCGCAGCCTGAGTACATATATTGCATTTAATGGGTCACAAGGTAAAAAAAGGCCAGGCTGGACTACCAACTGGGAAAAGTGGGCAACTACCCTAGAATTTGAGGGGCTCCACAATGCTCCTGTGTGATTATAGGGGTCCATCAGCTCATTTTTGTCTAAGGGACCCCAACCAAGTTAATCTGGCCATGTGAAAGGGGAGGGAATTATACCCTTTGGGGTGTCAGCTTCAGGTGCAGAGCAGCGCTACTGAAGCTAGAAGGGATTGTTGCTCAATGACACTGCGGCAGGGTAGATTTTTTTCTCCTTTTTTTTTTCTATATATTAATGAAATCACTGATCTTGTTATTACTTGTTTGATGTGGCAACAGTGGTAATTGCGAAACTTCAAGTCAATGTAGTCATTATTAAGCACTATGCTTGGATAATGAGTGAATAAACAATAACTCACAATATATCCCATTTTGCCGAGGACCTGCTGAATGTCTTTGGGCCCAGATTTAGAGCAGCGTTGACCTACACAGCCAATAATATCGCATGTTTTTGAGTTTCCTCTCTTGCTGCTAACTGCTGGGCCTCGGTCATATGACAAGGACAGCTGCCTCTTCACTGCCCTGCCCCACGTCTTTACGCGCAGCGGTTGATCAAAATAAAATAGTCCCGCAGAAAATTGCATCATAGATTTTAAACCACTTAAAAATAACGAATTTCGAGGCAAGCCATTTTACTTTAATAAACAACGATTATCACACACGATTAACATTAACGTGGTCTGGGATAGCGCGAAGTCTACCCTGCGAACTAGCCTCTCTGCTACGTCATATTGTTATTGTATCCCTCCGCCTCAGTCGCACTAGGAAAACAGCTGTGACGAGCTCAAAGCTAGTTAGCATCGTTTGTTTTTGTCGTGTGTGTCAGCGATTTGAGCCGTTCCTTGAGCAAACCGCGATCGTACAACCTAGGAGTGACCGACGTGTTGTCTGTCATCTCTTTTAACGATGAAGTTTCAGTACAAAGAAGAGCACCCTTTTGAGAAAAGGCGGTCCGAGGGCGAGAAAATAAGGAAGAAGTATCCGGACAGGGTACCAGTAAGTAGCTAACGTTAGCTTGGTAGCTTCATCTAGCGTAATGTTGTTAGCAATTTGACGGGTAGCTAGGTTAAAGCTAAACCAGTTTCAATGCTAGCGCTGTTTAGCTAATTATTTGTGATACGCACATAAAAATAACTATATTTATGTGGTTCAGTTGTAGCTACACATCATTTTCCATAATTATTTCCACAGTTGATCACCACGTTAGTAAACAGCACACCCGTTAGCAAGCAGAGATGGAGGTTAACCAAAAAGGATTTCGGCCGCATTGAACAGGCCAGTTCGTGATAGCTTCGTGTAATCCTTCCGGGTGTGCATTTATGTTAAGCTAGTATTTGTAAATCATAAAGACAGGTCCTTTGTAACAAAATAATGTAATGCCTCGCAGGTAAAAACTAATGTGGTGAAAGACATACAGTCTACACCCCACGGGAAGCTGGGTGTAGTTTGCTGTTTGCTGTATGTTGAAACGCTAACAGCAGCGCACCTTAAAATAGTTTGTGTCAACAAATAGGACACTTGTTTACGTCGCTCTTGTAGATAGATTGTATGGTCAACAGACGTTGGCCTTTTGCCACTCAAACTGACTTAACAAGACTGAAGGGGTCAAAACTGTCAGCAGATTCATGTGCTCCGGGCTCTGTAATGCATGACGAGGTTGATTTTTCCTTACAGTAGCAATCTAGTTTGTCTGCCTTTCATTTTAAAGCAGTTCTCAGTCATAGATTGTGACACACTTAATGGGTTGCTGCAGCTAACGACTTATTTCCATTATCGAGTAATCTGCCAATTATTTCTCAATTAATCAAACACTCATTTGGATTTTAAAATGTCAGGAAATGGTAAAAAAAAAAAAAAACAGCCCATAGCAAGCTCCCAGAGCCCAAGATGACATTTTCAAATGTCGTTTTGTCTGATCAGTAGTCCAAAACCTACGGATACTCATTTTACTATCACTAAAGACTAAGGAAACCAGAAAATATTCACATTTGAGAAACTGGAACCACTACATTTTTTATATGTAACTATACAATTAATGTAAAAAAAAAAAAAAAAATGTTGCTGACAGTTATTTAAAGTCTGCAATGCTGTGCTGCTGCTTGGTGTGGGCAGGTAGTATTTTACAAGTCCTGTTTATTGACTGAAGAGACTTCAAAATAGTTTCATTTTGCGCTCCCTCCAGTTCTCTGTACCAAATCCTAGGTCTGAATTGTAATCATATAAATATATCGGTTTCTTTATAACTGACTAACTACTAAATACTAGGGTAGGTTTTCTAAATATAAATGGAGAAAAAAAAAAATTCTCCAAAGGGACAAATAAAGTAATAATAATAATAATAATAATTACTATTATTATTATTATTATTATTATTAAATAAATAAATATAAATGAAACACCACATCTGGGTTAAATGTATTTCAGTCCTCGCTTGACTGACAATCAAGTGCATTCTCAGATCCCTTTTCTGAGAAAGGTGAAACACTATTAATGTCCTTCTCATTCAATACACACAGTCTTTGTTCAGTGGAAAATGTACTAGATTAATTTGCATAGGACATGTTGTGCAATGTTTCTTTTTCTTTTTTTCCCCCCCAGGTAATTGTGGAGAAAGCCCCCAAAGCCAGGATAGGAGATCTGGACAAGAAGAAATACCTTGTCCCCTCCGACCTGACAGGTAAACATTGTATTATGTGGCAAGTTCCTGGACAATATTTAAAACACACTAGTATGTTACAGCAACATCTAAAATTTTGGGAATCTTGTATACTCTCTTTTATCAGTGGGCCAGTTTTACTTCCTCATCCGGAAAAGAATCCACTTGCGAGCTGAGGATGCTCTCTTCTTCTTTGTAAACAATGTCATTCCACCCACCTCAGCTACCATGGGACTGTTGTACCAGGCAAGAGTTGTGCTCATTTTCTACCTCACTGAGCTGATCTCAGTCTTTATCAGCGTATTGCGTTGTTTTTTTCTACTAATACTAAAGTGAGCCTCCCTTTACGTTTTTAATGTCATACTAACATCTTTTTTTCTTACTGTCTTTCTCAGGAGCATCATGAAGAGGACTTTTTCCTCTACATTGCCTACAGTGATGAGAGTGTGTATGGGAGCAGCCAAAGGGAAATATGATCCCACTACCATCCCCCTCCAACCACTACCCACCTTTCTGAGACCTCCACCATTCATTCATTTAAATATTAAAACCAGCTCAGCAGCCTAGAGTTCCCAGAGTAAATATGTCAAATGCACTTTCACCACCCATACATTACCCCTCTCCCATCCATTTATGTCTTTATTATTCTGCAGTCTGAATTGTATTTGCCTCCACTTAGCTTTTCACTAGCGACTTGGGTTAAGTGGTCTCATGGCCAGTTATTTTTCTAGTGTCATAATTGATCATACTTTACTGAGAACACTGCGAAAGAATAACGAAATAATGTTAGAACTAGGCCTTAATTATAGTTACCCCAGGTTTAAGGGAAGAAAGGCATAGTATGTGAGTTCAAAGCCGCTCTTACTGACAATGAAGATAGTTATTGATTGTCCACTTTTGTTGGCTTGCAGAAGTGTGTTTTGTGTTCAGGGTAGGAATTTAAAAGCATCTAGCAGTTTAAGACAGGTTATTTTGTTTCTGACAGAGTAAAGGATAACTGTTTTGCAGCAGTTCTTTTCCTAGAAAAAACTGAAATGGCTAGGTAATTATTATTATTTTAAATTCACCAGGCACTGAAGTCTTGAGAATGAGAATTTAGTGTGCTGCCCTGCATCAGACCTTAGCAAGGAGTATAATATAATTCAGACTAAACAATCATCCTCTGCTTTCAGTGGTAAGACTATTATGTTGACTGCTACTATGATTATTGTTATTATTGTTAATTTTAGATGGCTTAATTTCTAAAGGTATTGTAAAGCTGAGTGCAATTTTCTCTTTTTGTAAGTTTGTCTCCTTTTTTTAAAAACAAAAAGTAAGATTTGAACTCTGTATACAGCTGCATAACTGGCTCTTTCTCTCCACTCGTGACCATACATGATAAAATGTGATGAAAAGCTATCTGTGTTTCTTGTCTTTGTTACAGGATGACAAATAAATAAATAAATGCATGATCATCTTTTTTTTATTTTTTCCCCCTGAGTGACCAGATAGACCAAACATTCTCCAGTCATTACAGTCTACATTTGTTTTAGAGGGTGTTAAAATCTGTACAACATACAACACCCTGAACTGATTATATAGTTCAGCCTTTGTTCCTGTATTTGCATGGGTCGCCTTGTATCAGCTACTGTGGCTGCTCAAATAATGCGTACCTTTCCAAGTTGTGCAAAGCCACTTGTATTTTTTATGTTTTGTTTTTTTCCCGAGAAGCTGGTCTGGCTAAACATAAGATCTACTTTTGTCCTTATTTCAATCATTACAAAAACTATTTACAGTGGTAAGACGGAGCAACAATTGGGGTAAAGAAATCAGGCACCAGATATAAGCATATGCTGTAGGGAGTAAAAGGGTCAAGGCAAAGTAAATAAGTTCATCAAGAACAAAATAATTAAATATAAATGTACAGGAGGCAACCAAAGGACTTTGACATACATGTCAGTATACAGTTTTTCTTTAAATCTTAGATATAATTTTCAGACAGAACGCAATTCAGAGGGAAAGCCCGGATGTCGTCCTTGGCACCGGAAGTGCAACATTATCACCCGGGCTGAAAAGCTCTCCGTCTGTTTATATTTTGGTAGAAGTTTTGAATTTATCTTGGTTAACTGCTCTAGACGCGGTCAAGTCGTCTCAAATTGAAAACCGCATGACGGTTAGGTTCTTATTAAACGACTCACAAAGCAATAAAAGTAAGATATTTATGACTTTATCACTCCGCGACAGTAAAGTAACGTTAACTAGGAAAGATGCAAAAAAATACGTTAGTGCTAAGCAGTTAGCTAGCTAACTCCAGTTAACGTTTGTGCTCGGGCATGTTTAAAAATAATATTGTTGCCGCTGTTTTGCAAGTTTAAGCTCCATAAATCTTCATATTATCTTAAATTATACCGCGGCCGTTGATGTATTACACTGAATTGTACTCTGTTTAACGGCATGAGTCTGTTTAACGGCAGTTAAAGCTAACAATGCTAACTTAACTGTTAGCAGAATAGCAGCTAGGCCTTTAACCGTTTCATCCGTAGTTTTTTTGTACGTTACTTGTTACAGGTGAGATGTACATAATTGATGCCGTTAAGTATACGCAGGGTATTCCTTGTAACCTTTTACAACTGTTAAACTGAACATTTTATCCACACCAGCTGGCCCCTCCACTGCCTGTCACCATGCCCGCCCTGCTGGAGAGACCCAAGCTCTCCAACGCGATGGCCAGAGCCCTCCACAAACACATCATGAGGGAGAGGGAGCGCAAGAGACAAGGTGCGCAGTCACTGTATGTGTGTCTGTGTTTGAAAACTTGCTTAGCCGAGTGGGTACTGTCACAACTGAAGAGGTATACATTCTGTACTTGTATCGAATTGTAATTGGGACTGCAAATAATACGTTTCACTGTAGAACATTGTGTTTGTTTTTCCTGAGTTCCCATTTGGCATTTAGTCTATTAAATGTAAAAAAAAATAACGACAGCTGTTTCCCTCTGCAATAAGGACTCTGAATTCTGCCTGCCAATTTAATAATATACCCCAGCATCTATTTGCTATTTTAAATATGCGGTTTTCTCTACCCACCCAGAAATACTATGATTATTATATATTGTTTGATATGTTATATTGATGTCTGTCATTACATTTATTTAGCCGACTTACAAAATTGCATTCAACCAGGTGGATACAATCCAAAACTCATGCAAGAATTCTTGCAACAAGAATCATGCAAGTACATCAACTTAATCAAATATGCTGAACTGCTACATTTAGAAATCCCCCTAGTAGTGAGGGAGTAGCAAGCTGGTTTCGCGGTAGCAGAGTGTAGTGAATGGGCTGGGGTGAATGGTTTGACCATGTCCTGAATGTAGGATTGGCCTGAGCCATTCGCAGCATGTACCAGTGTCTTTAATTGGATTCAAGCAGCCACCGGTAGCCAGTGCAGGGTGCGGAGGAGCGGTGGAGTGTGGGAGAACCTGGGTAGATTGAAGACCATACAGGCTGCTGCATTCTGGGTCAGCTGCAGAGGTCAGATGGCACATGCAGGCAGGACAGCCATGAGCGAGTTGCAGTGGTCTAGGCGCGAGATGACAAGAACCTGGACCAGAACATTTGCTGCCTCCTGGGTGATGAAGGGACATATCCTCCTGATGTTGTGTAGAACCAATCTGCAGGACAGTGAAGGACAGTTGGTCATCCAGTATCACACCCAGGTTCCTTGCAGTTCAAAGCGAGGAGACCACAGAGTTCTCAACGACAACGGAGAGTTCGTGGGCGGGAGATGCCTTCCCTGGAAGGAAGAGCAGCTCAGTCTTATTGAGGTTAAGCTTAAGGTGGTGTGTAGACATCCACTAAGAGATGTCAGCCAGACATGCAGAGATTCGTGCTGCCACCTGGGTTTCAGACCGGGGAAAAGATAGCATTAGTTGAGTGTCATCTACATAGCTGTGGTAGGAAAAGCCATGAGAGTGAATATTAGAGCCAAGTGACTTGGTAAAAAGAAAAGAGGAGGGGGGCCCAGTAGTGAGGCTACAAGGTTCAGACACAGATTCTCTCCAAATTACCCTGTAAGTGTGGGCCTTAAGGTAGGATGTGAACAGGGAGAGAGCTTGAGACTCCCACTTCTTGGACGGTGGAGAGAAGGATCAAACACTGTTGAAAGGTCCAGCAGGATGACAACGGAGGAGAGGGAGGCTGCGCTAGCAGTGTGGAGTTCCTCTGTGATGGCAGGGAGGGCAGTCTCAGTGGAGTGGCCTGCCTTGAAATCAAACTGGTGGGGGTCAACAAGGGTGTTCTGGCTGAGATATGCAGAAAGTTGAGTGAAGACTGCACGCTCAGTTGTTTTAGAAAGAATAGATACATGTCTGTAATTCTTTACTTCAGAAGGGTCGAGTGTGGGTTTCTTTTAAAAGAGAGTTCAGCAGGTGGATGGTGAAATGAGGAGCATATGTCATCTATCTTTTTTACAAAATAGTTAACAAAGTTGCTCGGTACAAGGGAGGAAGGATCAAGGAGGGTAGAGAAGATAGAAACGTTTTTTGGGTTTGTAGAAAGAAGATTGAATTTTGGATTGAAAGAAAGAGATTTTAGCTGCAGATGAGGAGACGGAGGAAGGGGAAAGAAGAGATTGATAGCAAGGAGGTCCTGAGAGCCCTTGGATTTCCAATATTCTCTTTCAGTTGCCCGTAGGCTGGTTCTGTCAGCACGCACTGAGTCAGACAACCACGGAGCTGGAGGGGTCGGGCGAGCCTGCCGAGAGGTGAGAGGACACAGAGAGTCCAGAGAAGACGACAAAGTAAAGAGGAGAGTGTCCGTGGCAGAGTCGGGAGGCATGAGTGAGAATGAGTCAGGTGAGGGGAGAGCTGATCGGACAGATGAGAGGAGGAAGACGGGGAGCGAAGGTTGCGGCGGATAGGGACAGTATGTGTAGAAGAGAGGGGGAGAGAGTAGGATATGAAGAAGTGGTCAGAGACATGAAGAGGAGTTACAGAAAGGTTAGTGATAGAGCAGTTCCTGGTGAATATAAGGTTGGTTACCAGTTATGTGCAATGCTGCAGGCAACTTCACAACCTAAAACATTCACTTTGGGATGTTATGTAACCAAAAAGGAAAAGGCTTCATAAACAGGCTTTATTGTAGGCCTTGTATTGGATTAAATTAGATTAAGATTTGTAGAGTATTAACTGTACTCTACTAACATACATATTAACAGTTTACTCTCTGAAGGCCCCGCAGAATGAGAATATTCACTTTTATTTTTAAGTAGATTTGATTTCTAATAATACTTACTCATTCTACATTGTTGTTCTACGTTGTTGCTTTTTGTTTTTAAGTAAGGGATTTGAATGTGTTTACCACCACTGAATGACATGAATATAATTTTTCAGAGGAGGAAGAGGTGGATAAAATGATGGAGCAGAAGATGAAGGAGGAGGAAGAGCGAAAGAGGACAAAAGAAATAGAGGAGAGGATGTCTTTGGAGGAAACCAAAGAGCAGGTTGGAAACGTGATAAAAACACAAACTGCTTACAAGTTTGACTTCTCTACTGCAATCTGTGCTTCCAACTCCATGTGGCTTTGCCGTCTTACTGTGGGTTGGGACAAATAATATAGGGCTTAATAAATGGCAACATGTTTTCTTATACTATGATTCCCAACCCCAATCTAAACCTCAGGTAATGAAGATGGGAGAAAAGCTTCAGGGACTCCAAGAAGAGAAACACCAGCTCTTCTTACAGCTCAAAAAAGTACTTCATGAAGAGGAAAAGAGGCGCAGAAAGGAGCAGAGGTAGTAAGGATGCCATGGCTTTTGTTTTCTAATTCAGTACACAAAAGGTATGACAGAATTTTATTATTAAGCCCAGAAGTATATCTAAGTATTTTTGGTATTCAGTTGCATTTCTGTGCCTTCTGTCCTTTCTAGTGATATCACAACATTGACGTCAGCCAGCTACCAATCCAGCCTGCCCATGCATGCAGGGCAACACCTCCTCAGCATTCAAGGTAAGGCAGTTTTCAAGTATTATGTATCGCCTAACCTCATCTGGGTTATCTGGAAAATTTAAATGGTCCTTTTGACATTATTAATATTAGAACTGATCCTTCTCTTTGCCTCTCAGGCAGCCCAGTCAGCCACAGTCGACCTGGTGCGCTGCTTGGAGAACGTAGCAAACAGCTGTTCCCAGCTGCTGTGATTCCAGTGAGTAAAGGGGTGCTTCACTCGAAGAACTGATGTCTTTTCATAAAATATCATTGTCTCAACACAGATACTTCTCCATAGGTCATATGTTTGAGTATGGAGCATAATTTGTTCATTCAGTCCTGTATGTATAGAAATTGTCTCTGATTTTTCTGATAATCGCCAGTTACAGTTACACCAATTAATCCATGTGCTTTAGGAGGAGCAAATTTAGACACCAGTATTGCGTATTCCACTGTTTACCCCTCCTCCTCCTCCAGGCACGTCACTATCAGACGCCTGGGTTCAGCTCGGGCTCAGCAGAGCACGGACAGTTCAGCGGGGGCCAGGGGGTCCATGAGCCCTATGGGGTGGCTCAGGCCCAGCATCCCTCCACCTATGCCCCTGGACCATCTGTACCTGTCAGTTTTGCAAGCAGCTCTCAGATCAGAGGTAAAGGACATGTGTGTTTACGTGGCAGTGATCACACAGCGTCTGTAAAATAAGAAAACATGCACGCAGTTACGTGCTCACTGAAATAACTTCATTTCTGTAATATAGTACATACAGTCCTGATAAAAGAAATACGATTTCTCTCCAGGTTTTGTTATCTGTAAATTAATTCCCTAGTTCAGTAGTCTTTTAATCAGGCTTACATTGTCCTTTGTGCTTGTGGCATACTCATATCAATTATTTTAAGCACATAAAAGTGGGATGTAGTGGTTGTAGTAAGAATAAGTTGCTTTCATTCTCCAACAGGTGCGTCTGCGTTTCAGGCCATGCAGTACCTCCCCCACCAGCAGCCTGGCTACCCCGTCCACAGTCACTTCACCTCCCAGCCTGGTCAGTTCCTCCGTTGTCATCGTCCTTGTGTTCCCACTGCTGTTCTTTCTCAGAGACTTCTCAATAACAGTCAACCACAGCCGAAATAAAATGCAGAGTATCATAAAATAACTTGAATGTAGGCACTGTATTTGATGTAAATGATTGTTTGATTATAAATGGTAATCTCTGTATCTCATGCAGGATACATTCCTGGAGCAGGAATACCCCTCCAGAAGCAGCTGGAACATGCCAACCAACAGTCAGGCTTTACTGATGCAGTAAGAACATTTGAAATGTAGCTTTAGGATAGTCTTGCTGAAGACCCATAAACATACACTGAAATGTATCAACTTTGTTTTATATTTATGAAGTATCAACAGTTTACTGATGTATGAGTTTAATTCATAAGCTTTCATAAACTAAATAAACAATTTTATGTATTGGATAATGTATTCTAAAAAGAGGGACTGTTTAAAAATGCTGCAGTCCCACAAATAATAATCTATATCTAATATGTAAGTGTCAGACAGTACATAAAAAATAAGTTTGGGCCCAAACATGCCTGACTGTCTAAATGGTGGATGCCATCACTTCCTTATCTGATTACACTTTTTTTGTATCTCGTTGTTCTCACAGGGTGCTTTAAGGCCCATGCATCCACCAGCCATGCATCCAGCTGCTCCAGGACTGCTGCCCACACCATCGATGGCGGTCCAGATTCCCACTGCAAAGGTGAATCCCCAAAACACAAACACACACACACACACAGAAGAGTGTTCTGTTCCTTTAATGAGCCTGTGACAGGTGTGTGTATGTTTAGTCTTGCAAGCAGTATAGCGACATAGCCTTTCCTCTGGCGCCACCCTGAGGCCTCCCTTAAGGCAGAATGGCAAAATCGTCTCTTATTTTTCCATCCAACAGTTTAGTTTTCTGGTGCATCATGAGCATTACAGCCTCACAGGGCTGCTGCCATGGCTGTAGACATGCAGGTTGTCTGCACATGATCACCAGCTTGAGCCACAGTTTTCCAATCTAGAGGGCAATGATGCCGAAACTCGCAACGGTGTTTCCTTCGGTGTTGCATACCGCTCAGATTTTTGTCGAAGTTTTAAATAATTTTTTACCTGTGTTTACACCTTTCAAAGTGCATCCGATCAGATTATAATGTATTGCCTTAGAGTTGCTCCCAATCATTGTTTGTGCTGTGCTTACCTGTGTAGTTTCAGAGAAGTTCCCCTTACTCCCTCTAAATACTTTCTATACTGTCATGTGTTTCTGTTCATGATGTACACTCCATTTACTGTAAAAAATAAAAGTAAAAATCCTGACATTTTTTGTCTGAGAGAATAAGTTTCTCACTAAACACTGACAGTTGTCATTTTATCATGTTGTTACATGTTTCCATCAACAGTCCCCATTCCAGAGCTCTCCCCAGGGTGCTCCTCGCCACAGCTTCCTCCCCCACAGCCAGAGCGGGCAGAGGTTCTACCACCATGGCAAGTAACTCACAGCCACCTTCACCGTCGCCGAGATTTCACAGCTTAAGATTCTGGAGAACATTCTGGACGAGGAATGGATCAACTTCTTCAAACAAAGTCATTAGGCTGGATTATGGCATATGATTTTATTTTTTATTTCCTGTATAGCATCTTGTTTTGACTCGGTTGATGAGTTATCTGCAGTCATGCTTATGTGCTTTTGTAAACAGCCAACTTGGATTTTTACTTAACTTCAAATGATGTTAATTTGTAAAATAGATTATTATTTTAGCTACACTCTAAAGTCATTCTGGAGGTGCTTCTGTGCACCGAAATGTTAATATCTTGTGTAAACCAAGACTGCATGAACCAGAGCTTTTTCTTTGTATACTAACATTCATAATTCCAACATCAGAGTGTAGCGGTAAATATTCAGCAGCACCTAGTAGTTAGAGTACGTGGATTAAATCAACATGTTTCCACTGAGGTCACACGCACACTCATGAACACTACTGTAGCTGAAACACATTTGACTTAACTGACTCTGTTTCACTATGCTGCTGACTTCTTGCTGATCACATTGGACCCATTAGAGTTGGTTACCACAAATCAAGTCAAGATGACCATTTTTCTGACACAATTACAGGGGATTTCCAGTGTTATTGTCCTCTTCTACAGCATAAATTAAGTTTAAATCTCTGCTGTTTCAAAGCTTTCATGTTGCTCAATAAAACGATAAGCAAACGCCACGTCCAACAGTTTGTGTCATCTTTATTGTTTCCGCCATTGAGACATTCTGCAGATACCAAACAATTTATCTGCCTCCTGAATCCTCACTCAAAGTTTGAGAGCACGCCAAATAATACTCCACTCATTTCACCAAACAGCTCCGTGTGAAGGGCTGCTCGGAGGGCCTCTGCAAAGGAGTGGTTTGAAGTTAAATTGACACCTTTTGACACTTTTAACTCCTTGAGACAAGAAACTGAACCTTGGTGTGCCATGTTGGTAACCTTTGTTTAATAGACAAGTTTCAGGTGATAAAATAAACAACAGAGGGAAAGGCTTGTTCAGACGAAATCGCTAAAAGAAAACTGCTGTACAGAAAAGATGTATTCAATCCTGTACGGCACACACGCTGAGCAAGCCTCAACAGAACAATGCAGATCCAGAGTTGAAGCCCTTCATAAAACGGGAACATATATAAAAAACAAAACAGTTGTGACATTATCACCACCTTTTTTTCCCTTCATCGATGGTAGCTACTGAACATTTGTAGACCTACTCAATCATTAGCGAGAAACCTTCCTGTACATCTCTCTACACCTGTACGTCCACACTCCAATGTGGTTTTATTATGTGTATATACATAGAGAATGTTTGTTTACCGTTTCCAATTATTTATTCAAGTTCTCAAAGGAGGGTCAGAAAACAGAGTGAGGGAGAGAGAGAGTATGAAAAACAAAGACAAAAAGAAAGAGGAAAACGAAAAAGAGGCAGAATAGCATTGACGAGGCAACATCCCCTCCTTTTCCCCAGGTCCAGTGCATCTGGTTTGCCCCTGAAACAGAATTACAAGGGGGAGGAATGAGAAGAAAGAGGAAAGAAAAGTCAGAGGAGGAAGATGCTTAAGAAAAAAAATGAACACAAGAGAAACATATTTTAATGAGACAGTGTTTGTACTAGCCTCTGCAGAGGAAACATTGCACAACCAACAGTTTTAAACAGATTTTTTTTTTGGGACACTACAGCCCACAAGTCTGCAAGTGAGAAAGTGCATAAAACAGTTTGACCCGACAATTACAACAATGCTACAAGCTGTTTCTTAGTGATGTAGGGAATACAGGAAGCAACTGGCCGTAAGATGAAGTGCAACCCACAGAAAAATAACAAACATTGCTCAAAAATACAATATGAACCATAAGCTTTCATTTAAATTTGATAGTGCTACATAAAAATAATACACATGCTTATAATAGTGTTAACATGAAACAAAAAGTACATTAAGGGGGTAGGCAAATCCTTAGTGGCACACTCCTCATCACTTCATGCAGGCTTCAAATTTTGAATACGCTCATCGAATTAATTACATTTCGTCAATTATAAATCTTTAAATTTCAGCTCATCACTAATATGTCCTGTTTACACAAGTATATACACAAAAAACGTCAATATGCAATGCAATAATACGGAAAAACATGGATATTTCCAGTATAGTGAATATGCATAATTGTGAATAACATTTTAAAATGACGCGTCCGCCTCGGACCTTGTTGGCTGGAGTTGCCTTCCCCTTGGTCCACTGATGAACAATAAATTGTAAATGTACATGACGTCACACACACTTGCACTGGCATGGCACATGCTGGTGGCTTGTGGTGCAACACCCAAACACACACGCATACATAATTTTACATAACACACACTCCTCTTCAGGCAGGCTTGGGTCAGGCGGTAGTTTGGGGGGGTGTGTGTGTGTCAGAGGATAGCTGCATGTCTATACAGCTGTAGCTCTGTATTTACCTGCAGTGGCTTATTTACCCAAGGCTTTGATGCCAATTGCAGCTTCTTCATCCATTGCATTTAGAACGGTGATCTGAAAGAGCACAGCGGAGTCAAAACAAGGGGTTTGACTAAGATAGTTTCTTCCTGCTTACTCCATTCGATCACTTCAGCTGTTAAAAGTTGAGTGCTAAAAGTTTTTGTTTGGTTTCTGTCCAACACCAGCTTCAATATTGTAACCCAGGGGTCTTAAACTTCCAGATCAAGGACCAAATCTGACCCACGAGCCAATTTCACAATTTTTAAACACGTATTTTTCCCAGTTTGATATTTCCCCAAAGCAGCAAAATCTGATCATAAAAATAAACTGTCTTTGACATTTGACATAAAACACTTGTAGGAGGACTAACTGCATTCTGAGTTACTACGCAGTACACCTGACACCAAAATGTGGCTTTCTAAACCTAAAAAAAAAAAAAAAAAAAAAAAAGACCTGGAGCACAAGCATTTTTAAAAGAAGTGGAGTTTTAATGTGACTGCTTCCTGTCTCATCTGCAAGAAGAAAGCTGCCTTTCTCCAGGAAAACAATCTCATGTGGCATCACTCCACTAAACATGCAAAGCGGTACGCTCGGCACGGTAGCGGGAAAGACAAGTTCAGCAAGAACAACCTGGTAATTTGATTTTGAGCCCTTTGTCTTAATCCCAGATCAACTGCATTACTGTGGTTACAATTTCAAAGTGAAGCTGAGAAAGTGTTGCCTGAAGTCCACTTTTATCATGTAGACAAGAGAGGCTTCAATCATCATTAGAGCTGAAACCATTAGTCAGTTAATTGATTAGTTGATGTACATACAATTATTCAATGTGAGAATTTGATGCTTTCTCTGTTTTAAATCATTTTTAAATGTAATATTTTGGGGTTTTGGACTGCTGGTCAGACAAAACAAGCAATTTGACGACAATTAATTTGAAAAGTAATCAACAGATTAATCAGTAATGAAAAGTGAGTTTGTTAGTCGTTAGTTGTGTCCCTAATCACCACCATATCTATCACATCAGTTATGCTAATGAGGCCATCAATAAAGCAAATATTTTTGTGGTAACATCTCAGATCATTTACCCTATATCAGCTAGCTGCAGTGTAACCATGACGATTCTTAATGTTTGAGTATTTCATAATCGGTTTCATGATGCTCTCAACAGCATCTGACAGGCACCGCCATGACAGCGTCGTGTGTCCCGCCTAGTTTCGGAACAGACAAAATGCGGTAGAGACGAGTGTGAGGTGAGGTGGCAGTACTGACCAGGATCTCCTCTCCGGCTTCGTGCTTGCTCTCTATCTCTTTGCCCAGGTCTCCTTCAGGAATCTTCAGGTCCTCTCTCACCTCCCCACTGTCCTGGAGCAGGGACAGGTAGCCATCTTGGATCCCAATCAGCTGGGAGACGGGCAACAAAAGAAAAGAGTAAGCGGACACAGCATTTTGATACACGCAGGCGTTATCTTTTTCCTCCTTCTGTTCTTTACACTGAACTAACTGGTGGTTACTAAGTAGGCATGTGTGATTCATACTTTTAATGTGGCATACATAAAGTTTATTCCATGCACAAACATTTCGGTTTGAATGATTTACATTATGCATTGCCCAGCATCATTAAAAACTGTTTCCACTAGGGTATGGGAGCACTGAGACTGTATGATTTCACCTCTACAGGAAACACTAAACCATTTGCTTTTCAATTTGGCAAGCTTTGGCCATTCAACTACACAGAGCGTGTTTTAATCAAACCGGTTTGATCAGTAGTGTAACATATCAGGCTTTCAGTCTCTCCACAAATAGAGTGTAATCAAGAGGAAGCCGGCCTGCTTAGACATTTCTAAAATATAAAATTCATTTGTATCATTTGTAATAAATTACATGAGGAGTTTGAGATGAGATGAAATTAAAGAAGGAAGTAATTAAACCTGTATTAACTGATTTTTAGCTAATTTTTAACTATTTAGCTGTAAAATTCTCCACTATGTTGACCACATAGCCACTAACTTTGTCTGTCTCGGTGCTGAGCAGGTAGCACACTGTGCATTTATCTGAGCTTTTTTGCTGCCTACATCTGGAGACGACGCTGATGAGAGCTGTGAGACTGAACCAAAACAGTAAAACCAAAACAAGGAGCTGAAAGACACTAAACAGCTCCATAGCGCTGAGGAGAACTGCAGTGTTGGGTGATCGTTCTCCGTGGGGTTGTCACTACAAGTAGTCATTTAATCCACTGTTAATATAGAAATATTGATTTGTTCTATTCAAGTGTCCCAGTAAGCCGTGACAGTGTGACAGTGAGCCAGCACCAGGACCCTGAAACTGAAGCAGCTAAATGGAATTCAGCCATCATTCATTTCATTATTTACACCTGTGATTTTCCGACTGTGACATGTTAAAACGTCTTCTGTGAAAAAGGCCTGCTGTCTTCCAAGTTTGACTTTTCACATGTGACTGTCCAGTTTGCTGCTTGAAATGAACAATCAATAACTTTATCAGCTGTCACTAATTTCATTTACCATAACTGGTGAGTATCTGTCTCTTGGTGTCTGTATTGTTTAAGCTCACACAAAGAAATGTTCTTAGAAAAAGATACACCACTCTCAGTCGTTTTCCAATGACATACATGAGCTCATGAAAAGTACTGTAATGTTGTTCATCAGCTGATTCTCAATTCATCAACGCTCTTACTGCTGCTTACAAGCACATGACTGCACCTGAAGAGACTTTCAGTTTGATTCATGCTCTGAACTGCATGCTTATATAATGATGAATTTGACAAAAATAAAGCCACATGTGCTGCACCAGATTGAATTTGTGCTTCAGTATGATTTCAAAGAATTAGCAGCATTTCCCCTGACATTAGTACCAGTTGTTTCTCTTTCTTTCTTTGTGTGTTTACGTCGGCAAAGCTGTTCTCACTAAAGAGATTCTTAGTTGACTAATAATCATGGGGCTTTTTCAAATAACTGCTAATTGTCCTCCAGCAGCCGTGTAGAATTATCTCTGAAAATCTTGTGCCTAGTAACGACCACAGCCCTTTTGTGAATAATACTGTGATATTAGAGACGTGGCTATGCACTTAACTCATTCTCCATCGGGAGACCATTACAAAAATCACTCATCACCCCAAATTACTTACTGACTAAGAGGAGGCGGCCCTACTTTTCTGCCACATTTGTTATAATTTGTTAGTAGTTTGTATATTCATTGGCCTTTAGCCTCCTGTGGCTCCAGACCAAGCTTTGAGAAAAGTAACGTCACATAGTCTGACTTTTTACTCAAACTCACCTGGGAGTGTGTGATTTGTTTACCTGGCCAAATGTTCTGAGTACTAGTATGAAACCGACTCACAGTTACAGGTAATGTATTCTTGGGAAGTGGGATGTACTGTATTTTCACAATATACTAGATAACAAGCTACTGTAACAGCAACTGGGGACCTCTACAAGACCTCTTCAGTCCTCTGCCTGTCTCACCTGGTAATCCATCCTCTTGATGTTGGGGACGTCCATGTTGTGGGTGGAAGGGCAGATGTCTTCATACTTCTTACCAGAGAAGATGTCGATACCAACCAAGTGGACCTGCGCGAGCACGAAACACACAGAAGCAATAAACAATCAGCTTTCTAACTGAAGTGTATCTCAAAACAAAACATCCACTAACATTAGCTATATTTTATCAATCAGTATCTATAAAATATTTAATGTCCAATGTGTACAAAAGTACTTGAGTTACGTATTATCTTTTAAAAAAAGGGTAGTTGGCTATCAATAAATATGGCAAGTGTATCATGTTTAAACATAATTTACAATACTTTTCCAAATACTGAATATTTTTTCAGTAATGGAAACATTATTGTTCTTGTACAGACTGAAAGTGTCCATTAATGTGCATTAATATTAATGACTGTGACCTTGTGTTTATTTCATGAGATGAATGGAGAGATAGTAGAGTGATAATTCACTGACACTCGTCCACTGTCTGTATTGTCTCTCACGGGTGAAGTGAGTCCACATTGGGAAAAAAACAGTTGTCTGAACTATTTTACATTTCAGTTATTTGTCTTCATGCAATACAGAACTGCAGAAAAACGCCCTTTAGCTTCATTAGTTTGAGAACGTTTTGTTGCGTGGACGTCAGCACTTCCGGACATACTGACCTTAGCGTGGCCGTGCTTGCCAGTCTTGGAGGTGGACATCTCGACGATCTTGCAGGGACGGCCTTTCAGCACAACAAAGCCATTTTTACGCAGGGCCGAGCACTGCATGGGGTAGGTGGCGGATGCCCCGGCATCACCTGTCTGGAAGTCCAGCTCTGCATCTGCCATGCCTGCTGCTGAGGCCAACACGCAGGAATGCAGACATTAACATATGTTCAGAATTGATTCAGGAAAAAGATTGCAGCCACAGTTACTGTTAGAGCAAAGAGGTATATTGATTTAATATTGTGACATAAGACCAGATGTTGTCCGGTCCGGGATGACGATCCAGTGATGCAGTTTTCCAAACTTTTTAGATTGTTCTGAGCGAAACAAGTACTGATACCAACTTTTAGTGTTTGACAGTTTTCGACCCACTGTGCTGCAGTATCGAAAAAGAATTCAGGAATCAATACCCAGACACAGCCTTTACTTGCTTACTTGACACCTTTTCACAAACCACCAATTTAGATGAAATATTGATTTAACAGCCACACAGAAAATATTGTAAAACGTATTGTAATATATGATCTTATTATTATCTTCTTACCCTTCTGACTGGTGTTTTCTGGGGCTAATTAAACTATTTACTTTCAGGTCAGACCCAACGTTATTGTGGTACACACACTTGTATACTTGGATTTATATATCAGAGTAAGTAGTATTTATGCAAGTTAAATCCATGAAGAAAGACGAGCAGCCAGTGCTGCCTGGTGAATATCTGTAAATATCTCAGCAGAACAACATGGAAATGTGAGAGTTGGCTGGTGATAGCAATTAAAATTGGGGGCGCGGAGGAAATGACACTTTCATTCAGTGCTGAGCAAACAAGCAGACCAGACAGACAGGGCTAAATAAAGCAACAGAAACATGGCACCTGTTAGCCAAACCAAGCCCAGTCCTACTGTGCGAAGTAATCATTTCAATTATCACCAACTTATAATTGGAGTTTAATATCCAGCTGCAATTTTAGTCATCAGTGCTCGTGGCAAACTATGCGTCGTTTGCTAACCAAACTTTTTAAATAGCCGTGATGTCCCCGTTGTGCCACGAGTACAAGTCAGCTGCAAAAAGTTTAGCAACTAACTCACAATGTTCAAAAATATAAACATATTCCTGAACAATATAATTCAGAAAAACAAGTGAAAGACCTAAGTTATGGGCTTTGCTGCTCAATTAGGGTGGCTGCTCACCGGGATAAACGTTAAACCTGGGCCGCTAATCCGCGCTAATGACCCATGAATCAAATTTCAAGCAGGCGTGACTTATTTAACTACCTCTCATGTTGTAAACTGAACATAAAGCATTAAATACTAGAGCGAAATGCAGCGGTGGGTGACAGCCCGGGGCAGTGTGCTGTGCAGCGTGTCCGCAGTGTTGAAAAGGAGAGGCTGACTGCGGCCTAACGTTAGCGCGTGCAGAACACACCACGGCCCGCCGTCGGTAACGTATAATAACGGCCGGTGTCCCCGCATCCATGCGCACTGACTGCACTCAGGCCGAGGCCCGCCGGATAAAGCAATTCAAGTTCACAAGGCGAAATGACAACCTTTACGGCACTTAAGCCAGACGCGACATTAATGTAGACCTCCCGGTGAACGACCCTCATTTCTTTAACCCTGCGCTGGCCGTTAACACGCCCCCAGATGTGGAAAGTGATGACTTTTGTCCCGCTTGTGTACGATAATGACTAAGCTAATACTCGCGAGGGCTACGGCGTGCACCAGCACAGTGAGGAGACTGTATCAGTTAGTTTAATCACGGTGTGTGCAGAGTTAGAGCATGTGGCATGTGTGTGTGAGCAATAAAAGTCCTCCTGAGTGTCAAATTCAGTCAAGTCTCGCAGGATTTGCAAACTTAAAACTGAAAAAGGCGAACGACTCATCGGGTATTTTTCCATTTTAGCCAACGTTAACGAGTCAGAATGGTTTATGAAGCTCCCGTTAGGATGTGATAAGTTAGCTAGATCTGCTGGTGGCCCACTGGTAAACCATGGGGGCGTTTAAAGGGAATATATCATAATACAGCTTCAGACAGACATGTGCATAGGATAACTCATCTGCTCAGGCGCAAACACGCCCCGTCTATTGGATGTTTTGATAAGGAACTTACCCTTGTGATAATGGCTCTCTTCTCTGGTGTTATTTATCAGTCTTTCTCCCTTTAATTCCTCCTCCTCTTTGCCTCCCTGTATCCGTGCTAACGGGTCGTCTGGCCGGTGTCTGTCTCCTCTGCTGCTGCTCGTTTGCAATGTCGCTCCCTTTTTCTTTAGCTATCAGCTATCTCCTTTATTATTCCTCTTTCATTCCTGTCGTTCCCGCTCTCCTCTCTTCTCCCTCTGGTTTGTAATCCAGATTGCGGTTTACCTCGCGCAGAGGTACACAACAGCCGCCGGGCCGAGAAGAATCAGAGCCCTGCCTGCTCCTGTGTCTGTACTGTCTGTAACGTTAGCCTACACTCCACCTTCTCTGTCTCTCCCTCATCCAGCTCCTCACCACTGTCAGAACATTAAAACAAAACATCTAAACACACAACTTCCCGTTGGAACTGTCAGAATAAAATCCCCTCGTTAGTAAAACGACGTTATTACAATGTTTTTATGGAGTACGTCATGACAGCCTTAAAATCTAATTTTTATTACAAAAGCATCATTTGACCCCCTAAAAGAAACCCTCAAGGTTTAATTACTAGCTTTTTCTAGAGCTTTCTACTGCATCTCATGGTTTTCATCACAGGATGGAGTTAGAACACCTATCATGGAGATAGCAGTTGTCATCCCCTGATGTAAGCTTGCACAGTCAGTAGTGTGTTACACTGAGCTCGAGTTCAGAATGTATATAAATGCAATACTATTCTAGAATGTAGACGTTACATTGTATTTCAGAATGTATAATAAAATGTAACTGCAATACTATTCTAGAATGTAAACGTTACATTGTATTTCAGAATGTATAATACAATGTAACTGCAATACAACGTCTGCAGTGTGTTCTAGAATGTAGAACAGAACCTGGCTGATGCTGGATTTTTGAGGCTGATACCAATGTTGACATTAGAGAGTTAAACAGTTGTATCCGGCTGTCGATTAATGGCAGATATATATGTTTAATACAAACGTACAAACAGAAACAAACATTCTTGATAAGGATCCCTTATTATTAAAGAACTGTGACCAAGATATGTAGTGTACAGCTAAAAAATAAACTTATCAGCACTCTCTTGTGGACCAGTTATGTAACAGGGACACTGTTACATAACAAATTACCTATCTTTACATGTCTTTGGCATTTCTGTACAGCAGTTTCCTGTCAGCCGACATACACAATGATAGCAATAGAGCTGTAATGAGCAGAACGTGGCTGATAATATCGACCACGCCACTATATTAGTCATGCTCTGATGTAAAGTGTGATGTGAAGTGGATGACAGGGAGCTCCCACAATCAGGCGCACATCAGATTTGCATTATATTGTCAGAAAGCTTCTTATGATTGTGCCCTACTTCTCATACTTTTTAACATGTTTATACTTTATTTAGTTTATGTAAAAAAGCTGTTTATGCATTTATGCTAGAATGATGTTTATGCATGTAGTCAGTAGTTCAGGGGCTATTGCCATTTAATTTGGGCATACCCTTTTAGGCGTTTGGGTTCAAAAGTAGAAATGAAACTAAATAAAAATCAGCATAATATTAATTGCTTAGCGTGGAATATGGGTGTTTTCTCGTGTTTTTTTAACTGATAAACATCTGTTTAATTTGTTATCCTGCCAATAACTAAAATACTTGAGACTATTTATTCTTTCCCATTACTGGCATAATTACACACTTTTACATTGAAGGCGAAGTTGCACCTTTTCCGGTCTTCTCTTGGCTAACTTCAAGTGGCTTGATGCTTCTTTCATCCCAATTCCCATGAAACAAACCTCGGCAATTTGGCAAGTTCTGCGCATGCGTGGCTTTTCATTCTAGTGCAGGATGGACCACTCCGCTCTTCTGGAGTTTTTTACTTCTCATGGAGCTCTTACTGTACATAAACGCCGCAACCAGTGTATGTGCTGATCTAGCCACGCGTTTTGCAGATATTTATCATAGGTTTCTTTAATGAAAATAGTGGAAACAATTGGCTAAAAAGATTTTAATTCCACACTGTCATCATCATGAGCCACTATTTTAATTTTTTTAAAGCATTTGGGAATTGTTAAACACTTTAACATTTTCACTTTATTATATTGTTTGTACCCCAAATAAAAAGTGGCAAGCCGAGTTTTCCATATTATGCCAAACAGACTCCAGTGCCTTTACTTGCATATTGAAGTAAAACATTTCTCATCCAGATGCAGTGAACTGAAAGCACAAGGCCTGTATCAGGGTGTGTACAGGACCTTCCATTAACTAAACACAAGATTAATAATTTACCCTGCATCTTTGAAAAATGTCTGAATCCACAGTATCAATGCTGCCATCCTGTCAGTGTGCTCATCCGCTGGCGGTAATTCCCTCTGCTGCTAATAATTACACTTCTAATTAGAGCCTTTTTTCTGTCCAGAGACCCATGGCTTCTGTGCACAGTGAATGGTTTCATTGAACTTGGCAGTTCTTAGAGCTGCTGGGTTAAATTTAGTGCTGTGAAACTGGAGTCCTATGACCTATGTGCTGAGGGCTGTAGTTAAAGGCGTAGTTACTGTAACCCCAAAATGAACATTCACTTATTGCTTTCTTAACCCTGTGTCAGATTAAACTTCTCTGTTCATATGGGGCCACCAAACCCACAGCAAGCTAGCCCTCAGAGCATAATACCAGCCCTCAAAAGTTAAAGTGGCTATGTATTTACAGGTCAAAATAATCATAAAATGTCCTTTCCAGACCTTTCCAGACAGCTTACCCAGCAATCAAATCCAATATGGAAGATTCATTTTAGGATGAACGTTTTCTTCAGTGCAGAGGAGCAGAAACCCACAGCTGGACTGAGACAAGGGAATTAGTTCCTAATCAATATTGGCTGTAATTACTCAGCAATGTAACAAAGTATTGTTACAATAAACTGATTACTTTGTAAATAATAAGTAAAAAAAAAAAAATCTCACACTAATAATAGGTAAGTCCATCATATATAATAGGCTACTAAAATGAAAGTTGTCCCCATTCCCTGACTGATTTTCATCAAAATTAATGTCATCATCATCACTAAATGCATCATGTTGGACCAAGTCACACAGTTCTTCCCAGTATTGTTTTATTTCCTTCATTGTTTAAACATTCCCTTACTTGCGGTTTCATTTGAAGAGGAATTTGTTTTCTCTTTCACTTGACAGGAGTAGTACCATGTAGTACTGTATGTATGCTGTCATACAATCATATTTTAATGTAATTTTATAATATAGTGTGTTTATTGTGGGCTAATGGGGATCCTTGCAGTAATACACTATATAGGCCCTATACTAGGCCTATAGACTTGCAGAAATATATTTTGATATTGTATTTTTGATTTTAAGGAGGTTGTGATCACATAGCCTATTTATGTCATATTTTATATCAAATAAAGCATAAGATATGACAAAAAAAAAAACCCAGTGTCTACTTGGGGCACCTTGCCACAGGTTTCAGATGAGTTGTTAGCAGTTCCACCAAAGAGACACTTCCCCTCTGAACCTCTAAGATGTTTTCATTTAAATAGCAGTTTGAGGCCCAGAGAGGTCAAAGTATCCAATATTTCACAAAATATTTTTCCTACCACATTAATCATCTCACAACTCCTAAGATTAATCTCGGGAACCACTGAACTAAACTACCTAACTACTACTACTTTCTACTAGAGAAAGTATAGATAAAAGTAAAGATACCTACCTGGATCAGCTACAACAGCATGCTACTTATGCACTTATGCACTGATGCAATAATATTGTATATATGATAATTCATCACGGGCCAGGTACGTTTTCCTTTTGACACTTTCAGTACATTTTGCTGATAATACTTGTGTACTTTTACAAGTCATTTTGAATGCTGGACTTTTACTAGTAATGGAGTATTTTTACATTGTGTACTGGTACTTAAGTACATCTTCCACCATTGAAATGCCACTGTGTTTTCGTCGAAAATAACTGCTTGTCAACTATTGGATAAATCTAAGGGGGCATGGAGGTAGTGATCCAAAAGCAAGGGTCTTGCTGGGAGAAGGAAAGGACAAAAAACAAGTATTGGTTGGACAGGGGATCATATGGCAAGAAATATGGGAGTGAAAAAGAATTTTGCCCAATTGTTAAGTAAAAGTACTAATACCACACTGTGAAAATACTTCACTACAAGTAAAAGTCCTGCATTCAAAACCTTACTTAAGTAAAAAGGTATTATCAGCAAAAAAAAAAAAAAAAAAAAAAAAAAAAACACAGGGCAACTAGAGGCCAGTATAAAAAGTGTACGGAGACAGAAAACGGCCGTTTGGTTTTATGAGAGCTACTGGACTAATTTGAGGAAGACTATATCCAGGAGGAGGCAGTAATGCAACGTGAAGGATGCCAACTGCCGCAAAACCGCAAAGAAGAAGAAGAAGAAGAAGAAAAGTTTCGGGAAGAGCAGGAGGGAGGGGACTCCTCCGGAGTGAAAGTGTAGTAATCCGACAGCGAGCATGACCGACGCCGAGCCGCAGAGCGCTCCACCATCGGCACCTGTGGAAGACAAGCCACAGCCGGAGAGGAAAGTCATAGGTGGGTGTACGAAGTGATTACGGTGCGTTTAGTTCTCCGGGAATCTTTTTAAAAACGACCCCAACTTTCGTGTGAATTCATGTGCGTCTTGAGCTATGAGTGAAATTGTTGTTGCCGCATAAAGTTTATTTGCATTGTTGTCACACTAATGTAAAAATCAGCTTTGTCATGTGTGAAACAGTTTTTTTTAATCTATTGTGTCAACTACAGCAAAGTACCACTTAAGCTAAATCAGCAAATAACGGTCAATCAATCATTTCTGTCTTTGACACAAGGGTGTGTTTTTTTTGGAGCAACACGTGTCCTCTTTTTTTATTTTTATTTTATTATTATTATTATTATTATTATTATTATTATTTATTTTTTTTACACATGGGTTTTGTGGGAAGCCATTATTTATACAAACGAAGTCAAACCTCTGCTGTTGACCAAATATCCGCTTAAGCGCGTGTACTAACAGAAAAATAAAGTAGTTTAATTTAACATAGCTCACTGGCTTTCCTTACATTTAGCCTATTTAGTTTAGCGGCTACCTTTTTTAATATATATATTTTTTGTCTGCACTAAGAAGAAAGACAACATGAAGCCACATTATGTGTGTCTGCTAACAGTGTGAACACATGACCTAAAGTCCCAGCTGTCGCGCGCTCCCACCTGGACGTGTGCGCGCGCCCTCACAGGTGCAACCCATTTTACTGAGAAGTTAACGTTTCCAATTAATCCCGCTGAGGTGATTTCCAAAGGAAACCGCTCACCTCTTGTTCTCACGAAGGAGATGTTTTTTTGCGTGTCTTGTATTGAACCCTTTTCTGACATGAAACTCGTAGCCTTGTTGTTTAGCAGCCCTCCCTCGTGACCTCGTTTCAAAAGTCTTACTGTTAATGATTGACACACAGAGCTCCCATTTCTTGTTGTATGCCAGGCTGCCATTGATACAAGTAAGATAGCAGTATAGTGTGTATTTATTTTATTTTTTTATAATGGCTGTATAACAATGTATCTTATGTGAAATGTTACTGGCATACATTTAATCATGTGCTACCTGTTATTGTAGCCACTTTGGTCCAAGGCACAGTGAAATGGTTCAACGTGCGGAATGGATATGGCTTCATAAACAGGTACTGTGTTTCCTCTACATTACTTACATCACTGCAATTTTAGTGCATCTTCAAGTTTTTTCCAGTACTAATCTTCTAATTGATCTAATTCAAAGCCCCATGAGCCAAGTTTGCTAACCAGGTTTTATTTCTCACAGGAATGACACCAAAGAAGATGTGTTTGTTCATCAGGTAAGGCAAAGGGCATTTCCTTGAATTAAAGTTTATAGGCTCATGGAACCACTCTTTGATGTTACATTTGTCTCGTCAGACTGCTATCAAGAAGAACAATCCTAGGAAGTTCCTCCGCAGTGTGGGAGACGGGGAGGTCGTAGAGTTTGATGTGATTGAAGCCGCCAAGGTAAGGATCAGGGAATCCATTCGATGTTGTGGCATTACCACAACAGTTTATGGTCTGCTGATGGAATTTCTCGTTCCTGCCCCACTTTGGTGTCCCACAGGGCTCAGAAGCGGCCAATGTAACCGGTCCAGGCGGTGTTCCGGTCAAAGGCAGCCGCTACGCACCCAACAAACGCCGCTTCCGTCGACGGTTCTTCCCCCGCAGCCCTCGGCCTGGTGACCAGGGCAAACCAGCTGATGGCGAAGCCCCCGCTGTTGAGGGCGAGGGATCAGGGGAGAACGGTGGAACGAGACCTCAGCAGCGCCGCCGTAGGCCCCGCAGACCACGGCCGGAGGCACAAGATGTAAGCAGAAGGAGCTTAAGAAGAAGCAGAGAACAGTAACAGTTGTTGGCAATCTGTTTCAACTGTATTTACCTGAGATGGAGGGAGGTTTGGGGGCGTAAAGCAAGCAGAACACTGATAAGAACAACTCTGAGAATAGTGGTAATTTGGGAGATTTAAACATTAGGGGAGCCTTTTCTGAAGTTTGAAGCTTTGATTTGTTTAGTGCTCCTCTGTGGCAGATTAGTGTGAGGTGTTGTCTGCTTGATCTGTCAGGGTGAGGCTGGAGAGCAAAAGATCGCAGCAGCGGAGGGCGACCAAACGCAGCGACCGCCACAGCGCAGATTCTGGCGCCCATACCGCAGGTGACACGATGTATATTTTGTTATATAATTTTTCTGCTGCCGAATTACACGAATGCAGAGCTGACTTTTAATATTTCCTCTGTCCTGGGATTCACAGACCGTTCCGCCCTCGCCCACCTTCAGATCAGGCTGCAGACGACCAGCAGGCTGCTCCAGAACAGAGCCAGGAGCAAGGCGAGGTGAAGCAGACGGAGGCCTCCGAGGGCCCCCACACCAACGGAGAAGCAACTGAGGGCCAGAAACCACGCCGCCAGTCTAGACGCCGCAGGCAAAGGAACTCTGAGTCCTCTACCACGAAAGTGAGTGTGATTTATAGTTTGTGGTCGGCTAACTGCATCAAGTGCTCCATGAGTGACAGATGAGCTACTTGGGCCATTTCCCAAATACAACTAAAGACTCAAAGTGCAGAATATCTTTGTGGAACAAATGAGGATTTGCTTTTGAGCTTTTTTGTGGTCTCTATTGGAGTACGGATTACTGGCTGTGTCCGACTTGCCTCAAGTCCAACAAAGTTGCAGCCCTGAAACAAGATGTGATGTCAAAGGTCTGATGTAGGTAACCAGGAAATACTGACCAGAGCGTTCATGAATATAAGCTGGCAAGTGTGTTAGACCATTTTCCTGAAAGTTGTGCTTTGAGGTTTATTATTGCATGCTTAAGACTTTAGTTTGCTTGCTCATATTGCAGAATGATACAGAGAGGTCTCCATCAGAGCCTGGTACCCCGCCTCAGACCTCAAAACTAGCTGACCTTAAATCCACATCCAAGTCACCAAAGGGCTCTCCCAAAACCTCTCCTAAAATGCCCAAATCACCTGAGGTAAGGTCAGCCATCTTCTACTGACTCCCTGATTTGTTCGATCGCCAGTGTTTGTTGGAGTTGACACAAATATCTCTGCTGCCTCCTTCCCCACAGCAGGCAGCAGCCACAACAGTCCCAGCGCCAACAGAGGGACGCTAGTGAGAGGACAGTCATGTGACCCTTGGCAAGAGGTGGGACCCCACACTAAAGTGATCAGGTCTGGGTCAGGCGGGGTGGGAGACATGGGGGTGTAGGGTTGCACTTCTTCTGCCACACTGGCTATCTGTCACAGAAGGCAAGATGACGGACATTATTGGGCAGTTTAGTGAGGTTTTCCTGTAAATGGATTTAAGGTGGAATGATTTTTATGCAGTCTTTAAGGACTTGTCCATTTATGTTTGGACTTAGTCTTTTGTTTAATGAAGGGAACTATTTTGAGTGAAAGCTCGAACTCTAGGGACCTGGACTCGAGATGAATGTAATCCTTTCTTCAGGTTTATGTCTTTTTTGCGTTTAATGTCTTTTTTGTTTCTTTACTGTCTGTCTCTCTCAATCTCCGTGTCTCCCTTGCATTTCTTTATTTTCCGTCTTTGTTTTCGTAGGTCCTAGGGTTGGAGGACTGGACCTATTTCAGAACACATGCACTGCTCCTCCCCCCTCCTGCACTCCCCCATCCTCCAACCCACCTCGTCTCACTGTCATCCCTCATACCCCCTCCCCTCTCGTCTTGTCTTGTGTTGCCCTGTCTAGACACTGACGTTTGGAGAGGGATGAGGTAGGGAAGAAGGGGATACAGGTGGTTGGTGGGTGTGTATTTAGAAATTGAAAGTACATCTTTTTAAAAAGAAAAATGGGAAAGAATGGACAATTTGCTTGGTAGCCCAGTTATTCCAACCCCCCTTTAAAAACTATTTTTCTTTAATTGCCTAGATGGGACACATCAAGTAGTTTATAGAGGAACCAGCCTTGATTTTTATTTAATGTATTTTAATTTGGTTGAAGAGGGGAAAACCAAGCAGGTGTGAGGTTGGTGGTGCATTATGGGAGTCAGTTTAGTTCTGTTACCACCTCAATCAAGTCTTAAAACATAGTACTCCCTTTGTCTCCTCAGTTGAGGATAGACTAATGAAAAGAAACTTTATTTTTTGTTTTACTTATTTGTGTGTTTTTTCTTTGGAGGGGATTATGTGCAATGTCAGTACTTAAAATGCTAATTAATAAATCATGTTTGCAAATATCAGAATTCAGTCTTTCTTGTCTGACGAGTGGGGTGCAGATTAGAAGATACTGCTTTTGGGCTTATTTGTTTTTAAAATTAGATAACTTAATATTTAAACAACACGATTTCTAGTACTAGTTAGAAATTAATGGAACATCAATATTCACATTATACAAATTACAGGTCCTCAATACAAATCTCCAGAAGGTAGTCATACACCATTAAAGAACAGACATCAAACAGCACACATGAGAGATGCTAAGAAAAATACACAAACATAACACTTGTGTAATTTAAAAAAAAAAAAAAAAAAATCTACAAGATCTACTCTTTACAGGCAGCCCTTTTGATTGCACATCTTGCTCTAGTCTAGTATATCGGGCTTCTGTTTACAAAACCAAACGCCTACTGGAGTGCATAAAGAATTTAAACTTTTAAACCCTCATACCCTTAATATCAACAACCAAATAACACACTATATGTACACATGAAGTACTAAAAACAGATATATATATATTTTTTTTTAAAGTAGTGTTTCTGCAGGTTGTGCAATGATCAGAGAAATACTTTGTGATCGCACTTAAGCTGGGAACACGCTATATGATTGAAATGCCAGTGTGGCAAAGAAGACTTTGATGCGCTCTTCTGTTCGAAAGATTTGAAGGGAGTCTGGTTAAATTAGTGGGACACCATGGACAGTTATTGTTGGGGCTGGGTATTGTTAGAAACATTTTTCTACCCTGATCCAATACCTGAGTTTTGGTACTGATACCAAAATTGTACTTTTACAATACTTAAAGGGACAATTCACTCCACAATCAAAAATATATGACCAGTAGTGTCTTACCTGTAGTGATACTGATCCATTAAGATTATTTTGGTGTGAGTTGCCAAGCTTTGGAGATATCAGCTGTAGAGATGTCTGCCTTCTCTCTAATATAATGGAACTATATGGCACTCAGCTTGTGGTGCTCAAATCGCCAAAAAAAAACAAAGATGGACGACGCGTCTCTGCTTGGGTACGGGAGCTGCCATCTTGAGCTGGTGACGTCATTTGGAGCCAGAGTCTGCGCAATAGTGATGGGGGTTGGAGCCGCAGTATCGAGGTCCCGCCCATACACCCGTCAGACTCAATTGCAAGCAGGGCTCAGCTGTCAATCATGATGTGAAACCCCCTTTTTATAGCATCAAATAACTACTTAGAACCAAACTTATCAGAAAAATGAACACTTGAACCTACATCAGCATGATAAGAACTACCTAAAATGACGGAAACCATCTTTGGAATTTTCTTTCTTTATTTTACGTGTACTTTGAGTTTTTAGTTTGGCTCATGTCCCATCGGCTAACATGGAGGGGGCGGGGTTTATAATCTATACTGCAGCCAGCCACCAGGGGGTGATCGAGATGTTTTGGCATCACTTTTGGGGAGCTGTCATGTCGTCCATCTTATTATACATGCAAGCCAGCATGCTTTTCTGGCTATTCTGACCCATAATCCTCTGTGCGGCATGAGTTTAAGCAAGAGGGTCAAAGTTCAAGGTGCAATGTTATGGCGAAGTAGTATGTCCCAATTGTAAGCATACTGCAGAAACAGTACATACTTTCTAAGGGCAGCTGCAGTACGTACTAAAAGTAAAAAGCAAATCTGTATCTGTACTGATACTCGTTTCAGCCGAGTACTCTTCTCAACCCTACCGGTTACTCAAAATAATCTCCAGACAAATCACAACAAATCTGTGGATTATCTTGAGTAAACAGGTAAGAGGAAAAATATGTATTTTTGATTTTGGGGTGAACTGTCCCTTTTTTAAATTTGAATAAAAACATGTTTTTTTTTCTACAAAATCCTTTTCTTAAACTAACAGAAGTCAAACATCCCAAATGTTACATGTTGTCCAAACCCAAGCAGCTGTGCAAGAACGTTGCCTAAATAAATTAATCTAAAATTGGTAGTCATAATTTTAATCTGGAACTGTCTGATCAAAGAAGTAAACAAGATTGCATTTTATGCCAGTTTTTGTTACAATTTTCAATACTTTTTTACAGTTTTTTTTGTTTTGTTTTTTTACGTGTAGTTCAATAGTAAAAATTTGAATGCCGTATGGTAGTCTCTTACTTAAATCTGTCAGTTAAACGTGTTTCAATCGATTGGATTTACACTTCTAGAGCGTTCCCAGCAAGCACACTTGACTGTATATCCTGTTTTTTACCTCCAAACTCTGAAAACTTTGGATGTCTTTGTATATAAAGTGCAGGAATTCCAAAGTCTCTCCACCTCCGTCTGTCAATATTGCAACTGAGTGTATCACTGTGGAATAAAATCCTACCACACTGGCAGTCAATGCGTCAACAGTCCAAACACTTTGTTCTCAGGTGCATCTTATTCCGTGAAACTATAGTAGTCAACTCTTAATTCATAGGTTTTTAGCCTTTGTCGTAACCATTAACCTCATATTGTAGTGGTACCAACAAAGGACAATCCCAAAACACACGTTTAACACTGCTTTGGCACCACAATATATATGAATACAACAACTAACCTCAATATACATGTCAGAAAATAAAAGTTTGGAGTCCCACATACACAGTTCATCCCAAACTGTACTCAGTTTCATCTCTCTTCAGGCAGGGACTCTTTAGTTGATGCTTTCCTCCCCCAAGTAGTCCAGCTCGGTGCTGGACTTGTCCAGGTCCATGTCCAAGTCCATGTCTATCATTCCTCCCGTCGAGTGCTGGTGAAAGTTTGCTGCGATCTGTTCAAAGGTCTTGCCCCGCGTCTCTGGCACCCGGAAGAATGTGAAGATGAGAAAGAAAAGGAGGAGTGCCGCGAAGATCAGGAAGACGTATGGCCCACAAAGGTCCTGGGTAAGGATGGGATCAGATTGAACAACATGAGTCGGAGCAGACCTCGGACATTTGTAGAAAATGTAAGAGCTACACTTGAATGAGGCAGAGAAAATCATCTGTGGGCTACTCATCATTGCGTAGGACATCCACAACATCTACTGAAGTAAAAAAATACTCACAGCAACATATTGGAAGCACATGCCGATGATGAAGTTGGCAGTCCAGTTGGAGAAGCCGGCCACAGCCATGGCAGCCGGCCTTGGACCCTGAGAGAACAGCTCAGCTACAAAGAACCAGGGGATGGGACCCGGACCGACCTCAAAGAAGGCCACGAAGCCAAAGATGGACAGCATGCAGATATAGCTCATCCAAGGAACACTGTCCTGAGAGGTGGGAGAAAAAAAGGCTTCAGAGTTTTGTTTTGAGAAAATATCGATAACAGTACATGATCCCTGCATCTTTGGGAGACTGACCAATAAAGCAAGAGCCATGGTCATGATGATGGCACAGATGCACATCCCACCAAGTCCTAGCATGTGGAGCGTCCGTCGACCCATCCTCTCTATCAGGAAGAGCTGTTAATAATAAGAAAACAGGGAAACCGAGAGGTTGTTATCCTCAGTTGGCAATTAGAGCTAAAACTTACATATTCTAATTTAGTTGCTAAAGTTAGCTATTCACCTAGTTTGTCCTGAAATATGATTCTGTCAAAAAATATGATTCATTTTCAAAACAAGACTAAGAGTCTACAGCCATGCTAGCAGCTCTGTGAGGTTGAACTTGCGGTGCTTTGAGACAAATGCTAACTTCAGCATGCTAGCATGCTAACAATGACAATGCTTACATACTTTTGTTTAGCAGGTATACGTAATGTTTACCACATTTAGTGTCTTAGTTTAGTGTGTTAGCATGCTAACATTTGCTAATTAGCACCATACACCAACTACAGCTGAGGCTGATGGGAATGTCATTAGTTATAGTTTTAAAACTTTGACTTTGTGGCGCTAGATGAAATGTCAGGGGATCAACCAAGTTATTACAGTTCAACTTGAGGAGGACATGAATGTCTGTACCATATTTCATGGCTGACAATGTCAACCTCATGGTGGCGCTAGAGGAAAAGTCTGGATCATCAGTGTCGATAGGATTCGTCCTCTGGGAGCCTTTAATTTCTGTACACAATTTCACAGAAATAACTAATAGCTATTGAGTTTTTTTAGTGGTGGACAGACCGACATTGTCATCCCAAGATCCACGCTGCTAGCATGGCTAAAGAGCACGCATCTTGACTCATTTAATGACATTGAAACATCTTGACCTGCCAAACCAAACTTTGGATGAATATTTTTAGAGGCAGGCACAAGAAAAAGGGCTACCAACCTGCCGTGTTATCTTATTTGCTCTTTGATAACAATGTTAAACAGTAATAGAGACACAGTGCTACAAGTGAGAGGGACAGTAATCTTTAGCATACTAAATTAAAAAAAGATCGAACATTTAATCTTTTATAAGGAAGGAGGAGTACATCAAAAAGCCGAGATGAAGGCATGTTGTTTTTTGTTACTGACCGAGACCACAGTGAAGGCACAGTTTACCACGCCTGCTCCTATGGTGGCATAGATTGGACTCTGGACTCCTGCCTTCATGAAGATACTGGTGGAGTAGTAGAAAATCTGGCCAGAGGGGTAAACAGATTAAGATTATGTCAATATTATACTGCACTGATTCACTTTTTTAAAGATTATCCTTTTGGAGACTTTATGCTGTGTGTAATGCTGTCATTGGACACTGAATACGTTTATAAAGGAGCCCCCTGACTCACTGCATTGATCCCAGACAGCTGCTGGGAGAGCTGCAGCAGGATGGAAATGATGATAGGCTGGCGGTAGAGTGGAGAACGAAAGAGTTCCGGGATAGACACCTTCCTCTCCATGTCCATCCTCCTCTTCTCCTCCTTCATCTCTGCCAGCATGTCGCCCACCTCCTGCCTGCCCGTCAGCCTCCTCAGGCCTGAACAAAGGAGACGTTTAATGAGTGAGAATTGAGAGGTGTGTATGTTATATTAGAGTTTCGGCCACTATTTCTTTAAGGACAAATGCTTGAAGCCACAGAGGCTCTAGGGGGCTCTATAGGGCCAACTTAAGATCTTATGTACACTATAGAGACACTGTTCTAGTACAATCAGCCCCATAAATGTTACGTAAGGTGGCCCTAAAGTACTTTAGTACAAATAGCAAGGTACTGTACAGTAAGTGATTAGACAGTGTAGTAAACCTGACCAACAAACACACAGTAAGTTGACCCAAGTTCACTTCAGCATTTCAGCTTTCTCTCACAAAATTTAAATTACTGTGGTCATATTTCAACAGCAACAAAAATACAGAAAACATCAATAAAATGTCCAACTATTGTAGCCAAATCCACAGAAACAAGCAATCAGGAATAATGACAAAATAATGAGATTTATGTTGTACTTGTGGACCTGCAAAATGTTGCATAAGCTGACTGGTGACATTTTATAGATATCTTGAAAATATGTTATTTTATTATAGTTTTGAAGGAGGCTGTTGTATTTCTGTGTGGTGGTCCAGTTTAGCTTTGACTGAAGATGATAATGACTGTCCATTCCATTCATGATCATAATTTCCCATCACATATTTAGGTTTAAAATTTAGCTACACAAAAATAAACCACAAATAAAATGATGTTGAAAGTGACAGCAACCTATATATATATATATATAAAATAAAAAAAAGTTGGCCTCTCCAGATTGAGTAAATAAAAAAAAGCTTAACTCAAGACCGAGACCTTAAAGATGACCTAAGACCGGCCTGGAGTCAGCCCCGCTCACCTCTCTTGGCCTGGTGCTCCTGGCAGCGGATGATGTAGAGGAAGCGGGGGCTCTCGGGGCAGAAAGGCAGAAGTGCCATCTGAAGTACAGTCGGCACAACAGTTAAACCCAACAGAACTGGCCACAAGTCCTCGCTTCCCAGTAACACCTCCAGACCCAGGATCTGCACAGAAAGAGGGGTCAGATGTGAGGGCATACGATTTAAAAAGATGCTAAAAACATTTATAGTAAACGCGGTGGTTTACTATTAAAGTTCTGATCACCTTAAGACATTTTCTCACAAATAAGCTGCATGTTTGAAGATTCAGGATCTTTTTGAGAAAAATGGCCTGATGATTTTCAAATTTTAACTTTCAATCTTTGTTCATACAGAAAGGTTTTATGATCTGTAACATCAATATCATAGTGTGCTGTCTTACCTGCGCTATGAGAATACCAGTGACTATAGCCAGTTGGTGCATCGTGCCCAGTGCCCCTCGCAGACTTGTAGGAGCTATCTCACCCACATACATCGGTGTCAGGCTTGATGCCAAACCTGCACAGAGGAAAGTTGGATGAGAGACAGAAACTTTATATCAGGTGTGAAGGAGCTTTCAAATACATTCCTGTGAATTTCCTGTGATTTTAAAAGAACACAACAGTGGACCACTCACCACAGTAGACACCGATGATAAAGCGTCCGAGGATCATCATTTCAAAAGAGCGGCAGAGCTTGGACAACCCCATCAGACTTCCACCCATGAAGGCAAACAAGTTGTTTATGAGCATGGCTTTCCTCCTGGAAAAAACACAGACAAGTATCTTTGTAGTAATTCAGTTCTCAATTGTACACAGATTGTATTGCTGAGAGGCTGTTTGTTAAAATAACACACATTCTTATAAAATCGCAATAATCATAACATTACTGTTGGTACTGTAAGTGATAGGGCAACACAATGCTTTTACAGACTGGGATGATGACTTTGAGAAAACAACATATAGAACACTAAAACCCTACAATCACATACTGTACTTTGATAGGTAGGCTATGATGCGTGAATACCCTGAGAAAAATGTAAAGATGTATTCAGGGTGAGTATATCTGACAGGGATACATTTTATTTCACAGATTTTTACTGAAACAGTTTTTTGTCTAGCTCTATTGTAGCTTGGATGTGCCAGTGATATTTTAGCCTCCAGAGGTCAGTGTCGTACAATAACGTTGAAGGCTTTAATTTGCATAATCCCTGAAAGTACTAGTTATAACCTTAAAGAAAACTTAAATATGGCACATTTACTAACCTCACCCATGCAGTTTGGCATCATTCCATTTTGTATAAAGTTATTTTTAGACCATGATTATTACAAGTCATGCCAAAAGGTTCTTCTTCCAGTGCTGTGCAGCAAAATGACTAGAGCATATGTAACAGAGGCAGGCGTTTGGTTCAAACCAGGTGCCACCTATACTGAAAAGCTCAACAATCAACATTTAGATTTTAAAGATCCCTCCAGACATGTTTTAAGACATATAATAATTATCTGCTTTGAATAATGATTTGAGTCTGTTTTTCAGCAAAAGAAAAAAGGTGAAATGTGAAAACAGTCTTCTGGTGTCAAACTCTGCACGTAAATGATCCTGCACAGTGAAGGTCAGACATCCAAGCGAAGTAACAATAAGCTTTTTTAGGAAGACCTTGTACTGAGCGCACCAGAGCTGAACGCTGCCACCCCTCGACCCCCACCTCCTCCACACACCCCTCCTGATACAGTGCTGCCAGCCCTTTTAAGATCCACTTTCAGTAGGTGGAAGCTGTGAAGCTTGGGCACTGAAATATTTTATCATTTGCTTGATTGTCCAAGCCTAAGATAGCGTGGATTCAGGAAGACTTTTGTAATTTGGTTAACTATACAGTATGTATGCTGTATAATATGCTGATTATTATTATTATTCATCTCTATTCAACTTGACTTGATTGTAGAAAGTATTTCAGAAAGCTAGAAGACCCGTTTTGCTTTACTGGGCAGCATATTAAAGAGTGCAACCACTGACATGGCTGGAAACAGGCACTGGAACCTAAACTTTATTGTAATATAGTAAATCTATTGTAGTCTGGAGCATAAGAAAGGATTTCAAAGGTTTTGAGTTCATGCAACATGACACAGGCAAGATATAAACTCCCAATTCTAGTAGAAATACCTAAATTAGAGTGTGTGGCATCCTGGTGTGTTTCCCTACCTGCCCAGCCACTCGGAGATGAAGCCCACACAGAAGGAGGACAGCATGCCGCCGATGGAGAAGATGGCCACGGACAGGGACCAGAGGGAGGTGAGGGTCCCTGTGGGGATAGGCTCTCCATACCGATGCACCCATGTTGCGTTATAGTCCTCCTCAATCATCTGCACAGGGCACAGAGGTCACAGCACGAGACATGTTAAGCAACAGACCGTATATTTAAGAATATAGAAGAAATAAGGTAAGTTTAGGTGTTAAGTTTGTCATAGTTAAAGAAACAAGTTTAGAGATTTAGAATCTCTGGGATAGCCCACACAGCTTGTGACCCTAATAACAGGAATTTAAAATCAGCCTTTGTAAATAGACAAGGATAAGGATACAGTACAAGAATGCTAAAACTGTCATGTAAGATACCAGAAAAAACTAAAAACAAACTAGAATTACTGCCCCACAGTTCACAAAATGTGGTGCTTTTGTTTTCTCCTGGCCTTTTTAGATGCGAAGCCTCTCTATGAGCTGTAGGTGAAACTCACTCACAGGATCACGATTAGCTAGGCGCGCTCCAATACGTTGTTTGCAGTCACATGACTCCGATGACGCTTGAAATTCAGAATGAGGCAGGAAGTGAAAGGCAGAATGGACGAGATAGAGGAAAGCCCGTACTGTGCTAGTTATTGTTTACTCATTCTGTCGTCCCAGTCAACATGTGTGTGAAATCTGGAATCGCCCAATTCATTCTTACATTATGGCTAAAAACCTATTTTGAGATCACAATGACCTTTGACCTTTGAGTCGAAAGTGTCACCTGTTCACTATCCGACCAACTGTGAAATATGGTCACAATCTCCCTTCTGTTCCTGAGTCTCGGTGTTGAATAATGGCCAAAAAAGTGTTTTCCAGGACATTATGATGTCACAGTAAATCTGACCTTTGACCTTTTGGGTAAAAAATAGATCACAAAATCACTACATCTGTGTAAAATTTTGTCACCATCATCAATGCTTGATAACATAATACCTCCGGCCACAGCTATAGGAAGATTTACTCTTTTTCAGGATACAGAATTTAACACGTTCGATTCACACCAGGGTCTCAAGCTTCAATACTTTTAGGTATCAGCCAGAATGTGTCAGTAGCACAGAGTCTTTAAAGCTGACAAGTACTGATATGGAAAGCTGGCATGGTCAGTTTTTAGTATGGCTCTCTACAGTCTACAGAGGATTATGTAGAAAAACGTGTATATTTATCAAATTAGGTTAATTGAAAAAATTATTTTTGTATCAAACTTCAGATATTGTGTGTGCGCTAACACTGAAAATCATATCCAGCCCTTTTCACACTTAAGTTGACCAATGCCAGAGTTTTACTATTTACTATTTATATATGTAAAGGAGTTATCAGTAAAAACAAATCCATATGGAGGATGCACAGTGCAGAAATTAAAGAATAATCTACAGGTAATAAACTATAAATTGAGGGTTTACAACCTTAATGAAAAGGTAGAGCAGTTTATTCTGTATATTAAAAACAACCAACACTTTCTAAAACAACTCTATTGTAATGGCCAACAAAACTGTGTCAAAATGTCACAACTTCTCTTTGAAACTACCTTGTTCTGCAATGCATTTCTTTATTGACTTGCATATTCAAGTCCTGACTAAAGAGCAGCATACGGTACATACACGGTATAGGCAGTCATAAATAATAAAGTACTATATGCATTTCTCACATGCAGTACCCGAGCGTGCCTTCATGCTGGAACGCCAGATGTGGCTGCAATATGAGCAGGAACATATTTTAGGGCCAGAGCAAGTCAGGTTTTCAAAAAATCATGTGCCTATCTATATGTACTGTGCATACAGTGTTTGTATTTGAAGGCTCTGTAAGTACATGTAGCACCCTGTTGCCCTGTGACAGAAAACTAATTATATAACCCCCCCCCCCATAAAACAGACAGAAATATCCTCCCTTTCCCATCACACCAGAGTTAGACATGTTATGGCACTGCTGTGTTTCCGTACAATAAAGACCTTGCTCTCCTGTCCCCCCTCTGTCATTTTAAGTGTTAATCTGACTCCCTTGCATTTATCTCCTTTGCATCAGATGATTTCAACGCATCACGTGCCTGGGACTGTTTCCCTCTTCCAAGTTTATTTTCTAAACACCATCGGCACCGTTTGAGGCAGCGCGATGGGATGTTGTGGCGTCAAACACACCGCACTTATAAAATCAGGAAAATATGAGAAACAGCTTAGTTGACGTCTGCTTGAATGTCACTGACTTACATCAGCACTTTTATTAACACACGTCCATTTTTTTAAACAGACCGACACCAGTTTGGCACTTTCATAGGGTTTTATTGGCTAGTTCTGAATGCCATCCTTGTGGTCGGTGAGTCATTTTACCTTCTGAGGTGCATTGATGACACCGATGTTGTATCCAAACTCCAGAGATCCCAGGACAGCAGTGAAGACTGAGAGCGCAAAGGTTCCAGTCACTGTCTGGAGTAGAAACACACACAAACAAACACATATAGAGAGGCAAAAAAACATTAAAAACGGTATTATTTTCAGAACAGTGAGTGATGCTTAGAAGCTTTTGTGTAAAGATAATAATAGCAAATAATGAGAGAGCTGAAGCGGGCACAGGGATTGGTTTCAGCCATACTCCACAAACATCAACTATATATAACTGTGATCCTGATGAGACAGTCTCTTCAGTGCTGCCCATGACTTCAGAGGCTGCTATACTTTTGACGCCTGAACTTTAACTTCCCTTCAGTTCCCCCATCAGGCTACAGGCACCTGTCTCCACGGTGACAGATGAGATGAGCTTGGATGAGGTCTTCCACTCTAACGAAGTGTGTTAAAGTCTCAAAGAGCCATTTCATAACTGGCAGATTTGTTACCTAGCAGCTCCATGCGAAAGACATAACTCTGTAAAACAGAAGAACGTGGCGATTTTCATGGGGATTTTATTTACTTTTAGAGGATTTATGAAGTCTTTCAAGTCCTGCTGGATAAACAAAAAAGAAAACACACCCATCATGCTAACAAGGCTTCCTGAAAAGTTGACATTGTGGTGATGTGGGCCATCTAACTAACAACAATACGCTGTGACTTCAAACTAAAATTTAGAAATGAAGTTTCATCTTCAGTTTGAACAGAATAATGTCTTTAATATGGAAAAACCAGTTCATACACCTGGCAAGTGTGCAATATTTGAAAATGCATAATAATACAATATGTGTAATTAGATAATGATAAAAAAGTGTCTAAAAGAAAGCAAGAGAATCTATAAGCCGTCTGTTGAATTGTATTCTATTGTAATCTATGGGTCGTTCAGCAAAGTTTGAGTTTGCATGTAGTTTGAGTCTGTGTGTGTAGTTAGTGTGCGTCTGTAACACTGCGTTATGACCTTGCTATGCTGAGCCTCTAGATAAATGCTGTTTAGTATTCATGAACCAAAACAAAAGGGTGTGTGTCTGTGTGTGTGTAGGTGTGTGTGCACGTGTCCTGGCAGCCAGTTATGCTCTATTACACTTCATGTTAACTGCATTTCAGTAAAAACTGCCTTACATAGTTGAGTGCTCAGTAGTTCATTTACTTTTCACTTATCGTGAATGAATCTGTACCTGCTTTTAATAACTGTAAGATATAATAAAGGGCCATGTCAAATCACAAGCAACATTTTTCAGGGATTTATTTTACATTGTAGTGTTCACACAGTCTGTCGCCTCTTTATTGGCGATGAAGCAGCTTCAGGAGTCGTTGTCTTTGTGGCATCCCAGATAACAGTCCACTCTCTCTTGTTTCAAGATTATGGAGAGATTAAACTGTCCAGAATCAGAGGAGTAACACTTAAAACTGATTCGCACAACACAAGCATTGTTGATCAGGGTAGTGAAAAGGAACCAGTCAAATTAGGTGGCCTGTAACAAACCCACAGCACTTAACTCTGACCTGTAAACTCAGATATTTGGCTGGTCAAGGGCACTGCTCAGGACTAAATAAGGGCCAAAGCTCATTCACATCAAGGCTGATGTTGGTTTTCCTCCCCACTGAAAGTGACACTTTTTTTTTGTAGTTACTGATTGTTGCAAAGGCCATTATTATTGATTATCAGTATTATTCATTTTTCATTATCTTAAACTCTACATAAAGGATTTTGCTTTACATATTTTCAACGAATATGCTTCACGACATATTTTAGAGCTGGGAGAAATTAGAAAAATCTTTTATATCATATTAATTTTCAGATCATTTTTTGCCTGCCCAATCAACGAGATTGTGCTTATTTATTGGATTATACGAGACGCATGCCTTTTCTCTCACAGGTTTTGTGTATGACGGAGATAAACCCGTGCGTAAAATATATCCAAATAAATACACACCAAGCAGTGAATGCGCACGGAGTAAGACTAAAATAACGGCTTGTCGTACAGAACACAATTCATTACATCACTTTTGTGAGTAAAAAACAAGCCCAGCTACATTTATGAATTGTGAAAAGCTCTCATGAAAAAATGAAAAATTACCTCCCCTCCAAGTTGCTGAAACCCGGCCGGCATGACTTTGGCAGCTCCAGGCACCCAGTAGCAGTAGATGGCAGATGCGTCTGGTGCCAAATAGAGACAAGTGAAACTCCCCCAAAAGGACAACAAGCCCCGACCTTAATCTTTAGCACTTTAGCACCAAAAAAAAAAAAAAAAGCGCACGGAAAAGTAAACTCCAAAAGAGAAGTGTCCTGTACTGTAGGGTGTCCTCTCTTCTTTAAACTTTGTGTTGTGTCCCTCCTGCTGGGATATGTGACACCCGCACACCCACGTGCACGCCTCTCTCTGTATCGAGAAGGGAAGGGAGGAGGAGAAGGAGGAGGAGGGGGGTGGGTGAGGCTACTCCAGTCCAGAGAGGCCTGTGGGCTGATCTTGAGGTCCTGGCAGAGGTCGAGACGCAAGCAGGAAGCTCCTTTGACCTTAACTACTATTGGCTGAAGGCAGAGAGAGCATGTGTAAGGAAAGAAGACCATGCTGTGCAACCAAAAGCTGGGGGGATCTTACAGACAAAGGGGTCTGGTTTTTATTATGGTGTGCAAGATGAAGCAAAGTGAGAGAGCTTTGATTACATTTTAAGATTCCTGTTTTAATAAACAATAATGTATCAATCTCTGGAGCTTCTGAGTGGGAGGTGTGCTGAGGGCCAAATTTGGTCTTAGGGCCCACTTTTATGAGCCTTGTTACATAATGTCGATTGGCCTTTTAAAGAATTATAAACTCTCTAGTGTCGCTGCAAAAAACTGAACCCCATGCATCTTTTCTTTGCTCATGAGGTGCAATATTTGCAATATTATGTAAAATAATAAAATAAAATAAAATAATCCGATCATCTTTAGAAGGTAAAATAATGGCGGTTACATGGTTGCACAGGTGTTGGACCTTAGATGAAGAGTCAGGGTCCATCACGCCACCAGCTATGACTCAGCATTTCTCATGGGCGGCAAAGAGGGGCTCGTCTTTGACGGCCTAGCTGTCATTGTCTTCCCAACAGCCATAAATCCCTTTCTATTTCAGATCACATGCCAAAGGGGTCACACACCATAGCTCACTCCGTTCCACAAACCCTCCCCCTCTGTTGCACACAACAAAGCTTAATCCTCCTCCAGCAGGCAACAGGTGGACCCTAAATTTAGGCTGTGCCACCTGAGTTAGCAGTGTAGGTGTGTTTAGGAGAAGTTTGGCGATGGAGCGGAGTGTCCAAGGCGGGGATTAAGGGGTGTGTTGTGGGAGTGTTGCACTAGGCGGGAAAAGCACAGATCTGCCAAAGAGCTCAGTGGAAAAATATCTGCTCTAGATCTTTCAATCAAATGATTTAACTTTTCCCACCCCCTGCAGACACACCCCCACCTCACGCTACTCTCTCCTTGAAGCTGGCCGCCTTTGCCTTTTCCTTTTCCTGCCCTCATACGCACATTGAGAAAGAGAGGACGAACCTGACACCCCTCAACCAAAGCCAGGGCCCCCAAGCACAGTCATGTGTGTGTGTGTGTGACTCTGACTAAATGTACAGAAACATTACACCATCAGAACAGTGGCGTAGAGCCCCTACCAACATAGTTTAAGGGTTCATGTGCGCAACCAGGGGCAGACAGAAAAGATAGTATTACATTTCCAAAAAGTGTCACATGAATTCATACAGAGAGAACAATGAGAGACCTACAAGTACAAACTTGTAGAAAATGGTATGAATAGTCAGTCAGTGTGTGTTTTACTGTTATCTGAAACAGAAAGTCCCCCCCACACACACACACACACCATGTGACTGCCCTCTATTACTCACTCAAATGATATGAAGAAACAGCCCTTGTAAATACTGCTCCTTCTTGTCGTGACATGTGTGTGTGTGTGCGTCGGTGGGATTAGCTGGTTCAAAATGGCAGGTGTTGCACTGTATGGTTAGTGTCGGTGTGTGACAGTCATTTTCTGGGAGAAAATTATGAATTCATGTGTTCAAAAACCTCACAAACATCAGTGATGAGGGTTGTCGTATAGATGTCATATATGTGTTAAAGTGTCACACCTATGGGCCTATCAACCAGCTACACCAAAAATAATGTAAAACTATGTGACACGATGCAGTGAAATGGTGAAAAATCAGACTCGACAACAGATTACCAACCATGATTTCACAAAGTTCAAAAAGAGCAGGAGACAGTTCACAAAAGTACCATTTTACTTGAATGACAAAATTATAATTAGCAATAAAAACTTTCAAATTCAACTTTCAACTTTTATTTGTCCCCAAAGGGCAATTGTTTTTGCAGCAAGACATAGATACAAGATGATAAAATACAAAAAGCACTGAATGTTGCGGACTCGGTGGAAACAACAGTGGTCCCTGGTTGATCTTCCTTATCATAGGATTAAAAATGTGAGCAAAGCAGTAAATCCAGACAAGTATCTTTATTACAATAAATATTAAAAACTAATTTTCGTCAGTGGACCATGGCAAAAGACAAAATAAATCTAAAATCTAACCCACGGAAGGGCTCTTGCTGCGAGGAGGTACTTTGTTGAATCCCCCAAACCACATGTGCTCAAGACACATTCCCCTCGCTTCAAGTCTTTATGCTAAAAGATAACCACCGGCTGCCAACTGTAGCTACATATTTACCACGCAGACGTGTGTGAGTGGTATCCATCTTGTCATCCAACTCTCCACAAGGAAGCAAATAAATGTATCTCCCAAAATGACAAACAATTCTTTTACACTGCAAAGTTACAAAAACTATGGTGATTATACAACTCTAGTGCTTACCAACCCACATGCAGTGAAGAGGGACGAGGGCCCGGGCTACTTCCTGCAGCGTTTCTCCCTGCTGTAAGTGGGAAAGATGGGAATAAAACAAACAAACAAAAACAATTTTAATATTTGGTTCTTTAATAATAAGACAGATTTGTCAGTTGGTTTGTAATTTGTAATATGTAGGTTTTCTTTTAATTGATATACAAAGCACTTGGATACAGAAGAAACCCCACTAATGAAGAATGTTCGGCTTAAAAGCAAATATTAAAACAATACTTTAATAGTATAGTATTTGTCAATTATGCAGTAAATAATACAGACCACATACTATAGTCAATCATTTAAAAGCACTATGACAGCACACTGGTAATAAAGCCTGCATGCAGCTCAGGCTATATCTTGGCCCTGGTTGGCCTGGCCTCCTATCATGGCACCTGGGAAATATTAGTTACAGCATACAACTCAATGTAGCTCTCTGCTGTGCGTCTGCAGTCATTCTGGCCTGTATCCCTGTGGCCTTGGTAACCCCTGGAAAGGATTCAAAACACACACCCTCGGCCTCTTGTCCTGCCTCATGACGTGCACACTACGAGAAAATATCAAATTACACACAACATCAGATTAGTTCAACATTCTGCAACATTAATCATGCAAATTCTCTTTTCCCTCTTTGCCCTGGTCCTGTTGTGCCAAACCTCACTATTGTATCTATATGCACTGCCACTGGGATCGAGTTCATAGTGGACTCGCTGGCACCATCAACACATTTACTCAAAGGTCAAACAGTCACCTGACCCCAAAGTGGCACCAATAACCACCATGCACCCAGAGATAGACGAGAACCAACATTCAGTGTGTTCACAAGACGCCAGCAGCGTGCTACAAGTGGTCCGACGCAGCTGCTCGCACCTGAGTGAGGTCAGTTTCTCTGCAGCTCTGGTCCCCAGTGGTGTAGAAGTTAATCTAATCAGCAAAGGAGCACTTGAAGGGTGTTGAGAGGCGACATCATCCAGCCTGTTAGAGCAGATTATGAAATCATTAAAAAGTGTTAAAGTGTGAAATGGACAGATTTAAACTCTAGTTTTCAACACAATCTACGGCATAAAGGTAGGACTGTCCAAATCCACGCAGGAGGAAACCATCCCTGACAGTCCTCGAGTAAGACGGGAGCAGGCAGGGTCAGCCTGCTCCCGGGACGCTGCTTCAAAGGTGACCTCTGACCTCGCTGGAGAGAGAAAGAAGCAGGGGCATAGTGTGGGTTCACCCTTCAAAGATAAACTTGAATACAAATCACTGTTGTCGGGTGGAAACCTTCGTCAGCTTACACTCAGGTTTCTGAGAGCAAAATATACATTTGTGTGTACTGTATTCACGTGTGTTTTGATTGTGAGTGTAGATGTTATGTGAATATAGTACACATATTGCATGCCACTAGGGTAGTATACCCTAAAGTATCAAAGTACTGTGTCAACATCCATTTTGTCATTTGGGACATGTAATAGTACCTTTGTACCTTTGTACAGGGCACAAACATGAACCATGTCTAAGGCTACGATACTTATACCATTGCAAAGTACTGACCTAATTTTTTATATATATTTTTACCTACAAAGTACAATTGTAGTTGTTTCCTGTGAGTGAACAGGAATTAACACAATTTCATCTTGGAGAGGCTGGTATTTTTGTCATTTGTGGTACATAATAGTTTCTTTAGCAGTCCTTAAACACAATATGTGGCCATTTATGTTGAAATCACCCTCTGTTTTGTCAGTCAGCAGTTCCTCATGATGTCCTCATGTTGCCTTCAGGTGCTCAGCAGAAGACAGTAGTTTTCTTCAGTGCATCATATGTCATTGAAGATTTTGTGTATGTCAAGTCAGCTTTATTTATACACAGTATACAGTATTGCAGTGGGCTTTCCTGGCCCACATCAGCACCAGCCTCTGAACCTTTTGTACCTGGTAAATATAAATGGGCTGACCTTTCCTAACCCCCGAACTTGACGTTTGGGGAACTCAATATACAAAATGATTTACTATGGCAGTAATACATAAAATATTGTTGTTTATTCTTCAAACAAGTAATACAACAAACAAACAAAATAATTCATCTATAGACTGAGCAACATTGAATAAACTTTATCTTTATCCTTGGGGGGGATAATTGTACAAATATACAGCCATGATCCATGTAACTACCCCTTGCTTGGTTTTGTTTAGTTGCAATTTTTCCGATAATAATGAATGCAGCAGTAGCATTTCGCGATGTTGCGTTTCTCGCGTCAGGAGAGCAGGACGCTCTGATTGGACGCTGCGCGGTATTAAAAACTGCCCCTCCCCCTCCTTTCTGTGGGAATCCCCAGCGACAACGTGCTCCGCTTTACCTCAAAATATTGTGACTTTTTCGGCTGTTTTAGTTCGCCCCTGTACGCTCACCAGTGACTCATCTCTCTCGGACTGCAGTAGCGGGATATACAAGGTAGATGCGTGGTCATACACGTCTCATTCGTTAACGCGAGAGAGCCGAGAGACACTTATTTTTCCGATATAGGAAGTTTTACGGCAGTTTAGCTAGTTCCGAAACGTAGTGCTAACGTAATTAGCTAGTTAAGCTAATGCTAAGCTCGCTAGCACAACACTAAAAGGGTTGTGTGCTATATTGCGAGCAGCACCCTTGTTACACAATCGATAGTTATTAGCTTCTGAGCACATATTGGCGTATAGTGAAGTTGTATCCATCGAGTTATTGTTAAAGTGCCGACTCGGTGGCCGAATGAAGCTAGCTTCATTCAGGGCCTCCAGCACGAAAAGAATGGACGGTAGCTAAACGTAGCAGGTTCAATGGTTTTTCGTGCTGTTTGTTTTGGGGGCTGCTTATTGTCAAGTCAGTTAACTGGGTTTTATTTCGGACTTTATATTTGTGAAATATGGCTGTCTTTAGGAATATTTGTGTACTATTAAGCAGTAGTTGCATATGCTAACGTTACCGTTAGTCAGCAGCTCACAGAGCAGAAGGCCTAGTTGTTTTCAACTTTGTGAACTCTTCCTTCCTGTGTGGTAGGCAGCAACCAAGATTTAGCATTCATTCAGTCGCAACAATTACGTTAAATAATGTTTTCCTCATTGTTATTTGTCACATAAGTAGTCCTCACACGACTTACACTGCCCTTGTCCTTATGTGTGTTTGTCTGTCTGTTTGTTATAAGTTAAGTGGTGTTGAATTGCCACAGAATATTATTCTAAAACTATTTTGATCATCGACTAAGTGTTAAGGTAATTTATCAGACAAAAAGTCAAACATTCCCTGTTTCCAGCTTCTCAAGTGTGGGGATAAACTGCTTTTCTCTGTTATTATATCGTTGTAAAACTAACATCTTTGGATGTTTTACTGTGACAAACAAAGATTCACTTTGAGTTCTTGGAAATTGTGATGGTTTGCACTATTTGCTGTTATTTTGTAGACTAAAACAATTAATCTATGAATCAAAACAATTGACAGATTAATTGACGATGATAATGATTGTTCCCCTAATTGTTAGACATGCACTTTTCGATTAGTGTGGGGGAACTAGTCAAAAGAGTTTGATAGAGATTGAGTTACCTCTTCAGTTGAACATAAATTCTTACTTCCTGTTGATCCCCACAGCACTCCTGTGCCTTGGCTCTCCCTCGTTTTCTCTCAGCCGGGAAAGGAGGGAAATTAATGATGGAAGAGCAAAGTTTGGACAATCTTCCCTTGACCCAGAACCTGCCGCTGAGCCAGGACTCCTTTATACAGCTGTGGGACAGTGTGTAAGTTACGTTTTGATAGTAGATACCATTTTTGAAATGTCAGTTTACTTCAGGAAAAACAAGTTAACTAGTTTGTGTATGTTTGTTTTTGCAGTGTAACTCCCTCCATCTCCACCATTCCAACGGTGACTTATGTGTCTAATGAAACATGGAGGCCGGACAGTAATATGGATATGCTGGTAAGTATGCCTACCCTTGCCCAAAAACAACGAATTGTTGCAGAAGAAAGTTTTCTGTTAGATATTTGTCAATATTCATATGATGGTAGCTTCAATCTGAACTTAATCATTTATAGAGGCTGATTCTTGTTCATTTCTCTCCTTTTAAAGCTCATTAATGATCAAGCGCTGACCGAGGGGTTTGATGAGAATCTGTTTGAGCTGCCCCCAGAGATGTCCACTAAAGATGTTGTTACTCCCCCGTCCTCCACCGTCCCGGTTACAACTGACTATCCGGGGGAATATGGCTTCCAGCTTCGCTTTCAGAAGTCTGGCACGGCCAAGTCCGTCACCTCCACTGTAAGTAATCCCAGGCCTAAGCCCTCAAAATTTTGAGATTCTACATATTTATTGTTTTCTCATATTCTTAAACGGGTAAATGTGTTGCAGATAATTTCAAAAGATAAATGTGCCAGATAACTTTTCTTATTTCTGTTCTGATCAATATGAGACAAAGTACTACCAACCTCAGCAACAGAAGTCTGTACTTACCGCACATAGTGTATAATTTTAATAGAATTACACAATTTAAATGCTAGACCAAATGTTAAAATTCAACGGGACTTGCAACAGATTATCTTTCAACCAAACATGACAAGGAGCAGAAGTTTTCTGTTTGAGCGCCAGAGAACAAAAGGGATTTCAACAGTTGCTCATTTTCGAGGCAGCATTCACTGTTCAACTGAGTGTCTTCGATCTACGGTGTAATTTTTCCTGTTGCGTATTGTTTTAAGTCACTGAATTCAACTTAACACAGAATTTCCCAAATTAGAGGTTTGGAAATTGAAATGGTTTACTATAGTAAAGTCACTCACTGGTTTCTGAAGTTTTTATCACCCACAAAATTAAAGTTTTTGAACAAACACGATCTTACCTTGGCAATGCGTTAAAAATCCATTATTTCTCTCATGGTGGCATTCATGTGGAATCTTATTCATTGTGTCGATTCGCTAAATTTTAAGGTCTGGAGTCAGTCACTCCGTTTGAAGAGCCAATGGCATTAATGTTTCCACGGTGACTCACCCAGCAGCGTGCTGCAGTTGGCCAGTTTAGTTGAGGTTAGGGTGGTCTTCCCCGAATCTCCCGCCCCCTGCCACTTGTGCGCTGGTCTGTGGGAGAGGTGCAGTCCGGGTGTAAAGCACAGCTCTGACATGACGGGACATGTTCCTGCGCTGTCTTCCTCCAGCACAGAAAGGGTTAAAAACGGATGAAAGCAAGGTAAAGATTGTCATTTAATTTGATAAATCTGACCTTACTTATTTGGCGAACTTAACATGTAGTTTGTTTTTGGTCCTTTTAGAGAAGCGAGTAGTTGAACTTTTACTATTTTATGTGCCTTTTTTTAAGAATAGTGTTGGAATTTTAGTCTTTTATAATAGTGTGCTTGTTTTTGTTTTCTGAGACAGATCTCAGACCAGTGTTTGGCATTTGCTGCTCCATAAGTGCGCAGATAATAAAGTGCATGGTTTTCTCCCTGTGCTTTCTCTCAGTATTCGGAGCTTCTCAACAAGCTATATTGCCAGCTGGCAAAGACCAGCCCGGTTGAAGTGCTTGTGAGCAAGGAGCCTCCTGCGTGTGCCATCCTCAGGGCCACAGCGGTTTATAAGAAGACTGAGCACGTAGCCGATGTGGTCCGCAGATGTCCCCATCACCAGAATGAGGACGGTGAGGAAAATGTTCCAGTGAGAAATTGTCTTGTATGTACGGTGGAAGACTGTTTGTCTTTGCTAGAAGAATCTGATTGTGAACATAATAGAGCTGAGGTGATTTTTAAGTTTTTCTCATCGGTTTTCAATTCAGCCGCGGAGCATCGCAGCCATCTGATCAGAGTGGAGGGAAGCCAGAGAGCGCAGTATTTTGAAGATCTGCACACAAAGAGGCAAAGTGTAACTGTCCCGTACGAGCCTCCACAGGTACAACTGCCCCACTTGATCTGTCTGAGGGGGAACATGTCTACCCTTTCTACAGCAGTTATTTTTACCCATTCACATATCCTAATGTGTGACCTTCAAGCATTTTCTATGTGAGTATATAAACAAACAATGGTGTCTGTCACTTTGATATCACATTTTTAGCCTGAAAATTCAATGTACATAAAGTGCAGTAATTGTGGAAACCATCCAGGAATGTGTCTCCCAAAATTGAAAAGCTGCATTTTGGACACCCAGAAGAGTCAATGAGGCGTTAAAAAAAAAAAAAAAAAAAAAAAAACATTTGTAGTGGTACATGTACGAATTAACACGACTGTGATCCTTGGCACATTTCACTGAAGTGGCTCTTGTGATTACAAGAAAACATAAGTACCTTTTCCCCCTAATTGCATACACTTCAACAAGCAGTGAATAAAAATTGCTATGCTTTTCCTGTTTTAGTTGGGCTCAGAGATGACAACCATCCTGCTGAGCTTTATGTGCAACAGTTCCTGCATGGGGGGCATGAACCGCAGACCCATCCTCACCATCCTGACCCTTGAGACTCCAGAGTAAGTTTTGCTTCTCTTTTTACAGATGTGATGGGGCGGTGGGAGTGTTGATAGAGGACAAGTGGTGACATGGTGTAACTGGATATCTTGCTTAACATTTTTATGTGTATTTATTGCTAAGGATGTCCCAGTTAAGTTGTGCATTGCTATTCCTATTAGATCTTGATTTCTTTGTGCAGCCTAGGAAAGCATTTTAACCTATACTGTTCATCTTCTTCCTAGGGGACTTGTTTTGGGCCGGAGGTGCTTCGAGGTGCGTGTCTGCGCATGTCCAGGCAGGGACCGCAAGACGGAGGAGGCAAATAGTGCAAAGATGCAGAACGGCACCAAGCAGACTAAAAAGCGGAGTGTGTTTTTGTTGTTACATTAGATTTCAGTTTCTGTCCCTGCTTGCTGTTCCCTTGCTAACCTCACTTGTTTCTTTAGAAAGCAACCCAGCTCCTGACATGACTTCTGCAAAGAAGCCGAAGTCGGCCTCCAGTGCAGAGGAGGAGGACAAGGATGTGTATGTTCTGCATGTAAGTAAAGATACATACTGTTATAAAGCTGGACGTATTTACAAAACTTCTATGCTCTTTGTTTAATTTCCCTCTGATCTCTCCTGCAGGTTCGTGGTCGTGAGCGGTTTGAAATGTTGAAAAAGATAAATGATGGTCTGGAGTTGCTGGACAAAGAAAGGTAAGAAGTGCATCCTTTAATTTTGCATCAAAACCACCGTAATCGCTTTCATTGGACTAAACTTCTAACTTAACTCTTAAGAATATCTCAACATGGCCCACACGTGTAGGCTGGTATTCTTTCATTAGCTTGGCTGCAGTTGAGTTTAAACCTGCTTTGTCGTGAACATGTCTTGTGGTCTCTCACTGGATTTAAACTCCTTCTGTGCCTTGTAGAGATCACCTGCCACTAGAGGTCACTGTGTTTAGTGTTAAACTTGCTGCACACACAGGTCAGCTGAGGTTAAGGAAACATTTCTATTACATACTGTATATCACTGGGGTATCTCAGAACATTAATTTATTTCACTATGTGTGGTGTAATGTAGACTGTTATAACATAAGTGATTGTTTAGGTTATGTAATGGTATGTTGTATGAGTAATTTTTTGTATTGGATTTTGTAAAGATTTTCAACATTTTTACAGTATTTTCTCATGGACAACAAAACTAGATTATATATATATATATATATATATATATATATATATATATATATATATATTATTCCATTATTGTCTAAGTGTACACTTGAATCCAGATGCAGTTTAAACGACTGTAAACACTATCTATTGCCGCAAAGTAGTGCATTGCAGTGTATGTGCATTCCAACATTTTATCAGGTACTTAAGCAAAAAAACTATTTCAAGTAAAAAAAAAAAAATATATATATATATATTAAGACTAGGTCATTTGCACACTGAAAAGAGGATCCCCCCCCAAAAAGATTTGAGTAAAGCTTTTCTTAAATATCATCAACTTTGGTTGCCTTCTAATTTTCAGTGCTGTCATTAAAACTATTTTAAATACACCAAATATGTCGCGTCTGCCTTAATCACTGGATCTGTCCTCTTTTCTCTCCACAGCAAAACAAAGACCAAGCTTACTGTTAAACAGGAGGTTCCACTGCCTTCAAATGGAAAGAGGCTCTTGCAAAGAGGAGAGAGGAGTGACAGCGACTAGGAACCTTGTTGCTTTGATCATGAGAACAAACTGCATCTCTTTCTCCCTCCAAGCCAGTGGGTTTATTTCAGGTTTTTATTCGTCATTGGAACCCCAAATCACCTCCTGCCTCAGTACGCCAGAACTTTATCCAATAACTGTACTGCATAACCGTTTACTGTACTCCAAGTACTGTACAGTGTCTTGCTGTTTTTGAGATATGCAAATGAATAAAGTTTGAAAAGATAATCCAGTGGAGAGCAGTTGATACTGTAAGCAGGTCTGCCTCCTCCTCAATGCCCTCATTGCATTTCAAGGTTGTGTGAAATGGCTTCGAGATCTTTAACTTTCTGTGCATTTGCATGAAACAGGCTATGGGGGGGGACTTAAAAGTGTGAGGGACTGTATCAGTGTTAATCTTGGCAAGGATTTCGTTTGAGTTTTAATGATTCCTTTTTTAAAATTGATGTCATTTATATTGTGTCATTTATATATGCATTAGTTATAGTCAATGAAAATGGAAGAGATTCATTCTTGGTCTTTGAATGACATGTTTTTTTTTTTTTAATGTATGACTTGTCAAAATAGTAATTATGATCTTAATTGGGTTAAGAAGAACTCGAGAAGCAAAGTCTGATCAAATTTTTTGTCACAATTAAGACAGATATGTGATCGCAAAGGATCATAATCTTTATACGAGTCACTGCCATTCGTTTGAAAAAGTGCCAAGTCAGGTTTGTAAAACTTGAAGGGATGTTTACCTCCATTAATGTTGCTGTATTTCTTAACCATAGCCCATGCAAACATTTACATCCTGTCAAACTGAACTTTTGGGTGTCTGAGGAACTTCCATCAGTCCAGCTCTTATTAGATGTGCTATTCAAGGGCTTTTTTTTTTTTTTTAATTAGTTTATCTAGGTTTGATATCTTCTCTTTTTTTATCACGAACAGCTGTAAATACATTTTAGCTCAGTTTAGTTCCATGGATCTGTATGTTGTCTCTTCCTCTTAAATGGTGATGATTGTGCTCGCAGGGAACATTGACAACAGTCATGATTTCTGTGAAAAATAACAGATTTGGTAGATGAGGGGCTGGCTGGCTCACCCCAAAAGCTAATCACCTTTTAGTATTTGTAACTTTTATATACAGCAGAAATTGTTGGTGGGGGGGAAACATAGGAAAGAGAAATGTTGACATAAAAGCAAAGGAACAGTACACACAGGGACACTGTATAACAAGGACAACACCTAAAAGAATGATTAGGATGGTTGATACGGCGCAAGCCACTTTGTTCAGATATCAAACTGAAGTGATCAAATGTCATCCGTTTGGATGTCCCACTGTGATTTGAGTTTGTTTCCATTTTTGACCATGCAATTTATTACTGAATCAGCACTTCCGTTTGATGCGACCAATCTGTCAGTCAATAAAACCACTTTGTTTTTACACTGCCAAAAAAAAGTATACATAAAGGCATTTCTTTGTTATATTTCTTTATCTTTATAGATTATTTTGGGAACTTAGTTTTTTATAAGAGGTTTATCTTTCTATATTTTTCATCGTTATTTTTTCATGGCTTTTCTTTTGTACTAATTAGCATTTTGTTACTCAAAGCTTTAAGCCAAAAATAAATGCCTAACATAAAACAGTGTTTTTGTGTTCTGTTATGACATGCATTTGTTGTCTTCTGTCTTTGCATCTTTCCTTCCTGACAGTTATTTCATGCTAGTACTTTGCATGTTTGGAAGATTAATGCAAAACCGGGAACGTCTAAATGTATTCATCTGGGCTGAGTAGAATGGAGCCTTGTGTTGCCAGTCAAATGTGGTGTTTATTACCTGTTGATCTTCCATGTTGGTTGGTACAGGTGTATTGCATGGACATCTTTCCCGTACAGAGATCGTGTCGTTCTTCAGGTCATAGGATACATCTGTAGCCTGGGTGGGTAGTTAGTTCAACTCACTTTAGGTTGACTGTATTAGTTTGGTTCCTACTTATTTTTTTTAATTTATATTCTACAGTAGCGGTCCTCTGGGTACATTTTCAAGAAGCTTCCCTGAATCTAGGATCCACAGGAATCTCAACATGGCAAAGTCTCTCAAGGATAAAGTCTATGTTTTGATTTGTTGGGGTGAGTCTTATTTTCTCCACGGTATTCATCTGTAACCTAGGCAGCATTTTAAAAGACAAAGCAATCGAGTTTAAGCTGCAGCTGATGATTGTTATCATTATCAACTTATCTGCCAATTATTTTTTGCATTAATTGTTTAGCTAATATCAGAGTAGCAATACATTTCTATCCAAACACTATTCAATTCACAGTGATCAAACAGACATTTTTCAGAGTTAAAAGGCCCTTACTAAAAAATTTAAAGGTAAGTAAATTTGGCAAGTCATAGAGGTGGAACATCATAAATAATAACTACTTATACATTTTCACTACATTGAGCCCTTTGCTGCAAAATCCTCTTCAGCCTAGACTGAGAAATGTCCATAAGGGTGTGGCCTGATGATCTTGGGCTCCATTATAATGAAGGCTGCTTTCAGTCAAACTTTACTTTGTTTTAAATGTTATCCCTTAATTAATTATTTATATATATATATATATATATATATATATATATATATATATATATATATATATATATATATATATATATACTAAACAACTGTTCTCTGAAGTTACTACTGTTGAGATTATAGAGGTACAGTATATTCTGTAACAGCATACATCTGTTCAGATGTTGATTAGATAAAAGTAGAGAAAATAAGTAATATGGCTTGCCAGTTTTAGATTCTTAAACTAAAAACTTTGGTATTCTGTGTAGAGAATTGGTTGATCGAAAATGAATCTGCAATTATTTTATAATCTATAAATCGTTAGTCAATTTTTAAAGCAAAAATACAAAACACTCTCCCGCCTCTCAGATGTGAGGATTAGTTGTTTTTCATTTCTATATCATAATGAATTTTGATTTTGGTCAGTTGGTTGGACAAAAGAAGCAATTTAAAGATGTCTCCTGGGGCGCTCAGAAATTGTAATGACATTTTCCCCACAAAAATATGTTGTAGACCTACACAATCAAGACAATAATTGGCAGATTAATGAAAGTAATAGCTTGTCCAGCCCTAGTTAACTAGTAATGCACTGATCTGACTTCACTTCCGATATCAATTCTGGGAAGGGAATCTTCTGATACACTACTGATTCAATACCAGTGCTTAATAAGGTTAGTATCGGCCCAGATCCCTACTTGAAACCTGTGTCGACAAACATCTGATCTCTTTTCTCCCGGCTGTATGTTTCTCCTCAGCTCTGATGTTGATGTACAGCGCTGCAGAGCGAGAGTACTTCTGGCAGTCGAGCAGACTCTCCTGGACGGGGGCCAGGAACCACTGCCAGGTACATGAACCTCAGTTTTATGTGGAAAAAAAGAAGCTGAACCGTGAGGACGGACTGTGTGAAAATACTGAAGAGGCTGTGGTTTTTAATTACTTAGGTGTGTGTTTGAAGCAGCATTTAATTATACAGCTGTCAAATTAAAACTAGCATTGCGTTCAGAGCTAGTAATTAGCAAATTTGCTTCCATGTTGTGTTCACAGTGCAGAGTTTGAATTTAATTATCAACGGCTCGTCATTTATTTACAATTATGTTAAAATCCCAAGTGCTGATAGTCATTGTAAGTTGTAACAAGTACAGTAGACCCTCATCAACACTGACTGACAGACTTAATTGTATTTTTGCTTAACAACTCCCTGTAACCATGGCCTCATAATCAACACTGACAAAACACAAACATTACGAGCATCTAGAATTTAATTCTAATAACGGTTTCTATTTTGGATTCATTTGGATTTTACATTTCATCCCAGCCTATACATTTAGTAAATGTACCAACATTGTGAAAGAAAACCATCTTAATACCACAGCTCGGCACAAAGCAGATCTACTGTAAAAGACTGACTGTAGCCTTTCACGTCCTGTCAGGTCTGTTTCAAAGAACTGGTGACACTGACTCCTGAAAACATCCAAACCATCACCTGCAAACTCACCTCTGGGACTCTCTACTGGGTCGGCCTCCGCAAGAACTTCTCCTCGACCAGCAACTCCACCAGTATGTCCTGGTCCCGCTGGGCCAACGGGGATCCCCTCGCCTTCCAGAACTGGTACCCTGGCTGGCCTGTGTTCAAATCCTCCTTCCCGAAAAGAGACTGCTGCAGCTGCTCCTGCACCTGCCCAACCAAGACAACCTCAACAATGACAAGCACCACCGGCTTCACAGAATTTATGACCCCAAACGTGACAGGCTTTAGTGGACTCACTGAAGACCCAACTGGAGCCACGGAGAACGTAAACAGCTTCACCGACGCCACAGACCGAAACGTGCCCGTGACCACGCTGCTGCCAGTAGAAGCAGCATGTGTGCGATCGCCTATGCTGCTGCCGGATGTCCCCGACACTGATAAGAACTACATTGAAGACTCTTGTGTGGCCATGCTCAGCTTTGGGGCTTGGGTTGAAAAGAACTGCTCGGAGCTTCTGCCTTTTATATGCTATGAAGGTAAGACTAATTTAAACTTTATTTCTATTAATTGCCCCCAGTTTAATGTATGTTGTAAACTTTTAGTTACAAAAATAATTGATTTATTTTCATTATTTGGTCTAGATATAAACATCTTCTAGTGTGTTAGTCTCTGTAATGTAAGAATAAGATTTATATTAATATACATTTTTTTTAAAGTGATAGGACATATGTCATCCTCCATATGTCAAGAGATACAAAATCAAAACAGATGATGGCACCCGCACATGAATCTGAACCTCCATTCCAACCCACACCTACCCCAAAAAACCCCCCAGAAGCAACAATATAAAACACAAGGCAGCCACAGAGTCTGAGACAAATGAAGCCTTAAGAAAGATCGTATGCCATTTAAAAGATACAAGCACGGACTAAAATGAACCTCAACGTCTAACATTGCTTCATTGAAAGAATTAATAGCTTTTCAAAAACTACAACATTTTTCATCCTGCTAAAAAATGCATTAATGTTTCTTCTTTGCTTTTACATCTGGGACAATATGGGGAATTATCATGTGAGATCTTATGCATCCTTACTGGATTTGTCCAAACAAATGTAAAAATGAGAGGATAACATATGCAGTGATTTATAGTCTAATATACACACTTTTTTCAGTATTTTACACCCCATTTTTGCACCTTTTTCTGTGTATTTTTGCCTCCCTGGATATCTCAGGTTCTTTGCCAATCAACAGTCTTTATCTCACTTCCAACCACAGATCGTTTCATTGGCCAAGTCAACGTGGCCAACGTGACTAACGAGAGCGCCGTCCTAACATGGCTACCCGGGCCTGGTAACATCAGCCATTACCGTTTAGAGGTCAAAGACGGCAAAAACCTGTCGGAAAATTTGACTGATTTGACCTATGACCTTGTCGACCTGACAGCAGGCACCAAATACTTTGTCCAGGTGTTCCCCGTTAAGTGTGACAGAAACCTCAACCCGCAGGAGGTGGCCTTCTACACCAGTGAGTTGGCCTCATTCTGAAACATCGACTACATTAAGATAATACTGTTATTTAGATTTATTTACACCTTTTAGCTTCAACGAACAGATCTGCTGTATTCCATGCAACCACAGATGAGAAGCGCAGGGGTCATAGTCACAGTGCTTTAATAATATCCCTGGAACAAAATGAACAACTGTTTCTTTCCTTTGTTGCTAACATGCACATTGCTAGTGAAGAAATTAAGCATTTTAAAGAAAAAAGTTTATTTAAAAATTGTATTAAAATCGCATATGTTTTTGTAGAATAACATACAACTGAGTAAAACTCTTAAAGGTTTTTTTTTCGAAGGATTGGTCAGACGCAGGTTAAATCCTTGTGTCTGATTGGCTATTGCTGCTCGTGTGTGATTAATAATGTCTAATAATCACTTGAAAGCTTCTCTTAAAGGTTACTCTCACACTTTGATTAAAAGTCAAGAGGGTCATATTAAAGGCTCGTCTTATTCAGTTTTTACAGATTTTCAACAGACCATAGTCAACAAGCATAGTCTCTAAATGAGTTAAATAATAAGTTAAGCAACAGCTTTTCCAGTTTTCATAATCCAATTGTCATGCAGATTATTTTTAAATTACCACCCTTGTTTTTACGATTTAAAATATACACTGATGCACAGATTAGTAATAATGCAAACACTTTGCTTGTAACCCTGATTATATCTTGTCTTTTTTTCAGCACCTAACAAAGTCGAAAACCTCAAAGTCACCAAGGTGACAGAAACCTCTGTTTCCTTGAGCTGGAACAAAGCAGCTGGGAACGTGGATTTCTATCTCATTCAGGTCAAGGATGAGCAGATTCAGAATAATACAGAAAGTAAGACAGAGGGCATAGACGTCAACAATTTGATACCTGGAAGCCTTTACACATTCACCGTAAAGTCAGGCGTTCAGGACAAGTCCAGATGGAGTGAAGAATCCAACATCACGAAATACACCAGTGAGTTTATATCACACAAACCTTTACACAAATAAAAGGATTATAATGCCTGATGGGACTGATGTAGCTAAGTAAGCTGCATGTTACACCTTAGAGAATTTTAACAGGAAGTACACTGTGTGGTTGAGACCAGTGAATGCACATCAAAAGCTTGCTCAGGTTTAAATGAGGTTTAGAGGTTATTTCTTGCTCACATAATATGAAATTCAAATCAGCGGAGGCAAATTAGAGCCACATCTGACACCTGTGAGATTGTATTGGGGTCATCTGTAAACAGAGTGATGTGGCGCCTGTTTCATATTTATCTGTCTGTTCTCTCTTTCAGAGCCTGCGAAAGTGTCCAACCTGATGGTGTCTAACAATACCAACGACTCGCTGCAGCTTAGCTGGATGCAACCCGTTGGAAAGGTCACGGGTTTCAGGGTGGTGGTTAGGAAAGCAAGGAACGCAAGTAATGAGTATGTATTTGTAGATAGATTTATATTGATAATAATTAATTTACTTATTTAAATTCAGGTATATTTATAGGGATGTTTATTTTTAGCCGTACTACCGGCCAGGTTCTAGGGATGGCAATGTCGGCCTGTCGGTCGGTCCACCACTTTGGTCAAGAATGAAATATCTCCAGAGGATGAATCCTTTGGTGAGCCCCTGACTTTTCCTGTAGCGCCATGAGGCTAACATTTTTAGTGAAATATCTCGACAACTATCAGATGGATTGCCATGTCATTTGGTACAGACGTTCATGTCCTGCAGGGTGAATTGTAATAACTTTGGTGATCCCTTAACTTTTCATCTAGTGCCATCATCAGGTCAAAATTTCTCCAATACTTTGGTTTATGACTAAATACCTGCAAAACTACTGACATTCCCATCAGCCTTATCAAATGTTAGCATGCTAACAAGCTAAACTAAGATTGATGAACATGGTAAGCTTTATACATGTTAAACATCAGCATGTTAGCATTTAGCTCAAATCATCGCTGTTCCGAAGTGCAGCCTCACAGAGCAGCTAGCATGGCTGAAGACTCTTAGTCTTGTTCTTCTATGTTGCTACATACAAAATAATTTGAAAATTTGAAAGATTTCACTGTTACACAGGAATAGAAATACATCCAAATACAACATAGTTTTATTCTAAAACATCACCAAAGCAAACAAACCTTTTAGAATAGTTGAGTTAATGTAAAGCTCTGGAAAGCTGAGCGCAAATGGAGAAAAAGTAATCTTCAGATTCACTACAACATCTTCGAAGAGAGGCTTCGTATTTACAATTCTGAAATAAATAAGGATAGACAAAATTTAATTTGATCTAACTTTTAAATCAAATTTTATTCTGTCTTAATTGATTTTATTCTGTTCTTTTATTGCTTGTTGTTTTTTAATGTTAGTGTAAAGCACTTTGAATTGCCTCTGTGTTTGATATGTGTCATATAAATAAAGCTGCTTTACCTTGAAATGCAACTAATTTGCTCATTTGATCCAAATTAATCTCACGTACAGACACTCTTTTCACTCACAGGAAGTGAAGTGTCCTGTATAAACCTATGAAAGAACTTTAAACTATCTCCTGAGCAACAATGAATGAGCGCTGCATTCAGGTTCAGTGGGACTCACAAATGCTAGATATTTTTTGTTACTTGTCCGTTTGTTGTTTTTTGATTAACCACCACAGACTGTCCAGTTGGTAAATGTAATTGTGAATTTGACGTACAGTCCCCTTTCTGCCCTAATGTCTGACTTCAGCAGGCCTCACAATTTGGGTCCTATTTTTGTAGTTTGGACCATTATTTCTATTGGTTATGATGACATTGCACTTACTGTTGCTGAGATTTGGGAACACTGCAACACTAAAAAAAAATCCTTCAGAGCAAGAAACACAAACACTCAGACAGGCTGTAAACAACCATTTAACTATTATCTAAACCTCTTTATTTGGAGGTAAAACTGAAAGTGAGCACATGTGAAATGTTGGTAGCAAGCCCTCATTGCACAGAGAAATGCCTACAGTAGGTTAAAGTTGAACCAGGGAGTCGTTATGTAAACTGTGATGGATAATTTTACCTTTTACCTTTTGTTTTCTTTTTCAAATAAGTCTGTCTAACCTGGGGTTTGTTTAAAACCTGTATCGTTATCTGACTGCTCGTGTTTCCTACCCTGTCTGACTTTTGAATTATCTGAATTTTAGCAATGTGCTGCATAGGGATAGAAATGCTGTCCCAAACTACGCAAAATAAGATCCAAGTTGTGTTTTCTTTCAATTTCTGACAGCGTGTCCATTTTGGAGATGCACAGTTTCCTCTGCCCACAGCAGTTTGAATCAAGTAACTGTTTCTCTTCCCAGCAGCATATTCTTGAAGGTGAATGAAACAAAAGTGACAGTAACAGGGCTGCCGATGGGCACCGAGATAACACTCAGTGTGACAGCACTGACCAATTGCACTGAGGAGGGAGACAACGTGACCGTCGTCAGCTACACCGGTAACTCTGGGCTAATAGTTTGGCAGTTGACTGCTAGTTGTTGGTCGGTAGAGAAATCCATGATTCACAGAAACAGAACAAAAACTCTGTTCTTCTGTGTTGAATGTCACTAATCTGACTTTATACCTCCTACATAGCTCCTGGACCAATTTCAAACCTGAATTTGTTCACAACACATGACTCCCTCAATGCCACCTGGATGTCTCCTGAGAGTGATTATTCGTTTTTCACTGTCAAGCTCCAGCTAGATGGCACAGATGTAAAAACAATATCCAACGTAACAGAACCTGAGATGCGCTTTGACAGTCTAAAGAGTGCAGCCAATTACACAGTGATCGTCTACAAGGTTAGCGGACATCTCAAGGGCCCGCCAGTGGAAAGCTCAAACTTCACCTGTGAGTCACTTTGGCCCCTGTTGTATTTTCCCCATTTGTGTGTTACAATTATAATATTTAAGATTTGGTTGATTTGGTGACACATTTGATTTAATACTACAGCAAATGCTTCTTGAGCAGCTACTTTGTCAGAATACAACAGGAGAGCAGCTGGTGTATCTGTTTACAGTGCAGCCAAACAAACCCATGCTGTTTTAACAATGAAGTCAGTCAGTAATCTGCCTTTTTCCATCATGCCATGATCAAGCACAGCAGGACACAGTGAGCTGACAAAAAAATTACTGTTGTCTTGTTTTGTATATTGAATTTTTGAGGAACAATGTCAGCACTGTGACAAATATATTGCGTTTCTTGTGACTGCTTCACAATGAAAGCCACCTTGTGTTTAGCCAGTTTTAATTTGAAGCAGTAGGAAATGTTAGCATTAGCAGTAACTTAATACAGCTCTGATACTGCGTTACGAAAGTGAACAGTGAGGCTGATATCAGTGAGATAAAATGAAAAAGAATAACGCTGGATTACATGCTGCATAGTTTCCAGTGAATCCCTCGTGCGTGTGAGGGCAATTTGAACCCTGCAGGGAATGGCGGCCTCCGCCACTAACAATGAAGACTACTATATAATGAGTTTATTTCAGAATGTAAATACATTGAATGGCTTAGTTGGAATAGTTCCACAAATAGAGTTTGATTTCATGAAAATCTTACTGATTACAATTTATGATGAAAATGCTTTGACTGAAAGATACTCTGATGCCTCATTTTCTCTCTCTTCCCTTTTATTTCAGTGCCGTTACCGCCTACTTTAGGCAAAGTCACTTCTTCCGGTAATCAAATCATGATAGAGTGGAATCCCCCTGTCAACACGTCAACAGTCAACTACTCTGTCAAAATCAGCTCCAGCTTCTGGGGCCACAACTTGTCTGATACTGTGAACAATACCAACCATACATTTTCTGGCTTGAAGTCAGGGACCAAGTACTACTATGAAGTGCGAACATTGGCGGGTGTATGGTCAAGTACCCCACTAGCTGGGAATCAGTGTACAGGTGAGACTCTCAAACAATAAGCAAAAAAAGATGATAAGAATTGGGTGGTTATTCATTGAAAAGGTTCCATTTTGGCAGCAAAATCTCAAATCTAGGGTTTTGGAGCTTCCTTTAAAATCAGCACCTGCTTGCAACAATATTGTTACTAGAGCATGACCTGATTCTTGAAACTGACTCTGATATTCAGCCGATTTTTGTTTTTGAACAGAAACGCACGACACAAACATTTCTGAGATCCCTTAAACTTGGTTATAAAAGGATGTGACCAAGATATTTGTACTGAGACATTTTACAGTTGAAAATAAGACTTAAAAATGGTCACACCGTTTCAAAACTACCTCAAACATAGATATATAATATATACAACCCAATACTACTACTAACAGGTCCATTTCGTACTCCGACTTTTTACAAAGAGCTGTAAACATTAACTTACACAGACTGACAGGTAGTTCATTCATTGGACAGTTTTCTGTCATCCTGCATTATCAGTGCACCATGCACGTACATGACGAAATCAAATTCCAATGACGCTGTGCTGTACTGTACGTTATGTCTTTATTTGTCCTCTCTAGTGGTGACACAGGGCTCACGAAGAAATGACTGATTATGAGCATTATTAGTCAAGACCTTAACCGGACCTCATGTAATGAATAATGACAAACAGATAGAAACAGGACAAAAAAAGGGGGTATCTTGTACCGTAATATTACAAGGGCAGGCGTGTGTTCGCTACACAAGCTCAACACGCCTCTGTTTTAACTCCTTTTCACTTTCTGATGTATCAGGACATACTGTATATATATATATATATATATATATATATATACTGTGTATGCTGTTTATACAGATTTTGTTTTTAACATCACTTCCTTGAGAGATGGATTTAGTAGTCACCTTTTGAATTCCTGCTAAAATCTACTGTCATTAAACCAGGGTATTTGCAGGTCTTGAAAAACATCTTAAAAAGCAGCTTCAGTTCCTTCAAAAGGCAGTAACACTAGTATTTTTGTACGTTTGTGGGTTGGGTTTTTTTTAAGTGGTTGCGGGCTGTCAGGAGATGTTCTACATCTATAAACTACAAGTGACTCTGGTGCAACAGTGAATTGTGCTGCAGGAGACTGTTCAGTCCTTTTTTGTGGAGTTTCAGTCGGCACCATCAGACCTGCAGCAAACAGCAGCTACTGTAGGAAGCTCATCGACTCAAGTGTCAATTTTAACAAAAACTTTTTAAAAATTAATTAATTGATTATTTTTGGATTGGTTAATCCATCCATTTTTTTGGGCCACTTATCTGGGTCTAGGTCAAGTTAATTGATTAATTATATTACTAGGAATTAATATTATATAAATCTGGGAAGCACTGACCAAAATGTGATATAAATGTCAATAAATTAATGTACTTAATAAATAATTGTAGGCCTTATTGTCGCTACTGGTTCTCTGTCATTCTTTGACTGTGAATACATTATTAAACTGCATTGTATGTGGTATTAATTAAAGGTTACATTTAATTTGATGGAGAGTGGACTGAAAACCTCCTTTACAGAGTTTGATTGACAGCTTTCACACCAGCCTAAATGAACCAAATCAAACAGATCATGCATGAAAGCTCCCTAACAAATCAATCAAAATATGTTTATGTTGTGGAAAATGTCCGGCAGTAATGTAAATGATATTTGTAGTCAATGGGCTAAAAATGCCAAATAAATTAAAGGAAGTTCTTTGGAAGTCCATATACTGTGTACATAAATGGTAACTTAAGTGAGAAAACAAACAGAATTATTTGTTGACATCGTCTGACCACAAAGGACATTATTTATTCCCCCACATGCAAATTTTACAGCATGACTGAGAGTGTGCTTCCTTGTTCTAGCGTCCTCTTTACACAATCTCTGTTTGTTCCCCAGATGCAGTGAAAAGGGACATCAGTCTGTCTATGTTGTGCTCTTCAGCAGAACCTCTCCTCTGTGATCACAACTCCACTAAGGAAAGTGTATTTGTTCAGGTATGTCAGTCACCACATGGACGAAACGAATACAGGGTTTGGGAGGTAAACCTACTAAGCAAAAGGTGATATTTTTATTCTGCAAAATAGACTCAAATAAATAGAACATGTGCAGTAGATAGTTGGAGTATGTGTGGTAAGGAATGGCTCAGTTTTGTGCTTTACAAATAAAGTTGGTTTAAAACTGTATGTCCATTAACAGCTTTCTTTATTTTCATGTGTTTGTGTGTTTTGTTGCAGTTGCATGCATATTTCAACAAGCTGTTGGGGGACAATATTTTCTGGGAACTCACGAAGCAGGACACTGAAAACTAAGGAACATAAAAGATGTTTTTTTGTTTTTCTTTTAATTGGTGTTGGTGAAGGTATTTTAGAGTGTTTTCTGTCTTGTGTTTTTTTTCTTTTTTTTTGGGAAATGTGTTAATGTTAAGCCACTGTGTGTGATACTTAGTCAAAACAGGTTATAATTTTTTTTTGTGATTTTAAATCTAGTTACAATTCTTAAAATGTGCATTGACTGTCTTTTATATTCAGAATTTTAATTAACAGAAATTTCATTTCCACCAGGAAAAGGGAGAAAAAAAAAGATGAAAGTCACGATAAACAAAGATAGTCGTAGATCAAAAAAGTTTACTCAGTAATTCCAAATTATGAGATACAAAAATTATGAGATAATAAATACAAAATTTTGCTTACTATGAGCATTTTAGTTTCTATTATGCTTTTTATCTGTTTTTTTCCTGGTGAAAATGTGCTTCCAAATGTGTGTCTGATGTTAATAAAGAAAACAACAATATGTTTTGATTATCTGGCAAAGTGGGAGATCATTTCTTCAGTGGAAATTAAAGTTTTGTTCCAGTGTTCAATAAAGTTTTCCAGCTGACTACACATCACAGACCTCATTGAATAGAATATACAATATTATTACACTAATAACAAGGTTTGTTAAGGTGGACTCCAACTTTACTGCTTCCTCCAAGCACTTGTAAATAAGACAATAGTTTAATAATATGGTTAAATAAATAATAGTACTGCACACTCCTCCCTTTTCTTCCTTTTTCTTTAAACTTTATTAATTAATTATCCTAACAGATAAAAGTAGCAGGTTCCACTCTCAGCTTCAGAACAGCGCACATACAAAAAAGGGAGTTTGGTCACCTATGAGAAACAAAATGTCACACACTTCTCCATTTTCCAAGTTACAGTAGTTTCAGGGATCACTAAATGTACATTTTTGCACCTTTTACCAACAACAAACAAACTTGATTACAGACCAAAGTGAGAATCACCTTGACGTGATGGCTTTGTTTGATAATGAGAGGATAATCAATAGATAAGCAGCAGATAGACAGAGATGGGCAGTATTTCTGTTTTTGAGTAGTTTGTAGTTGGTATTTGACAGGGCTGAAACATTTCAAATGTAATTTGTAACAAGATACTTTAGAGTGGAGTAATTTTGTATTTTCAGAAACCATACAGCTACAGTTCCCAAACTTGGCAGATGGGTTGGATATCTCACCCACTACTCAGCCAAAAAAAATCATACCGATTAGCCAGATGGTGGCACTATAACAACGAACTCTGCATTTTGGCCTCCAAGTTTTAAACCTTAAGTCTCAGAAACAAAATATTTTTTTTCTCTGTGGGTCCAGACCAGAGAACTGGATACAGTGTTGGAGGCGGGGCTCCGTTCATTCCTATGAAAGCTGCTCAGTGGCGCATGAAGCCAAAAATGTTCGACTTCCTGGTATAAAATTACCCGGATCTTCCTATAGTGCATCACATGATGCACCCGGAAGTTGTAATTCCATGGTTTGGCCGCTATGTCAAATTGACTTCCAAGCCCAGCGCACTTCCTGGGGGCTTGGTCCAGACAAATCTATCCATATAAGCCACGGCCATTTTGTCCAAATCTGTTTTTTCGCTATTCCTACAAATTTCGAGCAATTGACATCAACATTTTCAAATAACATATCTGGACCAATCCAGAAAAAAGTACTTTTTCAGATTTTTGATTTTCAATATGGCTTTGAAATTATACATTTTCTGTGTCTTTAAGTTTCACATAAACGCTCATAAATCAAAATTGGCTTAAGCTATTGTAACCAAACTTGGTGCACGTGTTTGGATGCTAGGTCCGAGCTTTGCTGAGCAGTCCTGGGATATAGTTTATATCTCATAATTAGTTGTGCATATTTGAGTGAAAAAATTTCCACATGTTCTATGGTCATGTTCAATACATTGTATAAAGTTTGATCATGATTGGCAAAACGGAGAGTGGTTTATAAGTGTAAACTCACGTTTGCATCTATATTGCAGTCAAAACTTCCACAAATCATTTAAATTTCACCGTAGGTCCTAGAGAGCTGATTTTCTTTTCAGCACATCCACTGATTGTATGCACAACATTTTCCCTTTTGCAAAGGTTGAGAGTTCAAACTCTACTAAAGGCAGCACTCAGTAGAGATGAAGGTGACAAGTGCAGACGCAGACAGGTGCTCCCAATCTGCTGATTGATGCTGCAAAACACAGTCCTAACAAGACCGCTCTCCTTCTCTCTGTTTTTAACTGTTAGTCACGTCAAACCTTCAGGTTTCATTCATAACCAAATTTGGTACATACAGAACATCTCTGGACCTATATCATATCACCTGAACAGTATTTGCTATTGCAACCAAATTTGGTGGACATGTGTAAATATGATGTCTGACCACGTGACCATAACAAATTTGGTGCCCTTTGGCCAATAGGTGGCGCTGTAGCAGCATCATCAAGTTTAAACAGCCAGAATTCTCCTGTTTGGCCCCTCAAAATGTGAGATGGCTTCCAGTGTAAGTTACCTCACCTGAGGATACAAAGGTCCTGGGTTCAAATCGCAGGGTGATAAGGTTCTTGCCTGCTTTTCAAGCTCTCTTCTTTTCTAAAACCATGCATTGTGCTTGGACCCCGTCAATTGCCGCTTATGGCTATATTTTTGCTGTTGTTTTTACAGTTTTGCTTAGACACAGCAGCATTCTACTTGTTCTTCCTTCCTGTAGGGTTCAAACTCTCAACAGAGCCTTGTGTACATTATAAAAATCTGAATATTCTGCTATTTTGTACAAATTCAGAATGCCAAATGTTACAAATGTATTTTCCTGTATTTTGAAAACACAAAATACATTTCATCTCGATACATTTTCTGGCACAAGTATTTTGTATTTTATTTTCATATATTTGAGGGGTATTTTTAATTTTGTAACAAGATACATTTTGATGTATCTTTGCCCATCTCCGAAGATAGATTAGGCCAGGTCAGCAGATAAACACAAAGAAGTCAAAGCTGTTATGTTGGGTTCAGGTTTGGGCTGCACATTAAAAACCTGCGGGGGTCTGAGATGGTGCCGAATAATTACTGCATAAACATACTGCATATGTAAGCTGTTGGTACACAGCATGCCCTGCCAACTTCCTCTGTTAAACTTCAAAATGTACTATTTTTGAGCCCATGCTGAAGAGAACGGCTGTAATATGAGGAAGGGGCGGGGTGGTCGAATTTCTTTGAGCTAAATGTGTGAAAAGTGTAACTATGAGTGAACAAGCATGTGAAACAGTTGAAGTAAAAGAGCGTCAAAGATGGATTTGAGAAACCAGGAGGAAGATGCTGAGAGGGAAACACCTGCAGGTTAGTTACAAAGATCATCTCCTCTAAACTATACTTTTATATGATTTGATTTTATATAACCAAAGACAGAACTTTAAAAATACACTTTCTCGATCAGCCTTCTTATACTGTTGAACTTGTCACCTGATGCTGCAGTTACAGGATTAACAATAACAAGCAAAGCTACAGTTTTGTCTGGTTTCAAAGTCCAAGTTTACTTTTCTTTTTCTTAGAAAGTGTCAGAGGTCAAAAGGTAAAAAAGGCATAATATGAAAAATACTTTTAAATGGTTGTGCGGATTAGTCATTGGTTAATTTTTTTTACCAATGATGTAAAAATGGCAACCATAATCCTGGTCATAGGACTTCTTTTGTATTTGGTATTATTTGATAAGTATAAATATAAGATAATACATTTAATATATATTTTTATATGATATACTGTACAGTTTTCATACACACTTACTGTTGCTTTATAAATCTACAATCCAGCCTAATGCCTTTCTCTATTGACACTATAGGACATCATTTTAGTTTAGTTCTTGTTTCTCAGTCAGACTATATACAGACTGTGTTTGAATGACATCTCTCTGATCCTACGATTAGTTTTGTTGCACCTTTTTAAGGTGAGACAATTCACACATTTATCATTATATCATCATATTCATGTAGTTTGGTGACCTGACATAATAGGCCCCTTTTTCACAGAAGACATTTTGACATGTCATAGTAGGAAAAATGCAGGTGTAAATAATAAAATGATACTTTTCTTGTTGAAATTACAAACCATCTTGGAGTACTTAATGGTGCTGAAGTCAAACTCACATCAAGTTATTTCCACTTCATGTTCATCTGTAAAAACTAATTTGTCAGTCATGTGGACAGCAGCACCATAGGTGGATCAGACCTCCAAAACTTCAGGAAAGGAGCTGATGGAGCGACTGCAGCAGTGCCTAAAGGAGTGCCATGATCTGAACCTCATTCTCCATACTGTCACTCAAAGTGATTTACACTTTCTTCTCTGATACAAACATCTGACTTCATGCAAATGTGACATCTCAAAAGGTCTGTTAAACGAATGAAATATGGGGGCTGCATTAACTGAAAGTTTCTGGTTATATGTTAAATCTCACAGATAAAGTGGCAATGTTACATTTTATCAACCAGCGATTCCAACACTTTCAGTATTTTTATCCTACACTTTCATCAGTGTGTCTTTCCTGCTGCGTGCAGACTCCAGGTGCAGATTGTGTCCAGATGGCTGGCTGTGGTGGAGGAGTCGCCACTACTTCTTTTCAGTGGGACTGCAGGAAAATCGTCAGTGAAACGAGAGCGCTGAGTTCTGCCAGCAACACAACAGCAGCCTGGCTGTAATCAAAGACTCTGCAGAGATGGTTGCAAAGTGGGAGAAGATGTACTTTTGTAAATGAAAACACCATGTGGGAGGCTCTGAAGCTGTAGTAAACACCACCTTATTAGAGTCCAAGACTAGATCGAGTGGGTTCAAGACGCCAGAGCAAAATGAGCAGGATTACACAGGGATTAAGAACAGTATTGTCACAGTGTAAAAATATTGACTCACATTGACTCACTCAGAGATGTAGATTTAAGTTCAAGTTGCTCTTGAACATAACTTTGAAGTCTAGTTTCGAATTTGCCTTAAAGGGCTTTACAATCTGTACAAAAAAACCAAAAAGGGCGAACTCTCAGGAAGAGCAGCAGATCCCACTTCCAGGACGGACAGATAATGCAACAAATGTCGAGTGTACAGAGTAGACAGAAATAACAATAGCAAAATTGCACTATGGAAAAGTTGAAAAACTGCCACAGATTAAAAGCATACGTTTCATAGTAAGCAGACAGAAAACATTTCTGTCCCAAAATGGATCTAAAGTCCTCTAAATGTTGCTTCCTCCTCAGGAATTTATCCAAAGTGTGATGAGGAAGTTCCTTAAGTTTCCCTTCCTGTGGGTGGGACTGACAGATGCCAAGCAGGAGGGTCAGTGGCTGTGGTGGGATGGGACGGACATCCAGCAGTACATGCTTTCCGAATCGACTGGCACACAGTTATATATTATTATATAATATATACATATCATATTATATAGGTGAACTATTATCCTCCTTTTTTCCACTGAATCTACTTTAACCAGATTTTAAGACATCATTTTGGTAACATGCACACTCATTTGTTCAGTCAAGTGATCAATAAATGCAAAAATGTATTTGTGAATCTATTATCTCTGTAAGACAGTAAAATATTTACTATGTGGGTGAAATGATGAAGATTTTTCTCTCCAATTGTGAAAAAAGCCAGAGATAAGTATCAAAGACAACATGATATGTATATGAAATATTTATTACGTGCATATCTGAAAGTGCATTATAAAGTGCAAGCGTGTATGTTGATGCAGAATGTGTTCACACTTTCATGTCTACACATAAATCTGGATGTTGTAGAAATCTGAGTGACATTTTTCAACTTATTTAGCTTTTATCTTAAAAAATAAAATAAATGTCCATTTTATAAAATAAATATTTTTGTTTTTACTCAAAGTTTAGTTTTCAAAGTTTGTGTTTCTCAAGGTCTGATAAAACTCTTCACAAATTTGTAGCGTGCTATGATTAGAAATATTAACAATATTATACTATACTATATTAACAATATCGTTTAGCACTTTGATATAGTTCAGTCTTTGTTTACATGTCTACCCGTGTTCAAAACCAGTTTTTAATTGAAGCGTAAGAGATTTAAAATTCTGTTAAAGGGGAGAAATTGACATATGTATTTAAAGTAACATTTGGTGAAGGAAAATTCATGTGTTTTTCAATTAATTTGAAATCTAACTGATGACACCACTTTTTAAAAAAAAAATCATCATCTTTGTGCATATTTAGTTTTCTGTATTATTTGGTCAAGTCAGTTTTTGTCAAAGTGAAAGCGTCCAATAAGAGTTGTTAAGGTTCAGGTCTCAGTTTACTGAGATTTTATGTGGTGGGATGATTCTCAGTAGTGTACGACCATCCAGCGGGGCAAACAGAGGGTACAGCTTCCCTTTGAAGGTTCCGATGAAGGTGTAGATGTGGGACTTTGTTTCTGCGTTGTAGAAGGAGATCTGGCCCTCTTCGTAATCCAAGTAGATCCCCATGCGTCGAGGCACGAGGCCGATGGGCAGCAGCGTCTCTGGCTTGGTGCAGACGTAGAACTGGTTCGTGCTGCGCCACAGGGTCCAGTAACCCTGCTTTGGGGTCATGGGGAACCGGCCATGGCGCTCTGAGTTGGCGGTGGTCAGTCCCACACGCCAGTAGCCATTGTTGGCTATGTCCACCTCCCAGTAGTGGCGGCCGCTGCTGTAGCCCTCCCAGCCCAGCACGCAGGGCCAGCTGTCGAAGCGCTGGGAGCTGTAAGGCAGGTCAGACTCTGACATGCCCTCCTGGACCCTACGCTGGTCATCTGACAGCAGCAGCCAGGGGTGGTTGGTCATGGAGTCGAGAACCACATCAGCTGATAGGAAAAAGAGAGTGTCAGCACAAATGAGCTTTTACGTACTGTGAATGTGATGTTTGCTCTTTGTCTGTTCTATGTGAGATAAGATGACGAGGAAGTGAAGGCTAATCTTACCTGCTGCGCTGCAAATCCAACTCCAAACTGAAAATAGAGACACAGACATTATGTTAAAGTTGCAGTGGATAAACAAGGGAAATGTTTATTGTACATAGTCTAAACCAGTGATTCCAGGGATGTGAACAAAAAACTGAACTGATTTTAAAAATTCACACCTGAGTTGGGGATGTATCTTGGAATTCCTGCTTCCCAGGTCCTTTGCTTTGCCAGTAGCCATAACTGTGGAATCATCATCTGAAAAGGAAAAAAAGAAAGATAAAATGAAAATGTATTTTATAAGAAAAGCAGTTTTATGTGGTGATTCCCTAATTCTGCCTTCCCTTATGACCATGGAGTTTGCAAATATAATCATGAGCAGTACATCTTGTAAATACTGTGCAAACCTTCCAGGAAACCTTTTTTCATTAGAGCAAAGAGCAGTTTATTGTTACTGCACAAGTTGTACACAAGAAAAGTCATGTGAAGTATGCCTTAACTCCAGGTGAAATAAAGTAAAACCAGGCACCAAACACATAATATTCATATCAAGAACTTTGCTATGTACACCACACCATCATCTGCAAATGTGGTGATAGTTTATCTGCAGAGTCTTCACTATCAGTTATTATTGTTGCTTATCCGTTTATCAGGGCAGAGACAGATCAGGGTCATAATAACTGAATCACGCACGCATTCAAAGAGCAGGGTTTACTCACATCACGCCTTATGTAAAGCCGTTTCATAACCTGGTCATGTCTGCACTGCTTGGCATCAAACAACTTTCTGTTTTGGTTTTTGAATTAAAGCCAATAGTTTTTTTTGGCTTTAACTATGGTTTATTTGTGCGTTATCAGAGCAATTAAAATGTTTATCTTTGAATTCAAGTGACCTCCCATGGTTTCTATTCATTTTGGCCTCCGAGGAACCCAATTTGTTACACAATTTTATGGTTTATCTTGGAAGTTATTTCCTTTTTGTTTATTCAGCTTCAACTGGCCTATTTATAGTAGTATTTTATATTAGTATAATAGTATTTTTTTAAAGAATTGATGTGGTAGAAATGTTAACTTGTGACTCAACAGTTCCTCACCGTGCTGTCTTCTTTGAGCAGAGACCAGGTGATGAACTCCAGCAGAGGCAGCAGGTTAACCAGCCGTTTCTTCTTCAGGCACAGCAGGCGCAACGCTTTACCCAACTCGTCACTCTGCACACCGCAACCCTGCAAACACAAACCCAATACTAATTTCAGCTACATCATTTGGCACTGTTAAAACACTCTCTGGCAAAATGCTTGCTGGAACTAAAACCTTTCCACAAGTTTTTTGGACTTGTGCTTTTAGGTTTAGGACTCCTCACCTCAGTCGCCTTCTGCAGCTCCTTTGCCCACTCCATGATCCTCAGTTGTGCCTCCTTATTGGCATCCTTATCTTCTTTATTTTCATGTTCTTGACTCTCAGATGCCCAGGGGGTCGCCTTCAGGAGCTAAAGATGCAAAATCAGTAAGTTAAGATTGATATTTTTGCTATTTCTTATATCAGAATAAGTTTTCTTTCACAACCGTAGCTGTTACAAAGATTGTACCTTCGATGTGTAATTGATAGTTACAGTATAGTCACTTTAAACACTGCAATACTTGATCACACATCGACTCGTCCGCATACTGACCTTGTCGACATGGTGGAGTTCGTCAGCCCACTCCAGGATCAGTTTCCTGCTCTCCTCGAGACTGCGCTCAGTACGACTGTCTGAACTCTGGACCTCCTTCTTGCTGGTGCCCTCCTCTGGATCACCACTGCCCTGCTTAAACACAACACCACACACTGTCAGACACTGTCATACACTCTTAAAAGCATGATGGTGTGTTACTCTGACATCCACAGACATGGTATTTCTTTTCATTGTTATGTGGATGACACACAGTTGTACCTCCCTATCAAGCCCAATGACTTTAGTACGTTGAGTTCTCTGCAGGACAGCCTGTCTGACATCAAAAATTGGATGTCAATATATTTTCAGCTCCACTCAAATAAAACCCGAAATCCGTGTTATTGGGCCCCAACACATCACTAAACAAATACTTTATCACCTCAGAAATATTGCAAAAATCTGATCTATTTTAAATCTTAGTGATGCAGAAAGTGTACATGCTTTTACCTCCTCATGCGTGGATTATTGTAACAGTCTGTTCACTTGTCTTAATCAAAAAACTTTGACTGCAGACTGTACAGAACTCAACTGCTAGGCTGTTAACCAGGACCAAGAGATACGATCACATCACACCTGTTTTAGCCTCTTTACATTGGCTCCCTCTCCTTATGAACCATCACGTAGTTTGAGATCTTCGGGCAGGGGTCTTCTGTCTGTAAAGCATATCCTGATCTTACCTGAGCTGTCTTTTTATTTTATTGTTTTTATGTATTTTATCATTCACTGTGGTATTTTATTTCTCTCTCTGTGAAGCACTTTGTACTTTGTTTTGATAAGTGCTCTAAGCTGCTCAGCCAGCTCATGTTGACAGTAATGTGAGGAAAATGGGGCACTGACTGATCTTTATTTCAGATATTTCAGAGGTCATCAGCTACACCTAATTTACAGGTCATATCAGCATAAGTTACATGTGGAAAGTTTTCGATTTACAGATGTCAGAAGGGTCAGGTTAAAGTCATATAAGCCCCTTGTAAAAAATCCGATACAGTGCTTACAGTAAGTGTTGATGATGACCCTACATGTCCTGGCCCTGTGCCTCAGCACTGCAAGTCATATAACCAGGCTGTAAAAGAGTCAATAAACGTGCATCCTATCAGCATCCACCCCCCAGTTAACCCAGCCATCTGAAGCATGAACAAGCAATAATTATCGTTTCCTGTAACAACACTTATCAATCTTATTATGCATTGAATCTGTATCTTGGGGGGAAAAAAGCAATGAACTGTAACTGAGGGTATTAAATAAAAACTTTTGTAAGATTTATATCCAGCTATGAGCTTTTAACAGGCTGAAATGAACAACCACATGAGCCTGTGGCACCTTTTTTCTCTCATCTTCCTGCCAGAATCAAAAGGCTCTCATCTGTTTTTTGGTCGACTTATTTCCTGAGCTGGCAAACAACCCACAGTAGCCTCATAAAAATGAGGCAAGCAAACCTTTAAGATCACTACTCCTTGTCTTGTTCCTACAATCCACTTTTAAGGCATTCAAATACATGCGCTGTATTTCTGTATTTGTTCTTTGCCCTGAATTTACACTGTAAGACTGCTGTTAATGAGTAATAACATTATTATGTGTCTTATATCTTTTCCTTCCTTTCTTCTTTCCTTCCTTCCCTCATGTCCTACCTTGCAGACTTGGTCCACTTGCTCCTTCCAGTGATTGATGAACTGCACACACTCCTGCAGGCTTCGTAGATCTTTCAGGCAGTTCTGACGAGGATGTTGCTGCTGGAAGCACAACCGGTCAAATTTAAATGTTTATTCCTACTGCAGGTTTTTTTATGAAAAACCCAAATGGGAAATTCATACAGGTTTTTAAAAAATGACCTCAACCTCAAGGTAAAAAACAAGGATGTTTCAGGTACCTGTGAGTGTTTTGTGAGGCTGTTGGTGTTGGCAGGTCTGCTGGGGGCTGAGCTGTGAGCCTGGACGCTCTCCTCAGGCAGGTTCCAGCGCACAGCCCCGATTGAGCTGCTCTGGGTGGTGCTGCTGTCCTCCGCCTTCAGCAGTATTCTCACCCCTGCGATTGGGGGGGGGACAAATTCTGGATGAAACATGTCTTTTGAGTCTCAGTTAATATCAGTTCACATGGCTGATTTCCAACAGAAACATCCAGCAGAAAATGAGGGGAAAAGGAAGTAAATCAAGGTAAAATAGTACTGATACTTCCAAATAGCCAACAAATGTGATTATTAGCCTTTCAGAGTGGCTTGAAGGGTGTCACAATCAAGCCTTTACAGCCACATTTATATATCAGCTTGGATTAAAACCATGAATGATATACTTTAAACATTTATGAGCATCTGATTGAGTATAAGTGCCATGATGTCACATTATCTCCCCACACTGGGAAAAGGTTGTAAGCTATCAAACACACACTTAGCAGAAAGGTGCCATTCATTGGCAGTGAAGAATATAACAAAAACCTACTTTTATCAGTTTTCATGATACTTTTCAGCTCCATGGTGATGTCCTCACTCCTGTGGAACACGTGAAAAAAATTTAATGTTTGGTGAACAGTGGTGATAGAAGTACAAACAGCAATATAAAAATACTCCATTACAAGTAAAAGTCCAGCATTGAAACTGTCACTTAAGTAAGTGTTAGTAAAATGTGCTTTAAGTATCAAGTCTAGTCTAGTTGGAGCTAATTTTAACTATCTCATATACTGTTGGGTAGTTTAAGACGGTGTAGTCCCTCATTGGTCCAGGAGTGTTCTATCGTAGAAAAGGTTTCAGTCGTAGTCATCTGGACACTGTTTTCAGAATCAAGACGTTTCGGCTCCCATCCGGAAGTCACTCTCAAATGTGAATTTGTGAATTCTCAATTGAGAGTGACTTCGGATGGGAGCCAAACGTCTTGATTCTGAAAATAGTGTCCTGATGACTACGACTGAAACCTTTTCTACGTTGGGTAGTTTAGTTAGCAATATAACACATTTTATAAATATTGCAAGATTTACGTTTTCTTTGTCATGAAAATTCAGAATAAGTTTATAAACTATACTTTGCTCTACGATTAATTTCTTTGACTGTAAATGATAACCAACACCTGCCAAAACAATTTAATAATTTGTCATATTAATATATATATATATCATTTATATATAATTTTTAGGTCAGTGATGCCTGAATATCAATTTAGAATATGAGGCAAAAGTTAAGAAAAAAAGCCTTTTCTTCAGGTTTGTGATCACATGCAAAAAACAGTAATTGACTCTACAATGTTGAATGTTACATATATTTATACCCACAATGCAACATAATTATTCTGAAATAATAATTAAATTCAGAAGAAAATGTTAAAATATTCAACTATGTTATAAATTCTGTCTTATCACACAGACCTGTACCACAGACATACACTGTATACTGTATGTAACCTATGCTGATATTCAGAGTTCATCACGTCGTACCTTTAGTCTCAGGAAGAGGTGGTGCAGCTTTGCTGGTGGAGAAGACTGGACAGCCACTGCTCTCTGATCAGCGTATTTGTTCCTCTCTGCGTCTCCCTGATCTTTGGACTTTTTTATGGCATCTGAGGTGCCAATGGAAACTCTCTGAACAGCTCTCTGACACGAATCCTCTCAGCTTCCCGGCAGCTGCGGGAATGTTTACCATGAGGGCAAAAAGCCATGAGTTTTTTTAACAGTGATAAGTGCATCTCCTCTCCACCATAAACTGCCATAAAAGGAGGAGGTAAAAAAACAAAACCTTAATAAAGATTTGATCATAATCTTATATCGTGTGTAAATGAATATAAAAGTGATGTTTTAAGGCAGTTTTAAAGCACACCTTTTTCAAGAAATGTTTTAACGCCATGCCATTTATACTTTTTCCCTATTTTTTCTCTCTCTTCTGGTTGTGTGATTCATTTAGTTACCTTTTTACTTCCTGGTCAGCTACGGTAAGAAACGTCAAAGAAAAACCTGTTACATCATGGTCCTACTCTGTATGCAGCATCATCACCCTGTAGTCATCAGACTAATAGGCCATAAATACATCACACTGGACCAGACAGTATTTATTGCCTTTGGTGGTCAAAGCAGCAGTGACATGAATGTTTAGGCCTGCTGGAATACATGAGGATGCACTTGCAGCTGTGAGGCAAGGCAAGTTTATTTGTGACAAAACCATCTGCCAAATGAATGAAATGTAATGTAATTTCACTAATCTAGTGTAACCAGTGAACCGCTGTGCTTAAACCTGGAGTCAGTGTTTCAGATATGTCTTTATTTGTCTCTGTTTTCTTGTTCTAACTTTCTATAAAAATTTAATCTATAACATCTGCATCATAGTCTGCAGAATAAACAGGACTAAATAGTAGTACAATGTAGCGTAACATGGGAGTGCCTCAAACATTTACATAAGTACAGCATTTGAGTAAATGGCTGTAGTTATTCCACCACTGATTAAAGAGGACCATGACTGTGACATGTTATCATACTGGATTACTGTGTGCAGGTAATATTCATGCAGCCATGGCAACAGAGAGGACAAAGTTTAAACATTGTTATGAAAAAACCATTGTCATGTCATGTCTTGGCACATTTCAAAGTCAACTTGAAACCGCCTGCAAACATGTGTTTATAGGAAATGAAAATCAAACCACTTCCTCTACAAGTAGCAGTTTCAGATTTATTTTTAAATGCAGGCAAATCTGTGACACTAGAACAAATGTATAAAAAAAAATAATTCCAAACTCATTTATTTAAGGTTCTTTTTATATGTCTTCATATCTTTATAATCTCACCAGAAGACACTTGTTTGCATATATAAAAGTCCGAAACAAGCTACAGTGTGCTCTGTCAGCACGGTACCTGACAAATATGTACATACAACTAAATGCATAAGAATGAGATGTATTTTGAATCGGATGCTGTCTGTTTGTCAGATATTCAGCTTCTTCTCGCGTGCAGGATTTGTCCATGATATGTTTAGTTCCAGTTTGTGAAGAACTGCTTGAAGATGATGGTCTCCTTCCCCTGTGGCAGTATCTCCACCTGCAGCACAACGCACACAAACCTTTACTGCTTATTGTATAGATAAAGAAGTTACAGTAAATGTACTGCAGGTGATAATCCAGATATGTACATCAGAACCAGCTGGCGTGAAGGCTGCAGGAGCCAGATCTGGTGATATACTGAGAGAGCAGCTATAATAACATTTACAGTAAGTGTGAGACTTTATAGATGGTAATGTTTAATTTGAGTTAGAGTCATGAGCAGTACCTGTGTTTTCATCCTGGGGTACTTCATTTTTTCGATGAAGTTATCCGCCATCTGTAGGGCCACCTTCTTCTCCTCAGCATTTGCTCCGTTACCTGACAGTCGATCAATGAATGACATTATTACCGGCAGTTTAAGAGATAAAGCATATTGCTAATTTCCTCAAAGCAGGATTATAGATGGACAGTTTGTTTTGTTGGTTTGTTTTTTAGTTAGTTTGTCATCAGCTCCTCTTTCTGTGTCTACAGAGAAAAGAAACTACAGCAATTTCAATAAATATGTAAGTATTAGTGAGAGTGAAAGTAATGTTATATGTATGCACATACATACATCAAAATAGGCTTAAGAGATTCATATAGTTAGTGAAATACCAGCCAGGGCTGTTTCCAGGATTTTATTAATACAGAAGTCATGAGTCCTCCCAACAAACACTTCACCACCCTTCTGACCACAAACTATTATTTTTTATTTTTTATTTTCATATTTTATTCATTCAGTCAATTGTACTTGTAGTTGTACATTTTATTTTCCAACAGGAAGTAGTAAATGGTGTTTCAAAACCTTCTCCCACTGCCAGGAATGCTGAAGCTTTCATGTATTTATTGCGATGTTGGCCTAACCGCAAACATTTTGAGTCTAAAAATACTGGAATCAGCTTGTTAAAATGCTGCTGCTGTTGCTAAAACCCACAAATTCACACACACACACACACACACACACACACACACAAAGAATCCAATGCTGCCGCTCAGTTTTGTGAGAAACTTGAACTTCTGGAGTTGAAAAATACCAAAAACAGACCATCCATTCCAGTATTATCCTGCTTTGAAAATTAAAATCTCTACCTGAAAATAATTGTTTTTAACATTCTTGTAAAATATATTGTCTTTTTCATTCAGATGTGTCTGTGAGCAGAGACAGCATCTTATTTCAAGTTATTTAATTAGATACCGAACATCAAGTTTGCTGGTTCGGGGGGTCAAGTAGCATTTCCTCACCTTTCCAGACGAAGATCTTTCCGTTGGCGCCGTTGTCCAGAATGAAGCAGTCGTCGCGGACCAGCGCGTCCTTGGCGAACGGGCTCTTCTCCGACACTTTGGTCATCGTCATGGAACCCGTCGCGTCGGACACCTGCGGGATAGGTGTACACAGTTTTATGCTGATGTAAATGGTAGTTTGACATATCAGTGCGGTTTTTAAAGCCCTGCAGATGAAGTTACCTTGTAGAGGGAGGCAGAGTTGGAAATGTCTGCTTTGTTGTCCTCTTCTTGCGTGCTCGCTGCCAGCTCTGGCTTCTGTCCCAGGACCTGCTCAACATGACAGGAAGCTCAGAAAACAGAAACACTACCAAAAAAAAAACATAGTTTTTCAGGACTTCCTTAGCATAGTTAAAAGAATAGTTCCACATTATGGGGAATACGCTTATTCGCTTTCTTGCCCAGAGTTAGATCACTCTCATGTCTGTACGCTAATGATGAAGCTAAAGGCAGCAGACAGTTAGCTTAGCTTAGCATTCAAAGTGGAAAACAGGTGAAACAGCTGGCCTGGCTCTGTCCAAAGGTAACAAAATGTGCCTACCAGCACCTCTAAAGCTCACTAATTAACATGCTATATCTTGTTTGTTTAATCAATGAGGGTGATTTCAATTTTCTTCTCTAACTCTTAGCAAGAATGCGAATAAGTGCAAATGTCCAATTATTCCTTTAACATGATTTAATAATTATTTTTCTCTTAGTCCACCTTAATCTTACTAATGTCTTGTGAACAAAACCACTTACTAGATGAAACACAGCCAACTAAAACAGAATAAAAGTTACACAGTTACATAATAAAAGTGTGCGTCTACCTTGAGCATCTCCTCAGGCTCCTCCCCCTCGCAGGTGTCCACAATCCGGGCTTTGCCGTGTCTGTCCGTGTCACGGATCAGCGAGGCGATCTCGCGCACTTTCTGCTTCTCGAACATGTTGGCCTGTGACCCGATCCACGACACAATGGTCTGGAGGGCAAAGAAACAGCACGAGATCGCAATGATGAAACTGTCACTATAATCATAATCCCCTCGAGTAATTTGCAGTTTTAGACGGGCCAGAGAGTCCCAACAAACTTTATTTTGTATTGCAGCAGTATTATGAGCAACTCGATTATGAAAGCTGACAGATTTTGAGCATATATGTTTTCCTGACGCTGGATTTACAGTTTGTGACCTCACCTCTCCGAGGTCGAGGATGAAGCAGTCTCCTTTGTTGAAGCTGCTCCAGGACAGCTCCACCTCCTTGGCACGGATGTTGCGTTTCCCTTTGATCTGGTACAACCTGTGCACCGTCCCGGAGCCCTGAGGCCTCCTGAAGCCCGACTCCACACCACCCACCTGCGAGAGATATTCACGGGATAATCATTTAAAGACATTGTGTGTGGGTTGTTTTTTTTTATGTTAGTTGACCTGCTGGGAAGAAACACTGAGATTTCAACTTTAACATCTCAGATTATTTTAACAAGCTCGAACTGAGTGACATGAATTAACTTTGGCACAGAGGCCATAATATCCAGGGTGCTGTAAAATGGATTTAACTAGCAATACAAATAAGCTATATAAAAAAGAAATATGTCAAAAGGCAATTTTTGCATTCAGTTTTTTCATTTATGATTGAAAACTTGAGAAAAATCATTCCAAACACTGCACGTTTTTTAATTAACATTGCAAGGGAATTTAGTATAAATTTGAATAATTTCAAATAATCCTGCATGTGTGATATCATTGCTGTTGGATGAAAAGCTTGTGTCTCTAAAATGTCCACTTTTATGGAACTAAGAAATGCATGCTTGTGTTTAGCTGGTCATGTAACCAAATTACACCATTCTCTCTGGGAACATTTCTAGGAAATGATTAAGAAATTACAAACTCATAAAAGAAACTGAAATGTAACTGTCCAGCTGAAGTTATAAAATGAGGTTTCTATTGTGAATTTCTCTCATATTTCAATGGCAGTTCGTTTTTTTTCTTAAAGCATCTGAACATCCAGAATCAGGTCTCTTCCCCCCCCCTCCTCCTCACCTTGTAGCTGACCCCTCTGGGGAAGAGGGCCATGAACTCCGGGGACTCGTAGCCCTGAACCTGCCTGTGCTGAACAGGGTCACCGCCCAGAAAGTGGTCCAGCTGGGTGGCCAACATGGCACACGCCACCTGCTCGTCCCGAGACGACTTCTCACCTACAACAGAGAAAGCATTAAATATCACACACACTCCTCCAAGCAGAAACTTTGATTGATGATTTTATACCATTTTTATAAAACATTTGTTTCTTCATGCATATACATGTGGGCGACGTTTGGGCTCATAACCTTTTAAATACTTTTTGTTCAGTGTTTCTGATTTATTCTTTTTTTTTGTTCTTCTGCTTCTCTATAAATTTTTTGTGTTGTGAGTTTGAGGGAGGTCATTTTTGAAAGAATAACAACTAAATGATGGAGACGGTTAAAAGTTCTAGAAGAGCTTTGTAAAAAACTAGTAATTTAACCTTAAGATCTTTTGTCAAACTGCTATTTCCGAGGTCAAGAATCGCTCATATCATAACTGAGCTTGCATGTCGACAAAATCATGTCCCAATCATGTCCTAGTAGGTAGACCTGGAGTTGGGATTGTTTTGTCAAACAAAACATCCGTTAAAAATTCAAGTGAAGGCGAACAGAAACGCAGTAGAAGAGAGAGAACATCGCAATGCAAAAAAGAGATGGGAGGAAACATAAGGAAATGAGGCCAGAAAGGTTAAGATGTCACAATATGAGGAATAAAAGAGCTGCGGACAGAGTTGATGGGTCCCGGAGACAAAGAGATGAGAAGCAAACAGTGTGTCGACCAGCGGACGCACAAAAACAACACAGGGGTCATCAATTGTAAACAAGTGGAGGAGGGAGGGAGGCTTCAGAGAGACGCATGCTTGAGCACAGAGAGCCCTCTTCAAGCTGTGACAATCAGCTTAGTGTTACCTAAGCACCGGATACACGCTGGAAACAACAGCCACATTTGAGTACTGTAACAGTCCTCCTGCATTTTTAATGGGCCCTGCTAAAAAACCTTCCCAGTTTCCCTTTGGGACTTCCTGCCCCTCTTTCTCTCATCATCCCTCCAGCCTGTCTCCTCACACAATGATGCAGCAGGTCAGCGCTGTGTCTCATGTGTCATCACCATTACCGGGAGGGTTATTAGCTTTTCAACCACAGCGCAGGACCAGGATTAGGTGTGTAGTAAGCACTGGACAATGGTTAGCGCTTTTATTAGAAAGAGTAAAATAGAAATAGGAGAAGTATCCCTTCTCTGTAAGTCAGGACTACACATTCAAGTGTATGCGTGTCCTGGCTTTTCTAAAGGACGAAAGAAGCTTCCTGTTTCAGTGAGAAGCACAGTTGTCACCGCATCTCCTGCTGAAGACTGAACATTTCCAGAATATAGTGTGATACAGTATGTGTAGTATCATGTTGCACTGAATGTTGTTCTGTACACGTGTCTTTTAACCCCTGTGTTGTCCTTGGATATTGGTCTTTTCGGCACTGATCACCAAGACAAATAGTGATTCTGATGCAGAAACTGATCCTGATTTAGCCTGATGATCAAAGTGAATTGTCATTTCACTAAATTTTTCAGTCTGACATCGTGTTCATGTTTTACAGGAGTTTTTTTCCCCCTAACCAATCAATAGAGAGTGACTTATCCGTCCTGCCGATGTCATCTTCAGTAGACACAGAAGCTGCAGTAGCTGTTGCAAATTAACATTTTTCCCGTTGATTGAACAAATATGCCTATTTAAGAGATGGTATTTCTGTACGTTGACTTGAAATGGTCTAATTTTGATGATCTCTTCTATTTCCCCCTGTAGTGTTTCTTGCACCGAGGAAATAGTATTCAGCTTGCTTTTTCTTGATAAATAAATAAAGCTGACTTGATTAAATAGCAGTGGTTTGACATTACTGATTGATTTTGTCCTGAAATGAGATGCCATCATTGTAAATGTGCCACCTACTCAGACAGACTGGAAGCCTTTAGTCCTGAGTCAGACTGCATAGCTGCATGCAGCATACTCCTGTTGTGTTGTGCCTTGCTAAGGGGATGTGCTGCAACACATTTTATATGACTGCTCTCTCATTCAGACTCAGTTTGGCTTGAAAAGAAGCCTATGGTTTATTAACAATCAGGTAGCATTCTTTTCTTCATGACAGAAACACATTATCTAACCCAGATGTTTCTCCAGTGTCTCACCTATCCACATGTGGAGGTCGGCTCCCAGTTGACCACGGTTCTCCAGCACCAGGTAGGAGTCCCCGTTATAAAAGGCTCCCACCTCGGAGGGATCCAGCAAAACTGCCTTCATCTTCTCCACCCTCCACACTCGGAGGCCCATCTCCCGGACCTCTGGACCAAACTGACCTGCTGCTGCCTGGATGGTGAGCATACTGCAAGGAGGAAAGAGGAAGAAAAGACCAGTAAGACAAAAGGAAAGAAGACGTATGGACAAACTCTGCATAAAATAGTGGGGAATGGCCTCAAAAATATGATTTTTATAGTGGATAACAGTCAAATGGCACTTGAGTCATACTTGGGAACCTGCCATTTTGGCTGGTGGTCTATGTAAATCCTCTCCCACAGAAGGGGAAGAAGCTGGCTGAAACAGGAAGTGTAAATACATGGAGTTGTGTCACTGTTTCCATGTGGGAATGGATGCTAAGTTTTGGTTGGAATAAGGAGAAGTGAAAGCACAAGTCAAGCCCACGAGGTACTGGCACATGAAGGAAGTACACAACTTGTCACTATCAGAAGACGAGTGGCTGTTTTTAGACTTTCTTACTGAAATCTTTACGAACCTTTACTGTTCTCCACACTGACTCAAAAAATGTGTTCAACTGCAAAGACCAGAACTCAACACAGATGCCTCCAGAGTAGAGGATGTGGTCGGTTGTGGTGAGCGCTATTTCACATATACCCGACACAAAATGGAGGCTTGTGTTGCTGCATAACGACCACGTGCTACAATACATCACTTTCATGCAACACAACACCTAGCAGGCCACAGTTTGTCCAACCCTGTTACACAGGGTGTGTCACCCAACCACACTTCTGTCTCTTCCCATCTTCTCTCGCCTTGCTGCACTATATTTTGCATGACTGAGACAAAGTGAGGTCTGTAGAGAGACGAGTTAGTAGCACCTTTCTTTTCCTCGTTTCTCTCACTCTGTCCCACAATATTGTGATGTGGCAAAAGGTGCCAAAACTGAGATACATTCAGTAGGATTTATTGCAGGGTTGTTGTATTAGACTGCATACGTTTAAGATAGGTGTCCCTAATAAACTGGCAACTGGATGTAGGTCTACAACTAGTGATTATTTTCATTATTGAATAATCTCAAGATCATATTTTTTAATTTAAATGATTGTTTAGTCCATTTGTTTGACCAACAGTCCAAAACCAAAGAATATTCAGTTTACAACGATATAAAACAGATAAAGTTAGCAAATGCACACATTTAAGAAGCGGAAACCAGTGACTGTTTGACATTTTCTCTTGGATAAATGACAAAACAATAACCCAATTCTTAATGTTTTTAAATAGAATCTTAACTCAAGCTCCACTTACTAGCTTTTTCCTGAGCTTTCAACTTTTAACCATATCTCATGGTTTTCCTCAGCAGATGGTTATAGCTTGGGTTATCATGTGACCTAAGTTATGTAATGAACTATATGGTCAGTTGTTAGATAGCATTGGTCGCGTAATGAACTGAGCTATATCCATTGAGGAAGGCCATGAGATGCAGTTGAAAGCCTGATAAAAAACAGAGTAAGTCAACCTTAAGTTAATTATTTTTTTGGTTATTGTTTTATTATTGTTGTTGTTTGACATAAACGTAATTCAAGTTCTACTTACTAGCTTTTTTTGGAAGCTTTCAACTTTCAAACATGGTCTTCCTCAGGAGACAGAGATAGCACAGTTCATCTTGTGAACTAAGTAACATGACAAACTGGAGTTTGCTCAGTTGTTAGGCAACTTAGGTCATGTGATGCTATCCTTATCCACTGAGGAAGACCATGAAATGCAGTTGAAAGCACCAGCAAATCTGAGTAAGTGGCCCTTGAGTTCAGTTTTTTGTATAAGTATTTATTAAAGGTCAAGAATGAACTTTTTCCTAATTTTTAGTTTGATTGGCTAATTGATTAATTGACTTCAGCTCTAGATGGTGGAAGAAAAATACAAGTCATGGCTTTTGTAAAATCCAGTATTTAAAGATATCTGATGATATATAATAGTGTTATATGTTTGCAGTTTCGTGCCTCTACAGATAATCAAAAGGCTTCTCCTGGATGATAACACACAAACATTTGAAACCTTATCAGACCCATGCTGAGGTTTCCGCTCTTTTGATAAGAAAAGCCCTGCAGCTTTAACGGGGGGGGTAGGGACATTTTAACATAATACGGGTGGAGCATTTACTACACTTTCTTAGAAAACTATGATTATAGAAGTCAGCAGTTTATATTTCAATTTAGCTGCTAGACAGGCGCCTGGCAGCAGCCTTAAAACTGATAAAGGAGGACTGGAAAACTAACAATTAGCATGATATTTGTGACTATAGTCAACTGAGGACACTGATCCAACATGTAAGACGCTGCTGCCAACTCTCCTATGTTATCTATTAAGAAACACCCAATAGGCAGCAGAAAAAGTTGACACTATAAGTGCTAATCATCAGCACTGTGGTCAGTCAAACAGGATGTCAGCATTTTTGGGGGGGGTTTTCAGTTTCAGCTTTCACTCTCCTCTCATGATATCTGATATCATCTAATACTTTTACAACTTTGCACATAATTTTTAGTGAACTGTGATCAATAAACAGGTGCTGTTTACTGGCCAAAACAAGCCAGATAGAAAGGGTGACGGTAATAAAAGAGTAGTGGAGGAGAGGAGGTAAGGGAGCGAGGAGAAAGAGAAAGGGCCTGAGGCAGCACCGGATCGCGGGTTAAAGTTACAATGCTTGGACAGCCGCTCCAAGAGTAAGTAAGGAGGCAGAGAAAAAGGCCCGAGCCACTTAACTGTATGATCTCCTCTGGTACCTCCGGCATGCTGTCTGACTCCGGCTCCATTCTGCCTGTCCACTGGAGTGTGTGTGACGGATCGAGAGGTCTGGTGAGGAGTGTTTGCACTCACCTGGCCTGGTTAGCTTATATGTGGGAGGTAACTGGAGCTCGTGTGATGAAAGCCTACCTGTGGCCTGTGGATAGGGCGCCGCGTGGGGGGGAGAGTAGAGTCGGGTTCCTGGTTCCTGGCTAAAGCTAAACACCAAACGGATAATTACTGGGAGAGCAAGCTGCCGGCTCTTCCATCTTTCCATTCTTCCCTTCTGCTCTGACTCCAGCTCTTCCTCCTCCTTTACCCTGTCCCTATACCCTCCTTCTACGCAAAGGGCAACAAAGACAGCAACCGATATGAGTGGAAGTGTAAGACTCTCACTATTTTTTTCCCAACAGGGGCGTAGATAGGAACTGTAGGCCCCCCCAACAAACTCAGGAGGTGACTCTGAACACCCCTTCCCCTTTTCTATTATCCCCACGCCACCATCCTTCCTTATCCATCTATGAACTCTGAAAATGTCAGCAAAAGCAAATAGGAGTCACTAGGCCTTTCTCCATAGTGTTGTGAAATGGGACGAGCGATTTTGGGCATCCTGGTTCAGTAAGTAAAAGTCCTGTTCATTTTCTGCATGGACGGACTCATAGTTGGAGCAATTCTACGGCTTGGATCAGCATGAAATTCTCCTGGTTGAATCATCAGTATAAAAGATGAAAAACTGTGAAAATATCTGGTTAGTCAATAAAAAGTTAAAGGTACCAGCCTGTGTACATAAAATCATATTGTCATAAGTTAACTACAACCCCCAAGGTGCATTTCAATAAAAAACATCCAGTCACGGAGCTTAAAATTCTGTTAGGTGCGCAGCTAATGTTGAGTGGACACAAAAGAAAACTTATAATCTGCAACTTAAATTAATTCACATTTGCATTCTGGGTCAATTTCGTATGAATTCAGCAACTGTGACGCCATGTTTTGTTCTTGTTTTTTATTTCGCAGCAGCTGTGATTCGTGCCTCTGACTGGCTTCTCCTTCACAGGAACAGCAGCCGAAGCTCATGGGTAGTGTAGTATTCAGAGCCATCAAAAATGCCAAACTGAAGGAATAAAGTTAAAATCATCAAAAATAGTGTCCATAACATCTTTAAACCTGCAATAACAGATTTTTTGGCAGCGGAAACAAGTCATCACCTTTTAAGTTGAAATGGCGAACTTGGTAGCAGTTGCTTATTTACACATCCAGCAGTTGCAGGGCAACAATATCATTCATTTGGAGTCGTGTGTAAGTCCAATATTCACTCTCTTTTAGGTCTGTTTTTGGTCTCTACCAACTCCTGAAAAAAATATCTGGCTCTTTAGCTGCTAAAAACTATCAACTGATGACATTTCACATATCCACAAGAGCACAGAACAGATAAGAACAGAGCTTGAGTAAAGCCTACTCTGTCTTTTCCTCAAATACGGTTATGAAGAAAATGTGAAGAAGTAACTCTTATGTAACTCTTGGTCAGTTATGCAATGTTGTCATTTAAGTCATTTTCATGTATTTTTTTTTCCTCTGCCCATACAGACCATCTAGAGGTTTTATCGCTGCCATATGTGTGTTCTATATTTTGGGCTTGAGGTAGAGTCATGTAATGGTGAACGGCAGCAATATGCTACTACTATGTCTACTTTTTAGGTAATTTATGGGCCCACCCTCAATTTGGGGGCTCTTGGTAGTCAGCACTAATCAATCAGTGGAAAGTTCTGAGTATAGCTTCTTAAACGTGAGATCTGCTCTTTTTCCTGTTAGTATTCTGTGCCGTTGAGCTAGTTACTTACTCTATGAGCTGGAGGCATTAAGGACTTAATCTTTAAAAAGCACTGATTTAATTACAATTAATCTCATGAATCTCTACAATCCAAGTGAGTCATTTAAATCGGGGAAACAATGAAAGAACTTAAGTGAGGAATAAATTCATGAGCGAGTCTTGACAATTTTACCAAAGAGAAGACGCTAAAAGATAGAGACTTGCCCTTTTGGCCTCGGCTACTGGAGTGGTTAGTGGTTAGATGGAGGAGACATGGAGATGGAAAGAGAGACGGAGTGGACGGAGGGGTTCAGATGGAGACACAAGGTCACAGACAGGCTACAGGGGTCACTGACTCCATCAGTCATTCATGCGTTGGTAACTAGACAGAAATATGAGAGCAGACAATATGCAGGCAGACAGAGCAGCAGGCGTGGAGAGATCTGAGAGCAATCTGTCAATTGACGGTGAGTGTATACAGTGTGTGTGTGCATTTGTGTGTGTTTGTATGGCTGGGTGCACAGTATGTTTATAAGATTAGGAGACTGAAATCAAGACAGAGTGAAGCACACTGGGAGAAATTAAGAGGACCAGAGAACAACGAGGAATGAGAAAGGAAGTAGAGTACATATGAATGTTACATTACGCTTTTACAGCTGCAGGAAAAGGTGTTTTTAACCTCTTTTGAATACCAAGCTTACTTTCGTAAACTGAGTCATGTTGTGAAGTAGGAAGTTGTGAAACAGCGGTAAATAAGACCAGGAAGTGAGACAGGCACAGACTGGAAAAGGAAATTAAAGGTGTGGTTTAAAGAAAAAATTAAAGGTAGAAAAATGGAGCAGAGAATACATACAGTTTGAAGGGAAAAATGGATGCCAGAGAGACTTGAGTCTCACTGAAATTAAACTAAAGATTCATTGTCCCATTGTGAGATTCCTCAGCTGATTTTAGGCAAAAGAATGTGATGAGCAAACAGGGAAAGAAGTGTGTGGGAGGAAAAATAGAACAAAGTTTCAGGGTAAAAGACTGAGAAAGGAAAATAAGTAAAAAGACAAAGTAAGAAACGAAAGAACAAATCATACTCTTGGATTGTGCAGCAAAATGTGCAAAAAAAAAGTTGTTAAGACTTACCTTGGAGAGTGAGTTGGCGGTGGGACACAACACTGAGCAGAGAGAGGAGAGAAAAGCAGTCATGCAAGGAGAAACACGTCTCAAAACACAAATTCTCTCTCTCTCTTTCTCTCTCTCTCTCTCTCTCTCACAAGACATTTCCTGCCCCTGTCTCTGGCAGCCTAGCCCAGCCCTCTTACTCAACCACAAAAGAAGCGAATCATGCAGAAACTTGATTGAATCACGACTTGAAGTGGACGTGGAATTCAATTGCAAACTAGGCCTTTTTGACAAAACCATGAAAATGATGTGACAGCTCATTTTAGATGATACAAAAACACAAAATTACGAAAAATGACAATTCATGAAATCCTTCCCTCAGCTTTCTACAGTGTTGGAAAGTAACTAACTAACTAATTACATTTACTCAAGTAGTTTTGAGGTACTTGTACTTGAGTACAAGTGATACTTTATACTCTGCTACATATTGTACTTTTCACTGCACTGCATTTATCTGACAGCTGCAGCTACTGGTTACTTCTCAGATTAAGACTGTACATAAAAAAATATATGAGTAGTTAATGACCTCTTACAATTAAGCAGCGTCTAGTTGGGCCTCTTGTCATGTCATCTCTACACTTCTCACACGGTTTCATTTCTGTAACTGTTCAAACGATCCAATATTTCACAAAAAAAGCAAAGATTAGAGAAAAGTCCAAAAACTGAAAACAGATATAATAGATTAATCATCTCACGTGCCCTCTGATTTATCTGGTGACCCTTTGAAGGGGCCCCGACCACTGGCCTTCTAGTGCCACTAACTCTCATATTACTGGCCTGAATTCATTTCTAGTCTCCTTGTACATAATGTTCAACACAATATCATTTTTTAAAATATAAACTGTCCTTCTAACAGCTGGCCTCTCATTAATGACTCAATGTCAAGGTCTCCACTGTCTGTAAATATCACCACAGCAACCGATCCAAACACACTTACTAGTCATACATGGATTCCCCGAGTCAAACACGCCCCTGTGTGTGTAGGTGCACAGTGCAGCCTCAGGCGATTACGTGACACACACTCCTGCACGGGTGAAGGAGCGCAAGGAGTGAAACCTGTGATTCATCATTTCCACAGGTAAAGATGACTATTTCTTAGGCTGAAGGATCCACTCACAGAATGATCACTGTTATCTCCAAAGGGGTGTGAACAAGCAAGAGGTGTACTTTTACCAAACAATTTGACTTAACCAAGGTGCAGATTCCATTTCATTTCAACCTTAACATTTTGTAAAGTCATGTTGTTTGAGTTCACAAGAAATGACTTAAATTGTTAACCATTAGGTTGTATATTCACATTTTGAGTCTTACTAACTTTAAATTTGGCACCATCTTACAATCACTCTAATTTGAGTGATTAAATGAGTTGATTAGGCGTAACTGTCTTGAGGCTTCTGTTAGTTTTTGAGTTTTTAATATCAAAATTTTAAGGATTTAAGGAAGAGTAAAGGATTAGTGACTGGAATTTAAATGTACCACTGAATCAACTGGATAACACTGGATAATCTCGTTTTAAGTTAGGTGGAATTAAAATTTAAACAAGAAAATCCACAAACTGAAAAATAAATGAGCATTTACATGACAAAATGATTATGGTAACATAAATTATTTTAGATAATCAGTTCGCTAAAAAGTTTTGAGCATTTTCAATTTATTCGGTTTTACAGCGCAGTTGTGGCAGATGGACCACGTTACTTGATATCAAAACAGTAATCACTGTTTCTCTTATGGAAGCTTTATTTAACCTTTTACCCATTCGGTGAGTCAGCCATTACCAACTCGTGTTGTGTAGCTAAACATTGTTCAAACCCACAAAAATCTCCATCTGGTGACTGGGAAAGGCAACACAAAGATGGTTTGCTATCTGCTGGAGAGCGGAGATGAAGCTCCAACAATGACACACCTCTCCTTTAATATGAAGACACACAAGCCCGTGCTTGTAAAATGACTCTAAATCTGTGATTAGGCATCCCCGCAGCCTGCACACAGGCCTGCTCATAAACTGATTTTAATAATGATTTTTAAGGCCTTTTTATATTCTAAATATACTGTAGGTCCAGTTGAGCATAGTGGATGTGTTTTCCTCATTGTAGCTTTACTAAACACAACTGACCGTAATTTCTCTTCTCGATTTATTTCTTATTATCCTTCTTACATGCACAAACCATTTCAGGCCAAGTATCCGACTTGCTAATTATGCACTTATACACCATAGGACTGTCACAAACAAATCTTATATTGGCAGTGTGAAAAGTGCAGTAAGATAGTGCTTCATCACTTATCATGCACATCTATCTGTTAGCACACTTTTGCAAATTTTGAGGTAGCATATCTGTTAAACGCTATATGTGCTCACTCAGTCAGATTACAGCCATAGTCATAAGGTTTACAAGAGATAAACATTTAACAGTTGTTTATCTTGAGCTAGCTATGGTTTGGCTGAGTTTGTAAAGTGAGCAAGGTCAACTGGTGAGGTACAACTGGAAATTATTACAGCCTCAGCTTTCCATATTTTATTCCATGGTCAAAATTTACCTTTTTTTTTTTTTTTTTTTTTTTTTTTTTTTAAGTTCTGCAACTGAAACCTCAGCGAGATGAGCGCGCCCCCAAGAGAAGGAGCGGGTAAGCTTTCATTTAGAGGAAACAGCAGAGCTTTGATCTGGTCACGTGGTTTACTGACACAGTCAGGACTCGGGACTCATCAAGTGATTGTCTGTTGCCTCATTAAATGAGTACTGCTGTGTGTGGATTGTGCATTGTTCTAGCAATACAACAATGCAAAGATACTTGGCTACAAGGTCCTGTATTGAAACTAACATCTAAAAGTACATAAGTATTATCAGCTAAATTTACTTTAAACCATCCAAAGTGAAAGTAGCTATTATGAATTATTATATTAGGCTATAATATATATTATGTTATTCAAGTAGTCCTGGTTCATTGCTGTTTAAGCAACATTTTAAATGTTGTAGCTGGTCATTGTGGAACTAAATTGAACTATTTTATACACTATTGGATGGTTTAACTTAGATCTATGATAAGGCATCATATTCCTTTTAAATAAACAAACAATTACATGTTTTTATATAAAATCTTGAATCAGCAAAGTCAAATTGCTGTTTGTTAAATAAAACTGGATCAAAAACTGTAATAGTTCCCTTTGAAATGAGGTGGAACAGAATGGCATGAAATGTAATAGTCAAGTACAAGTGTCTCAATTGTCCTGAAGTACAGTACTTGAGTAAATGCACTTATAAATTGAATAAATTTGCCCCAATAAAAAAAAAGCTGGAGTATACTTTACAGCTGTAGTTGAGTGACATACACAATACAAAGACGAACATGTAGTAAAACTTTTATTAATTTTTTTCCAAGTCAAAAAACAAACAGAACAAAGATAATGAGAATGAGATAATGAATCGATTTCTATACAGTGGCAATTTCAAGTTAAACCTTCCTTTGCCCAGACATGTGGAGTCTTTTCCTCAGTTTGAAACCCTGTCTCGCCCTCAGACGCACACCAACTGCACACGCATACACACATTCATACAACCCGGGAGTCCTGATGGTCTGAATTGACTGGACAGCACACAGTTAAGACAACAGGATTAGATGCAAGCATAGTGGCCAATATATCACAATGTCTGGGGCTTAGGTCCACCACAATATTTACTAAGTGCAATTACCAAACCTGCTTTATCTCAAAAGGACAGAAGATGCAGTCCTTTCAATTCAAGACCATCTCAGAAGCAATGTTTCACAAAATCTGACATATTTAAACATTTTCAGAACATAACAAAATATTACTGGTTGTATTTTATTTTCTCAGGACTCCCAGCCATATCCAATACCCCCCCATGATTCCCCTCGTCACAGGTACATACACTGGTAGAAAAAAAAAAACACTGATTTCAGAAATGAGGATCACTTGTGGATGAAGAGGGAAGAGGCAGGAGACCCAGCTAGTCCAATAAATTCAGAAACCGCGTCAAATGATCAAATGGAACAAGGAGGGAAAGAAAATATTTTCTTTCCATTGTCATCAAGCGTAGACGGTTCCCTAACACAGTCAAACTAGGTTGAGTCATGTGAGAAAGCACCCATATTCAAAAAAAAAAAAAAAAAAAAATTATAAGAAAGTTCACACTAATGTAGTGGGTAAGGTTGTTTTTTTTAATAGAGAGGCCCAAAAGTGCTGTTTCTTTGGACAATCTCTGCTTAAAAGAAAATAAACTGTTCAACGCTGCTGTGAAGAAAAAAGCCAACAGGAGGACAAATGTTGCCCTCTGGCGTCCCAAGAAGGGAAAACACTGAACTGAGCACTGAACCTTTTGCCCTTCTACCTTTAACTGAAGCAGCCTGGTGACAGCATGCAACATTTTGTACAACTGTTAGTGAAAAGAGCGGTCGCCGTCATGGCAAAAACTCGGGACTGTTGGGGAGAAAAAAATAAAAGCACTCCCCTCCGTCCCCTGCCCCTTCATCCACAGTATATGAACATGAGCCTCCTGCAAACAGGTTTACAAAGTCATCAAAAGCAAAAGCAAACAAGAGAAAAGCCAACAAAAAAAATCTTAATTTTCATCTATTCATATTCACACCGAATAGTAGTTAACTTTCTTTCTTAAATAAATTGAATAGTCCAAATAAACCTGTGTACACATCTGCTTTCAGAAATAGGACGAAGATTAGCAAGAAGTGGGAGGGATTTGAAAAAAATGTCAACCTAAAGCTTGATTAAAATGTATTAACATGTGCTACTCATGCAAACAATGACAAGCAGCAATGCCAAACTAGTATCCCTCGTCCACGTGTGCCCATTTCCTCCTAGAATCAAAATTAAAGACAGAAGTATCATTCTGACTTTTTTTTTTCTTCATATAAATCTTTAAATTCCCAGTGTCAAGGGAAGAATATTATCTGGAAAAGTGTTTTTGTCTTTTGATGCACAAGTCTCCAAAATGGTAGAGGACAAGAGGATGCTGGTGGGTGTTTTCATGACATCTTTCAGGTTTTGTCTTTGGGGTGTGAAGGAGGAAGAGGGGAGAGTGATGGGTACATACAACTATGTAGTCAATGATATTCAAGAGTGAAATTTCTTTTCCCTGCGAGCCAGTTTCTCTCTCCTATCATGTGTTTCTGCTGATCATCCAACTTTCTTCTTTAGACAATCTGGCCCAACCATTTTAATATATCAAACACCTAAAGCTCGATCTTTGATCCACAAAATGCCCCCAAAACTGGCAGCAAGTGTACTTTTACAAAAGCAGCAAAAGGTCTAACAAGATACACCTTGGTGAAATATGCAGTAAACAAAGTCTAAACCTTTTCTTTAGAGCTTATGCTTTAGTGATGAATACAATCCACTTTTCAAAAGGCTTTTGGCAATATGTACGCTTCCCACAACTATACACCCAACGTTTAGAGAATGAGAGAGAGACTGGATGCAGTTCACTATAAAGTTAAAAAGGGACATTTTCTCCCCGTTATGTGTTCACCACATCTTCCTCTCATTTTAATTCCCTCTTGGGATTTGCAGTTTTGCGCCAAAACCCCATGTGAAAATTAAAAAACTATTTCAAAAGGCAGCCTTTTTTTCCTTCAGGCAAAGCAGTTCAAGTCTTTCACATAATTGTTTTAACAATTTCTTGTGGTAAAGGGGGGCCTCAGAGGGTCAAGACTGGAAAATAACAGAGGTCCCAAAGGAGAGATTTCCCCATAGAAAAATGATCACAATTGGGACCCCTGTGGTTAGAAGCACCGTCACCTCTAGCTGGTTAAAGGTGCTGTCCTTCAGGTGTCCACGATGAGGTGACGGGGTTTCTTCAGCTGCCTCCCCTTCTCCTCCACAGCTCATCAGTTGTTCTCCTCGTCACTGTCGTCGGGGCTGATGGCCGGGCTGTAGGTGGGGGAGGTGGGGCTGTATCCAGGGGAGGTGGGGCTGTACGTGGAGCCTTTAGGACTAGTTGGCGAGTACGTAGGAGACGTGGGTGAGTACTTGGGTGAAGTTGGGGAGTAAGTAGGGGAGGTAGGGGAGTATTTGGGGCTGGTGGGGGTGTAGGTGGGGGAGGTGGGAGAGTAGGTAGGAGAGGTGGGGCTGTATTTTGGAGTTGTCGGGGAGTAGGTGGGAGAAGTTGGCGAGTACTTCGGTGACGTTGGGGAGTACTTTGGCGAGGTGGGGGAGTATTTGGGAGAGGTGGGAGTGTACTCTGGGGAGCTGGGGCTGTATGAGGGTGAAGTTGGGGTATATTTGGGGGAGGTGGGGGAGTAGGAGGGGGAGCTGGGGCTGTACGAGGGGGAGCTGGGTGTGTAGGTGGGCGACTGCGGGGTGTAACGTGGACTGGAGGGCGAGTAGGACGGAGAGGTGGGGGAGTACGAGGGAGAGGTGGGGAGTAGTTGGGGCTGGTCGGGGTGTAGTTGGGGAGGTCGGGGAGTAAGAGGGCGACGTAGGGGAGTAGGAGGGAGAGGTGGGAGAGTAACTGGGTGAGGTGGGCGTGTAGTTTGGCGATGTGGGGCTGTAGCTTGGGCTGGTCGGCGAGTAGGAAGGAGAGGTGGGGGAGTAGGATGGGGAGGTGGGGGAGTATGATGGAGACGTGGGAGAATAAGAGGGGAGGTGGGTGAATAAGAAGGTGAGGTGGGCGAGTAACTGGGTGACGTTGGGCTGTAGCTCGGCGACGTCGGGCTGTAGCTCGGTGAGGTGGGAGAGTAGGAGGGGGACGTGGGGGAATAGGACGGGGAGGTAGGGGAGTAGGAGGGAGAAGTTGGGGAATAAGATGGAGACGTGGGCGAATAGGACGGGGAGGTTGGGGAGTAACTGGGCGAAGTGGGTGAGTAGGAAGGAGATGTCGGGCTATAGTTGGGACTGGTGGGGGAGTAAGAGGGAGAAGTGGGAGAGTAGGAGGGCGATGTTGGGGAGTAGCCGGGGCTCTGTGGGGTGTAGCCTCCGGGGGAGCGGGGCTCGTAGGCCGGGGAGGTGGGTGAGTAGTTGGGTGACATGGCTCCACCTAAAGAGGAAAACAGAAAAACTTAGGTGTGGGGGAAAAAAAACTCAAGGAGTGCCTCATGGAGCCATTCTTGGGCCACTATTACTTCCTATTTATCTAAATTATAGTGTCCAATATAGTTTCTCCCATCTTTTTGCAGATGACACAACTATGTCTATGGCCACACTCCAAAAGCCAAATATATTTACTTTAATGTAAGATGAGGAAGAGCAGCACATTTTCACATTTGAGAAGCTAAAACCATTAAATGTTTGCCATTTTAAAAAAATCATCATCAAAGATCTCACTCAAGAATACTGAAATGCCTCAAGTCTCAGCAAGAAAATTCCTAGGAACAACAACTTGAGTTGGAGATAACTCATTGATTATGTCAGTAAATAACTAAATATATTATTGTTAGGAAAGTAAGTTATTTTGTTGACATTCTTCATACCCTTCAGTATTGTTTAAGTTATCAACTTTCATTTCAGAAACTTAACTTTTTACAATTTATGCTATTAATGTAACTAATTCACAGATTCACTCTTATTCAACCAGACAGTAATCTAATTTTAAATATTTCAGATATTTTACGAGTTGTAGTAAATTTTAGAGATAAGATATGTTACTAACTTATGAAACTCGTTTTTGCATTTGTTAAAAATGACCTTTACCTTTAAGTCCTACACATTAAAAAATACTTAAATATCTGTTTAACAATTTTGCTTTTTAATGTGTTACATAATATACATACTTTATATTGTGAATATTGTTTTATATCATTTAGGTTAAGGTAATAAATAAGCTATTGTGTGCTTTTTCCCCCTCTTCCTGCACATTGCTTTCTGTTGTATAAGTCATCATCTGTCTAAATCACATCCCCTAAATTATTCTTACAATTTTTTTTTTTTTTTTTTAAAACAAACTGTAACCTAAAAGAAAGATTTCTGCAGTGTCTAACCTGGAGATGGGATGTATGGGCTGGCAGGTCCTGGTGATCCTGGAGACCCAGGAGTGGGAGACCAGGCCGGGGAGTAGCCTGGAGAGAAGCCACTTGCGTCTGATGCTGCACTGGGAGAGAAACCTGCTGCTCCAGGGGTCATGCCGCTTCCTGGAGGAAGAACAAAAAAACAAAACAAAAAAAGGGCAAAACTCAGTGAATGAAACAAAATAAATTAATAATAAAAGCAAGAGCCAAAGCAACGTGGGCGCACACTCACCAACACTGGGGGACCAGGCACCGTACGCCGGTGTTGCTCCTGTGTTCCACGGGGTCATGGCGGGTGACATACCACTCATGGGACTCGGCACAGTGCCAAAGAACATGCCAGTCGCTGCAAATAGGATGGATACAGAACATAAATCTCATAGCTCTCACACTATATCTACTATACAATCCATTCTGCATTATATCCACCAAACGTCTCTCCACTTACGTCCAGCCACGCTGATGCCAGGTATGTTTGTAGGGATCTCCATGCCATATTTACACTTCTCAGCATCCAACAGCAGGTCAAAGCATCCTGTCCCAGCCGGGGCGAGCTGGCCGAGCATGATGTTCTCCGACACACCCTTCATGGGATCACTCTCACCGTGAGAGGATGCCTCCATCAACACATCCACCTGGAAGGAACGAGAAAAGGGAAATAGTTATTAAAACAGTCCTTTTTTTCCCCAGTGAGAAACTAAAAGTAACCACTAGGATAAAGTTTCTTCTGATGACTTTGACTAAAATTATTCAGTTAATTCATTATCCTCTCACCGTCTCCTCAAAGGAACACTTCATGAGTGGTCCTGTGTCTTGACGGTTGATGCCGTGACGTGTGATGGCCATCAGGTGACCGCGGCACGTCATGGTGTCACAGAGCAGAGCCAAGTGACGGTAGTTGACATAGGAACCGTCAAAGGAGATGACGTGGTACAACTCCCTCTCCAGAGCCTTTCGCACTGCCTCAATTCCCAAGACCTATGTAAGAGAGATTGAGCAGAAGAGGGGGGGAAAAATTTTATATTTTTTAAAATCTGCTGTAATTCTACAGTTGATTAAAAAAACCCCAAAAAAACAAAAACAACATTTGTATGCCTTCGTACCGTGAAGATCTCCACAATGTCATTGGAGGTGGTCCTGACGGGATCTACGTCCTTCTCGCTGAGGACCCTCATGAGGCTCACTCCGTCTGTCTCAAGGATCCACTCCTGCAAGGCCTTGAACTCACCATCCTCTGTGATGATGATCTTCTTCTTATTGTCCGTCTGGGGCAAGTGCATGTACACCTGGAGAGAAGAGTGTGACCGTTGACTTAGAGCCACAGGCAGCTATATCCTTTTGTTACTGATGGAAAGTCCGTATGAGATCAGAAACCATCCTGTAGAGGAAACATATTGTGGGTGAATACTATTATTGGTGTGTGTGTGTGTTCACTCTGTTACCTTGCTGATCTGCTCAATGCCCTGTAGGGTCATGTCTGTCAGCATGTTGGACTCGATGCACCTCAAGAACACATCATCATCCATTTTGTCCACCACCTCCTCATCCTAGACAATGAAAATACAGTTATTTATGATTAATATGGAAATTGACAACAGTGTGTTTATTGTTAGTTAATATAACATCACTGCTGACCTCTTGGAACTTGTTCTCGTCGCTGTTCATGATTCTGATTCGCAGAACGAGCTTCTCTGCATTGTCGTCATTGAAAATACAGTTCAAGTCATCTCCAAAACCTTGCAGAAAAACAAACGTGTCATTAGGGGAAAACCACCTTGTTTCTGTTAAAGCACTGAATAAGAATGTGTCAACAACCCACCTGCGTTGATCTTCTCTGCAATCTGCTCCATAGTCAGCTTGCGATCAGTCATGTGCTTGCGGTCGAGCTCGATGCGCAGCAGCCATGGTGAAATGCGTGTCACGTCAAAGTCAGGCATCTCGTAGTAGACGTTCACCCACTCCTGGTCCTCGGCTACCACCGTGTTCTGGGGGTTCGGGTCGTAGTAGATGGCAGTGTTGGCCGTCACCTATGTCAAATTTAAATTAGGATGAAATTCTTTCGTTTTTATGACATTGCTGGATATGGAATGGTGAAGTAAGAAGGTTTGGGGTTTCAAAATAAAATTACATTACAAAGGAATTGTCCAATCATTTTCGTTCTCTCACCTTTCGCAGTGTGGTGTGCTCCAGTCGACAGAGGATGTCCTTGGCCCTCTCAGCGTCGCGTGCCGCCTGACCCAGCAGGAAAACAGTCAGCGAGGGTGTTTTGGGCCTCTTGGAGATGTTGATCAACTCCTTTAGACGAGGCACACCAAGTGTTACATTCTTGGCTGACACGCCGGCGTAGTGGAAAGTGTTTAGGGTCATCTGGGTGGCTGGCTCTCCCAGCGACTGAGCAGCCAGAGCGCCAACCATTTCACCTGGGTGGGCCTGGGAATGGAGGAAGAGGATTATTAAAAATAAATAAATAAATATCTTCAAATGTTTAGCGATCTTATTGAGACAGCTCTTAAAACAACTCCAACTAAATACAACAATATGCTGAACGTACAATGGACTGGTTGAATTTGGTCTCAATCTCTCCCAGCAACCAGTCAAAAGCCTCAGTGGATAGGCGGAACTCCTCCGTCATGCGTTTGGAGCAGAGTGTGGAGCGCAGGTGGATGTTGAAGAGCAGAGTTGCGTTCTGCTGGGCCTGTCTGCTTAGCGGGTCGTCACCATTCACAATCACCAGCTTCTTACTCAGCTCATGAACACCTGGGGATCCAAACACACACCCAAAGATTGACATTTATGCTACAAATTTGTGTGTAAGTATGGACATTTATGAGGCTTTCTGATGTAGTTTTATATTGTCTAAAAAATCCACAGATTTAATGTTTTATGAAAATAAACACACTTAAAGCTTACAGCAGGGAAAAAACATATCTTTTTCTCCCTGATATTATATTTTACAGTCACTGAGATATAAAATTTGGATCCTCAATACTGTGATGCTGTAAGTGATCATTTTCTCTCTCTAGCAAAGAGAGAGACTAGGGCTTGAGCTGTTCTACTTGTCATGTAACAGACAGGGATTCACCAGGTGGCTTTACATGGCTTTAATGAGCGCCTGAGGCCAGGCCATGACCTCCTAGTTCTAATTCTAGAGCGACTGCTTCTTCCACATGGTTCACAAAATCCTGTATCTAAATATATGGTGAAGAAACTGTCTGGCTGTATGAGTTATCAGCTAATTTTACAGAGGAAGAATAAACAGTAACCGGTGATGTATTGTTCTTTGGTTAATGAGGCTTGTTTTTGAGCTTACCATCGACCACCCTTAGAGGATTGAGGTCTGTTGGGGTTCGAGTGTTGATGCGGAAGATTTTTTGGGCGTTCCAGATCATCCTGGCCAGGTTGCAGGGCAGCACCACCTGCAGGCGAGGAGAAACATTGCAGTGTATGAGTATTTTTGATTTCACATGGCAGACCAAGAGACTGTTAAATAGCAGAGGTGTGTCTACAAATGTGACCGCACACCTTACTGTCCCCAGTGGGGAAAATGGCTCGGAGGACATCCCTGTCCTCCTTCATCTTCTCAAACTCCCTCTCTAAGGCACTCTGCACATGGGCATTGGTCAGCACGTCTTTTACTACATCTTCCTGCAGCATCCGCCTCAGCGCTCGCTCGTTGGTGCAATCAAACTTAAATCTAGACAAATTAGACAAAATGAGAAAAGTGTTAAGCCACTGATTATAGACAATTAACCAATATTAACAATACCATGCACAAAGTTACAGCATGCTTGGGTCTACAACGCCCTTCCAGTTATCACAAATCCATACAAGGTACTGGAAAGCCACTTTGACATCAAATTCGTAAAAAAAAAAAAAGTATATATAGTATAGAAAGTATATACAAGTATATATATATGGGTGTGCGACTTACTTCTTTTCAAAGGCCTTGTGTGAGGGTTTGAGTGTTGCCACGTTTTGGAACTCGACGTTCTCTCCTGCCAGGCCGTCCTCACCGTAACGCAGCTGAACCACCTGGTTGATGGAGTTACGCACTGTGCCATCGTACTTCACCATCACAGACTCCATGGACTTGATCAGACGACGCTGGATGTAACCTGGTGGGGTAGAACAGATTTACTGCGTTAAAAATACAAAAGGCTTTTTTGTTGTTGGACAGTGCATTTAAATGCCTTTTGGGTCTGTGAGTCTATTAATTATTACAAAAAAAAAGGGGCTACTAAAAGCACGTCCGCGTATATTTATGAGACATATCCTGACTCATTTCTTCCTGCTTACCAACCCTTCTCTCACCCAGCTGCCTGGACTTACCAGTCTCAGCAGTCTTGACAGCTGTGTCGATCAGACCCTCTCTGCCTCCCATGGCGTGGAAGAAGAACTCTGTTGGTGTCAGGCCAGCCAGGTAGGAGTTCTCCACAAAGCCTCTGCTCTCAGGACCGTAATCATCCTTAATGAAGTGAGGCAGCGTGCGATGTTTGAAGCCGAAGGGGATTCGTTTACCCTCCACGTTCTGCTGCCCCACCACAGCAATAACCTGAATAAGGAGGGAAGATAAATGGTAAAGAGATGCGAGTGTCAAGAAATAATGTGACTCAAACCTTTAATTCGCCTATTGTAAGGTAATGATAGTTAGGCGGATTCTTTTACCTGTGAGATGTTAATCTTTGAGCCCTTAGAACCAGCCACCACCATGGACTTGAAGTTGTTGTACTCCGACAGAGACTTCTGGGCTGAGGAGCCTGTTTTGTCACGAGCATCGTTGAGGATACGATTCACCTGGTTCTCAAAGGTCTGCCTCAGTGTGTTACCAGGGGTCGGCTCCAGCTCGTTGTTGTGGGCTTTCTCAATGACCTGGCAGACAAAAAGAAAAATGTTTCTTTTCTATACCAAATTTCTGCTGAAAAACCAAATTTGAGTTATTCTGTGAGTTTTAGAGATGTTGGCGACTACACAAATACTTTGTGCTTACTTCTATCACATCCTGTTTGGCTTTCTTGATGGTATTCTGAATGTCAAGGTAAGTCTTGGCATCAGCAATGGAGTCACCAATACCAATGGAATGACCTGTAGAAAATAGAGTAAACTCGTAAATATTAAGACAAAACAAAGGCAAAGACTATAAAGGGTTGATTGCAAAAACGCTAAATATCAATTTTGAAAAAATATAATTGTTACCTAATGTTTATCATTCAATACCACTAAAATATAGCAATAAATGTATGTGCACTTCACTGCCTTCTTACCCTCGATGAGCAGCCAGTTGTTGACCACAGTCTGAATGTTGGAGTAGAAGAGCCGGGTGATGTCGTGGCCCATCTCCAGGTAGGAGATGTGGACAAGGGAGCCGGCTGAGGTTCCCAGAGATTTCTTACACAGGATGCCCATGATCAACTCACCGTTCTCCACTATGACCTATGTGAATGAGTTGAATTCGGGGTCACTTGCACTGTCATTCATTTTCGTTCTTAAATCTATACATAATTAATCAGGGAACTGTACCTTGGTGTCCCCAGGTGAGATGTGTTTGTAAGGGCCACTGTCTTCATCGTCAGGATGGGTGCTGTGTGTGCGGATCACATTAATGTGTCCAGGAATGATTAGGCTGAAGATCTGCTTGCCTGTCCACAGAGGACGGGGCTTGAGTATGGCTGGCTGAGGCACTTTCCCATCCCAAGTGGAGAGGAACATGAGGAGGTTCATCACTTCGCCCTGTGGTGGAGAAACGCAGTGTTAAGACCCTCTCAGACCAGAAAAACCAGCTGCTGTTGACGCCGTAACAATCTCCTTACTCTCTCTAAGAAGACGTCTCTTTTGGTGAATTTGCGGACAGCTGTGAGGGTGTCCTGCACGATACCCATGACAGGCCTGTTGGACTGGGGTGTGACGATCATACGCGGCACCATGGCCAGCTCCTGAATCTCTGCCCTCGTCTCGAGGGACTGGGGCAGGTGGAGGTTCATCTCATCCCCGTCAAAGTCAGCGTTGTATGGGGTGGTGACACTGGAGGGAGACAAGAGGATTGGATGTTAGAGCTGCTACACCACATAGAACCCTCATTTCAGTAAGGGATAATATAACAGCGACAGGAATTCGCATAAATACCAAATTCATACAGTACAAAATAATACGCTTAGATATTAAATAAATGACTTCTATAAGAAAGTACTGGTCTTCAATTGGTACCTGAGATTAAGTCGAAATGTGGACCACGGAAGAATCCGGACCCTGTGCCCCATCATAGACATTTTATGTAGTGTAGGTTGTCGGTTGAAGATGACGATGTCACCGTCACACATGTGTCTTTCCACCTAAAAATAGAGAAATACGTCAGTTTTAGTCAGGATAAAAATATATTTTATCTAACAAAGGATAGTCTTAGTAGTAGACAAAGCTCTACCGCTGCCTGTAATTATTTTAATCTTACCTTGTAGCCAATCTGCAGATGAAGGTCACTTGGTTTGGGGTGGAATCGCAGGTCAATTCTGTCTCCATTGTCACGGATGATGTATTTGGCTCCTGGGTACTGGCTGTTGCCTCTTCGTACCAGCTCTTGTAATCTAGGAAGGTCATCAGAAAGAATTAGCCGACATCACATTTCATAAAAATGGTTTTGATAGACGGGGTTTTTACGCATTACATAAAGTTGAATCAGCTAACTACTCTGCAGTACCTGTCAATATTAAAGGGTGTGACAATTTCTGGGAAGGTCATATTGGCTGCGATGGATCGTGGTACGCCCACTTGGTCGATTTGCAGGTTGGGGTCTGGGGTGATGACAGTTCGGGCGGAGAAGTCCACACGCTTGCCCATCAGGTTACCTCGGACTCGCCCCTCCTTCCCCTTTAGACGCTGTTTTATGGATTTGAGAGGGCGGCCAGACTTTTGCATTGCCTGTCAAAGGACACATTAACTGTAATTTAAGCACCATAAAAAAATTGCAAAAATGTAATACAGAAAACTGAAAGCAGCTGAGACTGGTCAGTCAGTGTATTTCAGACTATGTTCCACTGAATCATGTGCTGGGTAGAAATCTAAGTGTATATTTAAGGCATCAGGAAGTGCATACCCTTGGCAGGCCTGGCAATTCATTGTCCACCATGGTGGCTACATGAAACTGAAGCAGTTTGACATCCTCAGCTATGACGTGAGCTGCTGCACCACTTTGCTCATTTCTTCTCAGCTGGTTGTTGATTTTGACAATGTCAGCCAGCTTGTGTGTCAAGTCATCCTTTAAAACAGAAGTTAATTCATTTGTTGTTATCATCATCATTGTCAGGTGTAGATCTCATTTTTACACAGCTTAAAAACATGCAGGAACAAAACATGCAGTGTAACACCTCAATAAAACATTCAGTCTGGGATAATGTTACTTTACCTGGTTGCGAGCAGAGCCCTGCATGACTACAGCAGGCCTGACAGACAGTGGGGGCACAGGCAGTACAGTTACAATCATCCATTCTGGTCGGGAAAACTTGGGGTCCATGCCCAAGATGACGTCCTCTTCATCAGAGATGCGCTTGAAGATCTCGTGCACACGCTCGGGACTCAGCAGGATTTTCTTCTCCTGCGAATCCTCATTAACGTGCTTCCACTCGGCATACAGCTCCAAGCCAGAACGTCTGATGCGTGGCTGGTAGCGCCCACAGCCACCGTGGCCCTGCGTAGGTCACATAGTGGGGAGGAAAGGGAAGAAAGAAAATAAGTTGAGTAGAGCCGTGAATGTTCAGAGCTGAAATGCCCATTAACTATGACAAAAAGACTCCACCCAAATACCTTCTCCTTGGTAATGTCCTCCTCAGTCTCCTGCTGTTCCATTCCGAATTTGTTGTCCATCTCCTCCCCTCCCTCACAGATATTTTTCCCTTTGCACAGCTCATACACGTGTGTCAAACGCTTCCTGGGTTGCCCTTTAGATTTTATCAGGATGTCTTTGATCTTTGGATTGTTCTAGGAGTAACACCAATGAGAGCAAGTTAAACATCAAAATTGCAAAAGCTATGAACAAGACAGAAATTATACTTTTATGATACAATCAGTGGATTTTTATCATTATGAACTGTAATATGCTGAATACACTTACCGAATCCACTAATAGCTTAGAGCAGAAGAAGCAGACACATCGAAGAACCTTCATTATCTTTGTTACGAAGCCAACATGGAAAACTGGCTTTGCCAGTTCTATGTGCCCAAAGTGGCCAGGGCATTCTGTCATGTTGCCTGAGGAAACAAATCCATGTATATAACAGTAGGTCATGACATCAGATAGGGACAGCAGACAACTGATCAATAATATATTTCAGCATGAAATGCTAAAATGACACTGTACCTGCACATGTCTGACATCTTCCAGTCCGTTCTATGACCCCTTGCCTTGGGTCCATAAGGCCACCAAGTTTAGGACGTCCTCCTTCTGTTGTTTCGGGGTATTTTATTCCCCCTTCTGTAACCGACATCCGTTTCTGGGGAGAAAGACATAAATCGATGCTACAATAATCAGCAGTTGATCACCTACTGTCAGTGCTAGAATATAAATCAATAACTCTGCATATATGTCAGCCATAAAATGTATTTTCCACAACCTTCATCCACATTATTGAAAGAAACTAAATTTCTACAACCATCATCCACTTTTCAGTGCTTAAAAAAATTACTCAAATTAACAGATGTAAAAACGACAAATCAAAGTTCGTTAAACAATTGCTACATTTGGGTAAAATAAAGTTCTGTAAACAATATTTACTATGATATGAAACGTTATGCTAAATTACATGTACATAAATAATCTAGTATTCATGAATCCTTAGAACTACTAAACACCCAATCTTGAGTTAAAGAAAACATGCATATCTGACTTTGTTGAAGCACCCTTTTATTCATTTATTGAGAGAGAAAACAGACCAATGCGTACAATGCGACCAATGGTAAAATCAAACAAGCTGTGTCCATAACGAAAACTACGAAAGTAACCAAAATTTCTACTTACTGATGGGCCTACAAGGTACATTGCATGAATAAAAAGGGGGTTTAATTCATGTGATACCATGGTTCCTTTTTAAGAATGTTGTGCTTAAAGTTTTTCAAACTTCCTGCAACATGCTAGTTAGCACAAGCTCCACCAGCCTGACAGAGCTAGCTAGGCTAGGCTAACAGCAAGCACATTCCGTTGTAAACAGAACCATGTCTTTGTCACATATGTTAAACTACAAGATAAGTCAAGAAACTATAAGAGTGGTGTGTGTGATCTGTCCGAGAATTAATCAAATACCCCACTCCCCCAAAAAGAAAACCTACAAGCTCATCTGGGCTGATGATGCCGAATTGAACTCTCTTGATCGTGCGCAATGGGCATGCGCTGTCGCCGGAGGGCGGTCCGTGCATCCTGTCTATTCAAAGAGACGCGTCCTTCTTCGGCACGCCGCTTTGTGAGCAGGAACAGGCTTTAAATTGTCACCACGACTCTGGTCAGGCCGCCAACGGTGACCGGAAAGTCTCCGAAGGCGATATCCCAGGAACCTCTGCTGTCGGTTGCCTTTATAGCCGAATTATTTGTGTTTTGGTCCTAAGTAAGATGGCCACAGACTGTTCCCTTCCCTTTTCCTGATCGACACTGTGGAGCGCTGTGAGCGCTTCTGAGCATGAAGCGGTCCAACGCTTGGTTATATAGACTGACTGCATACTACGGGGTTGCACACTCATAAAGACAGGGACTGCCTCTTCGGAAGGTGGGACATGGATCTCTATAGTAAAACGCTCATTGGCCATTCAAGACAGTCCTATGAATAATTAATTTTATCACACGTACAGCCAATTAGAGAGCACGTTTATTTTTTTAACGAATCAAAACTAAAGGCGGGCGTTGATTCAATCAAAACCCATCCCGATTGGCTTTATTAAAACAGAGTAGGCGGTGCGGCGTGTATTTTGCATGCAAAATATGAATATTCAATTTAAATCCTCTCGATTCGTCCGTTTTCATGTTAATATTGAGTAGTAGAAAAGAAACGACCAATGGCAGCGAAGAAATGAACCTTCTTAGAATAATTTCAACAAAACCCGTCCTGCTTCCGATATTTGCCGAAAGTGGCCGATGTGAATTTCTTCCCTCAGAGCAAAAATAAAAAAAATCTCTGTTCTCCCGTTCGTCTCGCTCTAGATCAGCCTGGGCTCTAAGAAAAGAGGCTCATGGGTGAGGCCTGTTAAGACCTTTGATCAAACAGGGGGAAATTGTCGAAATACATTATATTTTCATCTCGAAACACTGTATAATGGATTATTTTTCGTGCTAATATAGAAACACAGTGACTTGTCGGTTTTTCGTCCTCTGCATTTTTGGATCGCTGGGACTTTGTTGCAAGCATCGGACCCGCCTGCGAGTGAAGGCTGGCCAGTGGACTGGATTTTCCGTACGCGCTATAGGAAAATCTGGGGGAAGCCTTAAGTGTTCATTTAACGTTTGTTTTTCAACGGTTTTCACTGTCTTTACATATACATGTTCTGTGTGTGATTTATATGAAATTATATTGTTAAATTGTTCTTAAGTTTTTAATATCTTTGTTAAAATGTGAAACATTGTTGTAGGCCACGTTTCGAAAGCAGTCTCAAATGCCGTAGTTTTGGCGGTTAAGTAACATTAGTTCGCTATTTATTTAATTGGCCACTAACTTGAATTACTGAAAAGAGTAACACTTACAAGTCAGCCGAGTTACATTTTAAATACCAACGTAAAAAATTTGATTTCTTAGCATTAACGTACAGCTTGTGATCTGCTTAGCTGAACGTAGGACTACTTTGTCGACAACGACGGTATGTTCACTGCTGTTTATTTTACAAATGTTCCACATTTGTGTATAGCTGATGTAGATTTTATGGTAATATAGAACGTGTTTAAGTGGTGTTATGCTCTGAAGATGTCTATGTGTAAAGTAAAGTAGCCTGATGGTGTAGCCTTGTAACAGTTACTGAACGTTGCGGGACAAAACGTTCAGCTAGCTGCTTAATGGTAACGTTAGCAGTTAACCATTAGTTAATTAAATCCCTGGTTTTGCGAGCCAACTTTTGTCTTAGTGTCAGGGCTGTAGCAGACGAGTGTTTTTTACAGTGGCAATTGGGGTATATAACGTTAACTACCTTGACGACTAACATAAAGGCTATTGTAGCTAGCATAGTTGGACTCCATTAGCGCCCAACATGGCGGTGTTTGACGATATGCTTCTTGTTGTGAACGAGAAAGATGGTGTCTGGAATATTCTTGTTGGCTAACACAGCTGCGCATTTTCAAAAAAATGTGGCGCTCCGTGACAAAATAAGGAACGGCTATATGATTTTTTAATCTTAATATGTTTAACGTGATATGATATAAAGTGTCGAAACTGCTTGGAAGTTTGCTAGCCAGTATTTCAATAGTCTTGACTCTTCGTCGGTGTCGAAGTTGAAGCCATTTTGCTAGCTAACTACGTCCATATTAGTCTGTTATTGGAAGGAAAATCTTGCTGTTTAGTCTGTAAGCTGTTTTTACAGCTGATTTTACAGTGAATGTGGCAATGGTGGTATTCCACTCTTTTACCCAATCTTTTGATTTCTTAAAGTTTAGGTGTTATAGTGCAAGTGTTCATCTTGTCTTCAGGGACTAGGAAATGCCATTAGCTTGTTACACAATAGATTTATCCGGTTAGCTCTCGTTAGTTGTACCCAGGGGAAGGGAACGAGTAAAGTCTGGCCGGAGATGATGGCTATCTAAATGCCCAAAAGCACAACGATACATTGTGTTAATGTATGGTCCTTTGCGAGTCATAAATATCCATGTCCCATTCAAAAGGTGTTGTGTTATTTACATAAGGTGCGGAAATATTTTCCAGTTGACCTATGTCCATGTGCATTTTGTCTTCATACATTGATAAGTAAAAGTAAAAGCTAGATAGTGTTTAAACCACCTCAATATCTCAGTTCTGTGATTGCATAATCTCAGTCTTATTACATGCAATAAACACTACATGTCTATGTAACGGTGCTCAAAACATCTTGTCACGTTGTTACAATTTTTACTGCTTTTTGTTTATTAAATAAAGACACTGAACCAACATGATGGACTGTGGGATTGTTTCATTCTTTGGTAATTAAACAAAGCTCATTTTAACAAAGTCATGTTAAAATATTACCTTCAAGGTAAGTGGGACAGCTTAGTGTTTATGCGTTGCTGCCAGCATGAACATGCCTCTCTGCCATCATCTCTTTTTGGCAGGTCCAGCAGAAGAGGGCATCGTTCAAGTCCAGAAGCAAGGACAGATGCTATAGCTGCAGTATCCTTATGGAGTAAAACCATGTTCTGTTTTATTGTAATAAACTTAAAAAAACACATGCACGCCACGTTTGAAATGCATAGAAGACTGACAGTAAATCACTTTGTTCACCATGTGCCATGCTATACCATGACTATACAAAGGATTCATTATTGACCAGCTGGCTCCCTCCTCTGGCTCATATTGAGAATGATCAGCGTTGCAAAGACATTGCACAATCACATTTTCAATACGGAAGTGAGTCCCACAAGGCTGTCAAACGAGCTCCCTCTACCGCTCTAAGGAGGTTGGTGCATTGAGGCCTGATGGCGTCAGGTCTGGATTTTGGTAGGAATTCATCCAAATGTTTGGAATAGTTGTAAAATCTGATCATTATAGCACTGTTTGTAAAGCATCTCCACAACATGTTAGCGTGATATCAGAAGCACTTACCCCCCCCCTCATTTCAGGATTGTAGGTTGATTGAAGCGAATGTGAAGTGCTTGTAAACAGAATTCATCGTGCCAATTCAGATCACTGCTGTCAGGTAAAATTGACGTGGAAACGCCCTTAACAAACACCATAATATTAATAATTGAATTAAGACAAATGTACATACTGTATATATAACACTGTTGTCTCAGTACATTTACTCAAGTAATATACTTAAGTAGGGTTTTAGGTACTCGTATTTTACTACTTTATGCTTTTTTTCACTGTGACTTCACTACATTTCTAAAGGAAAATATTGCCATTTCTACTATTCTACACTTATCTAACCATTATAGTTGCTAATTACTTTGCAGATTTAGATTTTATGTGCAAAAACATTCTTGAAAACCATCGACAACTGTAAAATGCTACTTATACGTTAATAAATCAATCATCTAATGATATATACTAATATAACACTCCAGAAGGAGCCATCAGTATAATCAGTACTTTTGTGGTACTGTTTGTAGTATATTTTGCTTCTAATACCTGAGTAAACTGAGTATTTTGACACTTTAGTATTATTACTTTTACTTCAGTAAAGCATCTGAATTCTTGCTCCACGCTGCTCTGCAATTTAAACATGTAGTTTACTTTAAACTTTATGTTTGCAATAGCTGGAAAAGCCTTAAAATGTGTGAAATTATGACTTCTAATTTCAAGGCCCTGAATGCTTTTGAATACTGTTGAATCATCTCATGTCTTCAGTTTGAGGAGTCTTTAAACTATTGCAGTGTCTGTTGTACTGGAGAGAAATCTACTGTTGACATATCTTCTGATATGTTTTTATTATTTTCTGTTGTTTTTTTTCAGTGATGGAATTTGTCATATTTTCTATTCTAATTGATTCTAACTGGTATTCAAAAGTGCTAAACAAAAGTCTTAAATCCAAGCGGATGAAGCTTGCAAGTACCCTGATAACATTCGATCTTGCTGAAGAACAGCTGGACATTTGCTGTATGACCTGTATGGACGGGCGGCTATAGGTTGTTCACAGTAGTTGCTCTTTTAGAGCAGGCATCACAGTGATGTAGTGTTTGTAAAAATAAAAAATGTACTTAGGACTATAGGTATAATTAGGTCTAACTTCTTGTTCCTACCTTGGCAGTTCATATATTTATGCATGTAGCAGCATTTGTTTGCCTTCTAGAGGCATTAATTCCTGGAAGGGGTGAGGATTCATGTATCTAGGGGGAGCTCTTGTCTGGTGTTGTCAGAGCCTGACAGTGAGTGTGAGTTTTCAGGGGTTGGTGGGGTGTTAGGGAAGGGGGGGAGCTTTGTAGCACGATAAAGTAGGCAAACAAGGAGGGAGGGAGAGACAGACGAGCAGATGCAAAAGCATGGTGGGAGGAGCAGACTACTTCTTTTTTCAATCTGATCTGAACTAGTTACTCCAGAAAACATACATGTATTCAGCTAGTGAGCCATTGCACCTGAAGCACCAAAACACCTGCTTTTTATGAAACATGGATAACTTTCTCCAAAAACTAAAAACCAAGGCAAAATGTCCTGAAGGCTGTGATGCTGTTCTTTGGATAAAACATCCCTGCCGACCATAAAATGGAGAATTTGTCCTTGGCCGCAGTAAAGTTTGTAAATCAGATTCTGGGTGTTTATTGCTGTAAAAACTTACCATTCCCAGTCTACAGTATCAGTTTAATGTGCACCATCAAAAAATAGACTAAAAACTGCTAGGACATTTGTCTAGTCATGGCGGTTTTGTGGGTAGTTCTTGTACGCAAAATAAGAGTGAATCGCCTGTTATTATACGAACAAGAAATAATCTGTTTTAGGTTGAATTTCCCCTTCAGTTATGCACCAGGATGTTGTTTTGTAATAAAAATTGGTGACGCAGGGTCGGAGGCATGCTTTCTCTGAGAGCCCCTTGGAAAAGGCCGGCCCATTTCTGTCCGCAAGAGAATGTCCTGTTCTTTGGGTGTTTGTTTTGGCTCATGTCAGCCCCTGCCAAGCGTCTTCATCTTTCTTTTATCCTTCCTTTTATCATTCACACACCCTTTCAGACCTTCCAAATTCTCGTCTACTCTCTTTTACACAGGATTCTTTGTAAGCAGCTCATTTGTAGAGAACAGACAGAAGCAGGAATGTTAAGTCAGCTAGTATTTGACTCAGAGGAAACACCAGAGTTTTGCAGGAGATCTACGTTTTGTTAAGTTTCTTTCAGCCTCTTCCTGGAACTATCTGGGTGCTAAATTAATTGCTCTTGATCCCACCTCGCGTTGCAATCGGCTTAGTGCTAATCTGGGGTTCTCACAGTGTAGCCAAGTCTCGTCCGGGCAATGCTGCTGCACTGAGCTGTCCACTGCTCTCTTCTCCCAAGGTTTTGACCTCTGGCATAGTCGTTCACGCTCCACTTTGCCATACACCCTATTCTTTCACTATCATTCTCCTCTCACTCATTAAGCGTTTGGGAAGCCTAATTTTTCATTGTGAATCAACTTTGCCTTACATTTTTTCTGTACAGGCCACCCATGTCATATGATTGCTTTTCCTCCCTCACAGAATTGTCTCCTTAATTGTCTGAACCTCCCACTTACACTCACAAACCTTCTTCATGTTTTCTCTGACTCCCTCTTCTCATCTCCCCTCCCTTGCTATATTTCCTTCATCCCTCTCTCTTGTACACTAAGCCTCAGAGATGGCCACATGCTGCCTGCAGTGGCTCTCTCCTGGCTGTACCACTCACCCTGCCTCTTTTCTAACTTTTTTTGTGTTTAGTTTCTCTGCTGTGCTGCTGTTTTGTTTCCCCTGGCATGATGCCATTGCCTCTGACCATCTGCCTCACTTTCTTTTTTCTCTTTTCCCTTTTTACTGCTTTCCTTCTCCTTTTCTTCTGATGTCAGTGCAACTATTATTTTATTTTTGATCACAGGATAGGGTTACCTCACGTTGCCATTGCTCAAAAAACCTTTTGCATCTTTCTTTTTCGTTCTCTTTGCAAGGCTTTCTCAGCTCCCTGTCTTTCCGGGAGGTTCTCATTGAAGTGTCTGTGTGCTATTTAAAGAGGCGTGCAGAAAAGCAGGGTTGTTTACAGTGCCCTCAAAATACAGGCTGTCTAGAAACAGGAAGTACCATCGCCCCAAAGCGCAGCAGCGCAGCAGCGCACAGCGTCAGCCAACATGCAGCCACTTCCTCCTCCTCCTCATGGCTGAACAGAGGCTCCAGCAAAACAACCCTCACGCTTATCAGAGAATTATGCACCCCTCCCCTCCGCTGCCCGTCCTCCTGAATGGCGCATATACACGGCAGGCTTTTCACCCCTCCACCATGTCCTATCTCGCTTTCTACCATTCTCTTATGCCTACAGCCCTGCCCCCCCTCCGACTGTCTCTCTTCGCCAGTACAGCATGCCTGAGTAGCTGCCTAGAGATGAAGGAGCTAATTAATTTGATTTAGCCGTCCTCTCTCTCTGGCAGTGGAAAAACCAGCCGTCCGTCCCCCCTCCCTCCTGCACACCGTATCAGGCACCCCTCCCAGATGATTTTCCACCTATCCTTTCCAGTCTCCTTTGGCAACGTTCACGCTCCGAACCCTCTCTTCCTCCTCTCCTTTGCTTTTTTCTTTCCTGTTACACAACCATATTTTGCCAGCGGTTTATTGCGTATCAAACTGATTGTAAATTGCATGCCAACAGTAACTCTCTTGTGTGGCCTACACCCTTCTATATTCCTTTTTTTAGCATTGTATCTCTTGTGTGTGCCATGGGGCAGTTTGTGTGACTCAGCAGTGTTTCACTGCTCACACAAACATGCTTGTTATAGCTCAATGCGTCTGCTTCATGGAGCTGAAGCCTGTCAGACTTCGGGTGATGAAACCCCATTTCTGTCATTTGATACTCTGATGGATCCCCCCACTCTAGCTCAGCTATATAACTGTCTTAACATCACTTGTCAACATAACTCTATGAATCCTTCCTGTGCTTTCATCCTGTACTGTATGGACATACTCTGAACTTTGCAGCATGCAGATTGTGGACATCTGCTCAGGAGAGCCTCTATGTGATGTGTGTGTTTTGGTCCTTCAGTGTTGTCTTGCAGGCAATGGGTGGTGCAGGGTTGAACTCGCTAACCCCTCTACTGAAACTTAAAAAGTTGAAAATGCCTGAACATTTTGTCAGCGATAACACTCAGCTGCTGAGGAAATGCAGTTTTTGTTAAGCTGCAGCGCTTTATACAAAAGGTCACAGAGGACATAGGCAAAGAAAATTATTTCTTGATCTCAACATAAGTCAGGAGCCTGTCAGGATGTTCAAAAACATTTTACTTGGTTGCTACTGTTGAAGTTATTTAGCTTGAAGTATCTAATCTCATCTAGCTTTAAAGAGTAACTGCACACTAAATGTTTTGTGACAGAAAGGCATTGTTACACTGACCTCTGGATGGAAAGTTTCAACTCTGCTGCTGTTCTGACCATGTGATTCATGTGTGTTTCCACATGAGAAAGGATGTTGGGGCAGAACTCTAATATTTAAATTTTTATTACATTTTTACTGGCTTGGTTGAAATCCTCTTCACCCGGGCCAAGTTGAAGCCCGGTTGCCTCAAAATCTCTTCTAACATTTTATTAGATGGGTTTTCTGCACCCTGTGATGCATCAGGAAAAGATTTTGACACTTTACTGGAAAATTAAAAGGTTGGGATTTTCTAGGGAAAATATATGAAAAAGCATGTTTGATATATATCTGGCACAACAATACACAGTGGGGTAACACAGCGATACAGGGACTCAAGATAGGAACAAAGAATAGTAATCTGACCTTTAAATGCTGCATACTTACTTAATAAATGTACTTCATGACTCATCTAGAATAGATGAAATGTATTGTTTCTGTTATTATAGACAAGTGGGTATATAGGAATTTTACATTGCTCAACAGATATAGATTGGGGTGCTTCAACCCCTAAAGGCTTTCATTAGAACTTTTTTTGTGAGTGGGCATTCAATTGTGTATACATCCTACATTTTGATTAATATTAATTTACAACTTCTAATTTTATGCGTAGTTTATATGGTTTATTGATATTTAAGGTGGTGTTTTGCTGTAGCTCTGAGCAATCTGAGGAGGAGCGATTAGCTTGAAATGTCACTTCTGCTGTGAAAGTTCTTCATATGGGAGCTGTTTGGTGTGTGGAGTTTCTGTTTCATATTGTTGAATTGCTGCCCTGACATTTGTTTTTGTAAACAGCGGAGTGTTAGCTAAGGACGTGCTCCAGCACGCTCATGTTTCCCTATTTCAAGGGAGGTTTCATCAAGTTACCCACTGTACCAACCCCGTGTCTGACTCTGTAAGACAATGCTGAGGCTTTAAACACCCTTTCATCTGTGTGCGTGTGTGACTACAAATGTAAACATTTGTCATGCTTATCTGCACATGTACTTGCAGAAAACGTATATGCTGTGGTTTCATTCTACCTCCCTGCCCTGACATCTCTGTGTACAGGCCACAGAAACAGGAATTGCTGCCTCGTCTTTGTAAAGCCACTGCTTCCTCTTTAAGAAACCACCACATTTGAACTCATTGGACGTCGTTTGATCTCAGTCCAAGTCAGCTGGAGCGCAGGTTAGTCATCCCTTCTCTGAGATCACTGAGGATGTTTACTAACCCTTGAGCATGCCTCAGGATATATTCACACATATGTATCAGTAGGAAGTCAGCTTGAATATTATATGCAGTTGACTCATGCACTGTTACTGATCATTGAACTGTTGTCTTTATACTGTTTTTTTACTGAAGTAACAATCTACCAAATGAAAACCAAACTAAAGATTTGATACTTGATATGCATGGCAAACAAAGCTTGTATTGAATTTAACCCATTCAGTGCTCAGTTGCACTAAAACCAAAACAGTCTGACTGTAGGCGTGACTATGCATTTTGGGAACTGACAGGGATGGTGAACTTTCCCTTCCTTATCAGATATAATGACAGCTTTTTTACTGGTACCACAAAGCTCATCAATGTGGGGCTGAAATCTGAATAGCGAAATGATTAAAGTTACTATGGAGTTTTCGCTGTAAGTAAACAAAGTTTTGTTTACATTCAAAGGCTAAAATGCATTGTGTGTCTCCTTAAAGGGGTTATAATCAATATTTTTATGATAACAATGGTTAAAATTAGTGATTCCATAGAGAATTACACCAAACTCTGCAGTTCCCCTCAGCTCTACAGAGTTTAATAAAGTTTTACTGTAAAGCTCTTTACTTTTACCGCTCTCATAGCGTCAATTTTAACATGCACAGCACCAAGCAGCAGACAGACACAGTTAGCAACTAGCTGGTGAGAGCCAGCTACTTCCTTCAGGGGTTGGTGGAGACCAAAATTGAGCTAAATTGAGAGGGAATATTGGGCAGAAACATGATAAATGATAATGTTTCTCCGTATCTACTGGATGTGTAAATAGGCAACAGTTTGCCAAATCAACTTAAAAGGTGATAATGTGTCAGTGTCATGTTCACGGTTTGTTTCTGCTATCCCAACGTGGCCAAAAAATCAATTATTGCAGCTTTAAGGCCTAACAAACATGCTGAATGAATTTACTACCTCATAAAACATTTGCAAAAGATTTTTAAAATGTTTTGAAATCTGCTTTGTTCACATCAGCTTGCCGTCTTCTTCTCCTCCTCTTATTGGCGAATCACTACAGTACATTTGCCTTGTCAACTGTTATTTCCCTTCACAATCAGCAGAAATGTGTTTTACTTTACCACCATCATGTGTGCAAATGTGTCCTCATGCATATGCAATACAAGGGCCCACTTATCAAAGCAAACTGTCTGTAGGGTACCTGTGTGTGTGATTTATATTAAAATTTAGCTAGTTGTCTTTCCTTGAAAACGTGTTGAGAAAGTTCTTTATTTTTTTATTGCTTTATTCTTCAAATAATAATTGGTGCTTTTGGGGGAAAATAAATTTGAACCACATCTTATAAAATAAATGTATTTTAGTCTACAGAAGAAATACATTTACGCCAGAATGTTAATTAACACCTCATGAAGGTCTTAGACTGGATTTAACAATGATTTTGAGACTCAGTTAAACGTGTTTTTTGAGTTAAATATTGAAGGCCTTGGTGAGCTAATGGTTTATATTTTCCACCAAGATGGCTTCCTTATTTCCTCCATCTTTGTGTATTCAGATGTGTGTGTCGCTTGGTTTCACAGCATGAAAAGCTATGATCACGTTTGGCCAAACATCCATGACAAGGGATGGCTGGACAACGGGGGTGCCTCTGAATACAGAGTTTGTGACTGGCTGCAGCCACGGGACAATACCAGCACACATGTGTAGACCAAGCGGCCACACTCCTGGGACACACATACACACACACACACTATTGTCTTTGCCAACCGGCAATCACACACACACAGCCTCTCTTTCTTTTGCTCCATCTTTTCACATAATGTTACTTCTAGTTTAAATTTTACTGTCCTGTCCTGAAGCCACTCACAACTGCTATCATGTGTCCCGTCCACACACACCCAGCATGCTTTGAAAACGTGCAGGAGTGCATGAGAGAGGACGGGGAGGGGAGAAAAAAAAGTTTGTCCAACTCCAAGAGCCAGAGAGGTCACAGGAACAACACCCAATCCCAGAGCGGTTCCCATGGAGACAAGTGTGGCAGCGTACAATGAGGGTGAGAGAGAGTGATGAAAGAGAGGGATAGAGGGAAAGGGCAGGGGAAGAGTGGGAGGAGGGCGGGTAGTTGGCGTCAAGGTTCAGTTGGTGGGTACTGGGGGGAGTCAGGGGGGTAGCAGCTCCACTCAAAAGGACAGTGGGAAGTATGATGGTGTAGTAGCATAACAGTACTGGAACATTCTTCCACCCCTCCTCTCATTTTTCTGCCCTCTTGTTCCAGCTGATAGAATCCCGATCTAAGGCTGCCGAGTGGCTCATGGCCGACGGAGGGAGAACAGAGAGATGTGTAATTTCCACTGACCATGACGTATGTGGCCAAGAGCAACCAGAACGAAGAGAGGAGTTGTTGTGAGGCATTTTGCATGGATACGGATGAATCAGAAGTGATATCCGGCTGCAGGCCTTGATGCTGGCGCAGTGGCGCCGTTGTTGTGGTGAGGGGAGGGCGGCATTTTAGTTGAGCTGCGAAACAAAACAGAGTTTGTCACCAATAGTTATGGTTTAGCCACACGTGTCAGACATAGATACACACGCTGACCTGAAACAGTTAATTGACATGACCAGCATCGTCACTCATAGCACTTGAACCCTTTTATATGAGAGCATGGACACCCAAAGAGTGTCCCTGCCCCAGTTTCTGTCCCTCTCTGTCCACCTTTTAAAGAGGCACTCCACTGGTATTTCACACGAAGATCAGTTTACACATCTTAGCAAGTACTACTCAGCCTGTGAAAACAGTTGTATAATGTCTGGAGAGACACATTTCTAAAGTCTAAGAAAATGAGATCATATTCTGGCCGCCATTTTGGGACCACTGCGTTGGCACACTGGCGGAGGGCTTCGCCAAAAAGCAACATGAGATAATTTCCTCCCCCGTTAATTTTGACACATTTCAAATGGCCTACACTATGCCCATGCATTATATTGCGGGAGCCCTGTAGGACTCGCAAATGTGTCCGCAATAATAAATGACAATAATTTGTGTAATGTGATGCCACCGCCATTTGCAATATGTGTGTACGTAGTGTTCGCAAATAGCTTTTGTGAAACGGGCCCCCGGCTCAACTTATCCTACAACCAAAGGCAATGTCACCTAGCAACATACCGTGTTGGGCAATCAAATGTGTGCAAATATAGTAGATAACTGTTTATTTTGCAATTGTCAAGATGGAGAATAGAATTATTGTTGCTATATTATTGTCGACAACTTTCCAAAGTTGTAAAATCCTTTTTTTATAGTACTACAAACCACTGTACAGTGTTTTGGCCTTCAAACCCATTGATTCATCACTCAGAACACCCTTCCTGGATCGTATTGAACCTTAATTTTTCCCTCAACTTCACAGAGTGCTCCCATCCGCCATTTGACTACCGCCAGTTTGTCCTCTCTCTGTCTCACTTTCTCGCTGTCTCTCTCGCTCACTCTCCTCTCACTCTCTGTCTGTGTGTCTGTCCGTCCGTCCTTGTGCCCAGGTTTTTTGAGTTGGCGTGGTTCCTGTTTGTTTTCAGCCATTTTGGGGACTTGCAGTGCTCGTAACAAACTGCTTAAATGGCGTCCTCTTGCTTGCTTGCTCTCCCACTCTCCCTGTCTCCCTCTGCCTCTCCCTCCCTCTCCCTATCGCTGGGCTTTGTGTATATAAAGTAGTGTGTGTGTGTGTGTGTGTGTGTGTGTGTTAGAGAAAGGGAGAGAGTGAACAACACTTCCAAATAAAAAGAAGATTGGATTCAGTGGGGGGAGGCAGAGAGGTGTGGGGGGGATTCACTTGCTGGAGAAAAAGAGCAAAAACACTAAGAATTGTGTGTCAGAGGCTAAAACTGGAGTGAGAGAGGAGAGAGAGAGAGCAAGAAAGGGGGAGTGAGAGAGAGCATACAAGTTCGAGTGTGAGAATCGCTCCTGCCCTCTGTCTTCACACACTGCTGCCTGTATGTGTGTGTGTGTGTGTGTGTGTGTGTGTGCACCGCCTCTCCCTGCGCTCACTCTCTCTCTCTCTCTCGCTCTCTCTCCCTCTCTCTCTCTCACACACACTCAGACGTGCGCATACACAGACCAAGGGGGAGAGAGAGAGAGAGAGAGGGAGAGGGAGAGAGGGAGTGTGAGGGGAGAGAACACATCGCAGCAGAGATGCAGCAGGAGGTTTTCCGAGGTACGTTCTCTTGTATGCTTGCCTTCCTGAGAGACAGCCAGAGAGAATAAGAGGAAGAGAGGCTGAATTCTGTTGTTTTTCCTGCTTGTTTTTCTCCTTCTCTCCGCTGCTGTGGCGGTGGTTGCTCCGCGCGTGAAGAGGAGGAAAAGGTTTTTATTTTACTGTGCGTGTGTTGGGGCGTGAGTGTTGGTGGGTGTGCGTATTTATGCGGTGTGTGTTTGTGGAAGCGTATTTATGAGTGTGTGTGTGTGTGTTTGCCTGTGCTGGGTCTATCTGTGTGTGTGTGTGTGTGTGTGTGCCAGTAGCAGGCCTTGTCTCCCTCATCCTCCCCTCTGTTGCTGGCGCACCACGCAGTTCTTTTTCAAGAGCGATGACTCGTTTTGAGATTGTGATGAAACTTTTAATTTATTGAAGCCTCTTGCGTCTCTGTGATTCACTGCAGATGGGGGTGGGGGTGGGGGGGCAGCACACGTCAGAACAGATGTGAGCTTTGTTGTTGGGGTCTTAACATGGTGGGCCAGTCTCAAACCCCATGCCCATCAACTTACTACCAACATCAGAGGAAGTGTTTTGGGAGAAAAATTTGCATGTAGGCGACAGTATACATCTCTAGTCGCACCGACTGGTTCTGTCTCTTGTTTCGGTCGTGGGCCGCCCAGTTTGTCCTCCATTTTACCAGCCTGTTGTTTTGCTGGAGGTTTTCTCTCGTAGAGCAGCAGAGGGCATATTGATGTCACCAACCCCGTTGTTGCTGCCCTAAGCCTTACTTTTTTTCCCCAAAACAACAGAGCATCTGCTGCCAACTATTCCACATTCCTGGTTTTCATGGATGCCAAGCCAAGCCCCTGTGCTCAGTGTATGGAATATATGATCCACACTGCCACAGGGGTAGGGGTCATAGGTCAGACAATAAGGAAGTGTAGTTTCTGGCAGCTCTGTGGTGTCACACAGATGATGTTGTCATAGCAGCTGGCAGCCTTTTTATTTTGGTCATTTGTGTTTGGGTCACACATTAGATAAATCATGTCTGCTGTATTTGTCTTTGGGCCTTTTTCTGCCCTGGGCATAAAATCGCTAACATGCAAGTCTTGCAGATTGCAAGACAGAGTTGGTTGACTTTGTTTGATTATGCAGTTTTTTTAAAATGCCACAAACATAAAGGATGTGGACACATTCAGGAAACTGGTGCAGCGCTTCATCTTATACTTGCAGTTTAAGATGACTGTTGTAACATGCTGCTCTGGCTCAGCCTTGCTAATACTCAAATGTTTCTTGTTATTTTGAGACTGAGAACTCCAGTGGGGCTTTCACACCCCCTTCAACAGGGACTGCACGTGAAATTGAAAATGATTTTGGGGAAATTACCTCAAAAAGGTCACCGGTGTAGTGTTACTGCTTTCCAGGGGTACTTTTTTGGCCTTACTGTTTCCTAATACCGCCCATGATTCTGTTGCAGCAAGCAGAATTATGGGAATTACGTGCTGGGCCGAGAGCTAACAGAGCATGGAGAGTATGGCGTTTTAGACATGGGCAGGTTCACTGGTGCGTGTAGCAGCATGCGATAGCACCACGATACAACAGTTTACATGTGGGGAGGGGGAGATGAGGGGGCATGCAGTCAGTCATGCTGAGGGGGATATGAAAGACAAGGAAACCATGACATGTCAACATAGAACAGACGTGTTTGAAGTTACCCCTACCTCCCCCGCTCACACCACCACAAGCACTGCTACCATCTCCTTTCAACCACTCCCCGACCCATACCAACTTCCCTTCCCCTTACCTCCTTCCCTCCCTCCCTCTATCCCATCTGGCTGGCTCCACCACGCTCTCCTGGCCGGGGGGGTTGTAGAGAGTTCAGTAGCTGTTCTTGCTAACGATGCCCCCCCACCCACCCACCAACACACACCCTCACACACCCTCACACACCCTCACCAGCACACATACACTCTTCTCTTTACAGACCAACTGCTGCTCCGATAGTTGGGCCCCTCTGGCTGCCCCTCACTGGGGAGAAAGCCCAACTGACACCTTCCTCTTCCCACATGCTCCTCGCCGCTGGCTCACCGGCTGGAACACCGAGGCCCCCCGCATTCTGCCTTGCAGGCACTCCCCTTAACCCCTCACACACACACACACACACACACACACGATGATGATACATCACTGCTAAAGATATATTTAAAGGATAATTCTGGTTTATTACTACTTGGTTCTTATTTTCGTAGTTTTCCTCCTATTCCTATCAGTAATAATAACATTGCACTCAGCAGCCTAATTGCTGAGATCTGTGAATGGGTGACATTACTAAAATAGAAGAGCGAAAAAGAAATAGGCAAATTACAGACTGACTTTCTGGTTCCGCTTTGACCTGCAGTACTTGTAGCTTTGTGCACACACAGGTTTCCTGTCCAATGAGGGATTATTACCAACATTTCGGGTATGTCCTTTTCATCTCAAAATAAAGTGATTTAGATCATCTCTAAACTGTTGGCTTATTTACAACCTGTCGTCTGACTGCCCTTTTTCCTTGCCCCATCAGATTATGCCTTAGCAACGTTGCTGGGCATGATTATGGCCTATGAACTATGAAAATAAGACCCAAGTTGTAATCAACTAGAATTGTCCTTTAATGATGAGAGTACTGGGAAAGCAGAGATGACTTGATCATTTTAGCTGTACTCTATTAAAGAAATTTTAATGAGGCTTGGGTACAAATGTTAGCTGTTTACATTCATTTTCAAATGTGAAAGTATATTAAGGGGCACTAAAACAGTATTAAAAATGTAATTTGCTTTGATCCGACTTTTAATCCTCAGTTATAAAATGTATTGGATGGAAGACAGAAGCTGGCAAAAAGAAAACAAAAATACAAGCATTGAATGCTAACAGGTATTTGTCTGTCAGCACAAGTACCAGTTTCAGTATGGAATAAACAGAATGCTCAACGTCTGCTTCAAGGCCTTGAGCTGGCATACCACCCAAACTCCTCTGCCGTCCTGCCTTATGTTATGCAAGGCCACTTTAGCAGTGATGTTCCTAGTGGCTGATTTTGCGTTTAAATTTAGTGGATTACTAAATAATGGTTTCCAAAGTCATAAAGTCATCCATGTTTTTCAGATGCAGGTGGCAAAGTACCTAAGAGTCAAGTAGTAAAACTTCTGCTGTTTTGAGTTGGTCCCGAAATTCAAGCAAACAATATGTTAGGATTATTTTAATTTTAAAAGGTTTCAAAAGTTAAACTGCGCTAAGAGAGGGAGACTAATCTGCAAGTTTGTGCTATTTCTAATGATTTAACATTAAAGAGCGAACAAACGAAATTCCCAGAATCAGAAGCCAACAGTTTAGCGTGGCTAAAAGCCTGTCAGTGAAGAGTCTCTGATGTATAAAAGCCTATGCATTTGGTATAATGTGTTTTATGTTAACGAGAGTCTAGTTAGTAATTTCTCAGCTGATAACCTGTTCGTGCGATGTGGTTTTGTAGTGCCATAAGCATAACTAGATGAACACTTCATAGGCTGACCAACATGTTTGTTTGCGCACAACATCCTTTTTGCAGAGAGGTGTGGGAACAGGGTTGCTGTTTATTTTGATTTCGCTTTAGGGTCCTTGCCACATTCATGGTCACATTTGTTTGTGTGCCTGTGAGTTGTGCAGAATGATGTATGTGTGTTTTATGTGTGTATCCACTCATCTGCACAAATAAGAAAGAGGTAAAAGTGTTTTTCTGCATGTCCTATGCGTTTCTGTGTGTATGAGTAAATCCAGTACATTTAAAGCGTGTTAAAAGCTGCCTGTCACAGTCAGACAGCGTGTCGTGCAGGCTCTGCTTGTGCAGCGGCTGTGTGCGTCACAGGGAGATAAAGAAAAAGAGCGAGGGGGCGTCATACGCATTTTCCTGTCCACGGCGCAAGCATCAGATGAGATGGTGAAATCTTTTGCCTTAGCACTGTCTCTCAGTGTGTCTGCCCACTTGTAGCGGGCTGGCACTCGCCATAAGGGATTTCCTGCACAACATCTATCACTCAGCAAATGTGAGTGACAATGACGGCCTGTTTCAATACAGAGCAACAAAATATGGCAAGCCTGGCGAGACAGGATTGTGCATTCTTGTTGTTAGATATAGATCATCTTGAATAGGCACGAACTGGTTGGTTTTCCCCGTACAACAAAAAGTACGTGCCACTGCTTGCACTAAGTATGTCATTAATAGACACTTCTGTATTCCATTTGTTGACATACTTCATTCCACCTGTACCCTCAGTCTCAGTGCCGTGTTGCACTCAGATTCACCTTTTGGTTTTGAATGTCATTTACAAGTGGGCCCATCCATGTTGAACTACTTTGTTTATGCCTGTCTGTCTTGCCTGTGGGCATGTATGAGTGTATGTACAGTGTTGTGTACACATGCATGTTTATTTGTGTGAGTGTATGTGCGTGATTATATGTTTGTCTATGTGCTGGTTGTTTGTGTGTGTGTGTTAGTGTTTGTCTGGGCTCCTGTCTGTCTGACAGTGCAGTGTGTCTGACTGTTCCTGTTTCAAACCCCCCCCCCTTCTTCTCTCTGTCTCCTGCTCTCTCACTAGCCCTCACTCTCTTTCTCTCTCTCCCTTTTTCTATCACCCTTTCACTCTCCCTCACCCTCTCTCTCTCTCTCCCTCACCCTCACCCTCTCTCTCTCTCTCTCTCTCTCTCTCTCTCTCTCTCTCTCCCTCCTCTTCCCTCTGCAATAACAGTGCTGACCTAGTTTCTGCCTGTTCAGGGCTGCCTGTGGAATTTTACAGCGGCCTGCCTTCCTGGCTGCTTTGCTGCTTGAAAACGCAGGCAGAAAAGCATGACTGAGGATTTTTCTTCTCGTCGCATCATTATGGCCTTATACTGTCTCCGTTCTCCAAAATCTGCAGGCCTAAGCAAATGGACCCATTTTAAATAAGTAATAACAGCAAATTACATGTCACATGTGAATCTGCAGCTATCTTATATATGGAGAAATTGCAGGAGGACTGCATCGGCCACCATGGCAGTCGAATTAGAATGGAAATGAGAATAGCCTGTCGCTCATCTTCTACAGCTTAGCTGAGATTGTACCGGATGCAGAGGGCGGAAAAACACCCCTTCTCTGTGCACATGCATGCAATCTCCCTCCCTTCTCCTCTTCCCCTCTTTCCTTCCCTCCCGCCTTTGCCTTCACAAATAAATGGTTAGAGTCATGCCCGGCAAATACTAGCCACTGCCAGGAATGGCTAACAAGGCTCTTGCTCAAATAGCAAGAGAGTGGGACTATTTTTACGTGTGTTGGGGCCATGGATCTAAGTTAACACTCTATTCTGAGGGAATCTTGATTAAATCTGAACGGCTTCCAATTAGGCATAGGGAATGTTGTGTCACAGCCGAGAGAGATGGATCTGTGGAATGCCTTTCTGAAGGCTTGGTTGTGGCACGCTGAAATCTAAACCAGCACTGCCGCAGATTCATTCCTTCCCCCTACCCTCTCCCTCTTTTCACTCACCATTCCTGGCTGAGCTGTTGGAGTTCAGCATTGCTGGGGCATTTAGTTTTCTTTTCCGTTTCTCAAAAGTGTTCCACGAGCGTCATGACTGCTACTGCAAAAGCTTTGGGTGTAATGTTAATTCTTTTCTATAAGTCGATGTAAATTTACGTTTTATACATATTTATTTAAATGTTTTATTTAATCTTTATTTAATTAGGGAGTCTCATTGAGATCAAGATCTCTTTACCAAGAGACATTTATCTTAGGATGTTTATAATGCTAATTATGCTTCTTTCTGATTTCTCTTTCAGATTTCGGGGGCTGGTCATGGTGTCCGGTGAGAAGGTGTTGGACCCCCTCCATGCGGGCCTTATTCAGTTACGTCTGAGTGCACAGCACCTGGCTGGTGGGCTAACTTCCCTCTGCAACCTCACACATAGTGCAAAAAAGGACTCCACGTGCCACCAGAGTCAACGATTGTCACCTTTGTCTTCCCTGCCACTGTCATTAGTGGCTGTAGACACCCTTCACCCAGTTCAGGCCTCGTCACCGTTTCACCTGCCTGTCAATTTCTGTGGCTCGAGCAAGATCGAAGGACTACACAAACCAGTCCACTATCTTGGAGTGGCCTCCCAGTCTGAAGAAGAGAAGGAGGAAGGGGAAACTGAGCAGTTGGAGATGAAGGGTAAAAGGCATGGAGGCCGGGGAGAGGCCTTGATGGAGGACAGGCTGGAGGACATGGCTGATGGACCTAAAAATGCAAAAATCACCCTAAGCTTCCCACTTAGTGCCGCCCCCCTCCCAGCCTCTCTGACATCTCCAAACCACTGTCGTAGCTCCTCCTCATCCTCCCCTTCCCCCCACCGACGGCGGCCATCCTCCAAGAGCTCAGACGAGGGGTCACTGTGGAAACTGGATGCTACCATGGACGTAAAGCACAGACCTTTTAAGCCCCCGAGGCACGACAGCTCTCCGTCCTCTTCACCATCCTCCTCCTCATCTCCCATGACTGTTCATGCACTTATCAGGAAGGATATAAAATCCCCACCTCCTCTCAAGTGCTCCAAACTCAATCCAGAGACTCAGTTTCACAGGTCACCCCCAAGATCCTCCAGCGGATCTTTAGGGGGCTGCTATAGTGGCGATGGATGGGATGAGAGGCACAGGGTGGCCAACGGTACAGCTTCACCCTCTCAAACTGCCCAGATCCTTTTCAGTCTGGGCACGTCAGCCTATCAGAGAGGTGGGGATGCAGAGAGGAGAGAGAAAATAACAGGAAGACCAGCTGGGAAAGTGGGAAGCCCTCATGGACCAAGTCTACACCCACCCACCCTCCACCTCCCTCCCCCCTTACCACCACCTCCTCCTCCCCCTTCTGAGGGTCTTACCGCACCCCCTCACTCGTCCTCCTATTCCCCTACCGACAGCCTGAAGCCCGAGCTGATTTGCGGGGTTTGCAATCGTCTTTTCAGCTCGGCCTCCTCCCTGACAGTCCACATGCGGCTGCATCGTGGAAGCCGCGCCCTCAGTTGCCATTATTGTGGCAAAGTCTTCATCCACAGCAAGAGACTGCAATCCCATGAGGCCTCCTGCAGGGTGCCAGGCCTACCCTCCAACAGCCTGGGCCCTCCTTCTCTCACTGTGCAGCCAAAGGAGGAGCCGCTGGAGGAGGGTGAGGTGAGAGTGGAGGGGGGGGTGATTGTGGGAGAAACAGACATCAGTAAGGCGCGGCCAGGGAAAAAAGCGCGGAGCCTCCTGGCACGTATCCAAGGTGATGATGCAGCAGCCACAGAGCTACTAGAGGGTGATGAGAACCATTTTGTGAAGGTGGTAGATGGCAATGTCATTTACTTTTGCTCCGTGTGTGAGCGTTCCTACATGACCCTGTCCAGCCTGAAGCGTCACTCTAATGTACACTCATGGCGCCGCAGATATCCGTGCCATTACTGCGACAAGGTCTTTGCCCTGGCTGAGTACCGCACAAAGCATGAGGTGTGGCACACAGGAGAGCGGCGCTACCAGTGCATCTTCTGCTGGGATGCCTTTGCCACATACTACAATCTCAAAACACACCAGAAGACCATTCATGGAATTAATCCCAGCCTCATCTCCAGTGAAAAGACAGTTAATGGGGGCTATAAGCAGAAAGCGAATGCCCTCAAGCTGTACCGCCTTCTCCCCATGCGCTCTCAGAAGAGACCTTACAAGACCTACAGTGACAGTTTGCATAATGGTCTGCTATTGCCACCAACTGAAACACCTGCCCTCTCCCTGCCTGGCCTGGGCTGTACTCTGGAGCCTGGGGACCTACAAAGCCTCATCAGTGGGACCCACCCTCAGAGTGTAAAGCCTGACCCAGATGCCTTCCCTGATGACTTCCCTGTTTCTGTGGCTGCTGAGCACAGGGACCTCTCCGCACTAACACCCCTCCCTCAAACGGACATGCCCCAAGTTAAAAAACATGACAGTGAGGCCCTAGAGTTAGAGCAGGGTAGAGGCAGTGGCAGCTTCAAAATATCTAGTAGCAGCAAAACCAAAACTCCCAAAACTGGTAGAGGCACAGAAACAAGCATGCCTTCTGTGATAACATATGGCCATACAAAACCCTCTGTCATAGTTCATGGAACAGCAGTGTCATCCTCTGTCATTGTGCATAGCAACCAGGTCACCTCTGGAAGTGAAAAAAGCCCAATGAACAGCCCATCCCCTGAAACCAGCAGCAGTCAGACTTCACACAAGGGCAGTCCCAGGCCAGTCAAAAAGCAAAGGGATAGTGCAGATAACTATAGAAAGAGGTCAAGAGACAGTTCAGTTACCACAGAGGAGCGCTCAAGAGGTAGGCAGGATTCAGAGACAGGCAGATTATTTCACAAATCACGCAAGTCCCACAGCAAGAATGACATCTCTAACTCAAAGCAGCTGTCAGTGTCTGTAGGGTCGCAGGTCAAAGAAGCAGGGCCACTGTGCCAGATTACTGTACGTATTGGTGAGGAAGCCATAGTAAAGCGCAGCATCTCTGAGACAGACCTTAGGAGAGACAAGAGCCTTTCTCCCCCAAAAACCAAACGGAGTGAAACATCATCTGTGCGGGAAGCCAAGGAACCACGCCACACTCACTCCCACCACCATCACCATAAACACCGCCTCCACCGCAGAGCCAGCCTGGAAGCAGATTGTGATAAGGAAGGAGGAGACAGTGAGGAGGAGGTCAGAAAAAAGAGCTCCAAATCCCCTGATGAAGTGAGGGAGTACTACTTCCGTCAGGAGGTGCGTGAGCAGGAGAGTGACCATGACACAGAGGATAATTTATGGCGGCCTTACTACTCCTACAAGCCTAAAAGAAAGGCCCAAGCACACCTACAGAGGGTCAAGAGCTGGCAGAGGAAACTAAAGTTCAAGCGCTCCATCCGGCTAAAGAGGAGGGCAGAGAGGCTCAAGAACCCTGTGAATAAAGAAACGGATAAATCACAAGATGAGGAAGAGGATGGGAAGATTGAGGAAGCCGAAAAACTGTCAAAAGCTAACAGAGACAAGGGAGAGGGGAAAAAGAAAGATTATCTCTCTACCCCTTTAAAGGAGAAAAATAAAGACGCAGAAGAAGAAGTTAAGGAGGCCCGTCATGAGGTCACCACTCCTCCTCTGCACTCTCCAAAGCCCCCTCTGTCTACCTCAGTGGCTCCTATGGGAATAAAGAGGCGGCCTTGGACTAATGGGAATGCAGCAGAGTGTGGTACATGTGGCCGCTGGTTTTCAAGCCCCAGGAAGCGAGACAAACACGAGCTGAGTCATCTGCTGGAGTTTGTATGCCTCTTCTGCCGAGCCACTTTCCCCTCAAGGGATAAGTTGGAAGACCACCAGAGAGCCCAGCATCCCAAGCCTACTGAGGCACCCTCTCTACCCCCTAAAGTGGTACTTGGCGAACAAGTTGAAGGGGTCGGGGTTAAATCTGTGCCAGAGATTGCAAAGTATGATGAAGAAAAAGGGGGGCAAGTAGGCTTAGTAGGGAGCAATTCTAGTCCAAGTCGCCTAAGCAGAAGAGCATTATCGCGACACACCTGTCCACAGTGTCATAAGGTGTGCAAGACATCTTCAGCACTAACTCGCCATATCAGACGCCATGAGTTAAGCAGTTCCCCAGAGAGAGAAAAGGAAGATAAAGACTCAGAGCCAAAAACAACAGAGACAGTGGTTGTTAGCAGAGACCTAGAGACTGAAAAAGGGCGGGTTCCCAGTGCTCTCTCTGTTTCAGTTATCAGCTATTCAACACCAGACCCGCCCAGCATTGGTGACTGTTTGGCATCACAGCAGCATGAAGACCATTTCAGTGAACTGACAGATGAACATCAGATGTCAGAATCCAGTGACAAACCTGAACTGACAGAGCTCACACATCCAGCTCCAGAGAGAGAGCCCAGCCCACAAATTGCAGACCCTCTATTAGAAAACCCAGTTAACCTTACACCCCCTAAACTCAAATTCATGCCTGCTACACCCTCCACTCTCCAGAGTGTGCTAGTCATGAATGGACCTGAATGTCTGGACTACCGCACCCCCAGCAAAAAGAACCTAGACAGCCACATCCACAGAATACCCAGCCCTGTGCACATCGTGGCATCCACCAACACCTCTTCAAATGTGCCCATGACGTCACAGACCAGAATAACCACTGCTGCTCCTCCTGTTTCCATGACAACAGCTCCTAGCTCTGAGGGGGGATTCATGAAACGGGATGGGGTCATTATGGACAGAGAGAGGCAGGGTGGGAGTGGTATATTTCTACATGCAGGCTATGAGGAATCACCTCTGGTCCAAGATCTCAGAGTTCAATCCCTGTCCAGGAGTCCCTCTCCCAATGAAGCACAAGACCTGACCATGTCCTCTATTCTAGCTAGAGAGAGGGAGATAGAGAGGCAAAGAGAGAAAGAGAGGGAGTTCGAGAGACAGAGAGAAAGGGAGAGGGACAAAGAAATGGTGAAAGAGAGAGAAAAAGAGATAGAGAGGGCCCAGCAAATGAGTAGAGTGGTACATGCCCCAGAGGACCAGATTTCTCTGTTGGTCCCTAAAGAGGAGCCCTTGAGCCCTGTGCCGTCCCCCCAGCATATCCCCACTCAAACCACTATGAATGGACCCTCCTCACGCAGGCACACTCCCAAGTCCCCCTGCCGGTCCCCCTCAGCTATTGGACTCTTAGCTCAAGCCAACCGCCAGGTTCACTCCAGTTCACAAGGACTCGACAGGCTCACACTGCCCACTGGAGCAGCTGGTGCCGGTGACCGCCCCTCTGCCCATGCTCTGCTTCTCCCCCGAGCCCCTCAACCACCTGAGCCAGAGCACCAGGACACTGTTTCTTCCAGAGATTCCCAGCAGGGGAATGCCACCCCAGTGGGCTACCCTGCCCAGAATTATCCCCTACCCCTTATTGTGCCGGACAGCTATCACTCTGGTAAGAAGCAGGAGGAAAACCTGCTCATGTCCTCCTATCCTGCTGGAGCTCTTCCCTTTGGCCCACTGGGAAAAATGATCGTCCCTAATGGCGGGGACCTGGCTAAGCTGCCATTTTATCCGGACCCTTACCAGCTGCTCTATGGGCCCCAGCTGCTGGCCTATCCCTATAACCTGGCGGCTCTTCCTGTGGCTCTGAACATGATGGCACCTGGAGGGGACAAGGTGGAGCCTCTGCCTTTCCTCCCAGCCATCTTCAACTACGCTGCCACTGCTGGACCCTACATGGGCGCAGCCCCTCACCCCCTTGTGGCAAATCCCAGCCTCTACAGCAGCAGCAGTGGCAGCAGCAAGAAGCAACGAGACAGCAGCAGCAGCAAACCGTAGGACACAGAAGCACTATAAGGAATATATTTCAATGGGGATGGCCTGGCCTGTTTAGGATGGGAGCGGGAGGGGTGCGTGCTCACTGGGTCACTGAGTACACTCGCACAGTACCCCTGCCTCTATTTTATTCAGTAGAGATCAGAGCTAGGCATTAAATCAGGAGTAGGTTGAAGGGAGGAGAAGGAGCAAAGAAATGGGGAGAGAGGCCGATATTATAGTGACGTATCATTACTCCCCTCTCTTTACTCTTGCTCACCTTTCTCCGTGTCTCTCCTGTCTTGCTGTAGTGTGTCGTAGTTCTAGAGCTTGATTAATCTTCCTCTCTGACTCATTATATTATCTATAAGAATAAGAACTGCTAACAGGGTGTGTGTTGTGTGAAAAATTAGTTCAGTCTGCTTCCCTTTATAGTCACCGCATAACGAGGATAAACGCTCTTCAGGGAGGGCTTGTGTGGGCAAGGATAAGGGATGAGACAGAAGAGTACTTACTCAACACAGTTGGTGGTGGAGCATTAAGCAACTCAAACCTTGCGTATGTTTGTTTGAGCAAATGAGAATGCAGGTGTATCCTGTTGTTAAATTGTCCATGCAAGTTATATATGAGCATGTACATGCACATGTATGTAGGGATTTGTGCATGCAGAGGTGGGCTTAAGCAGGTATTACTGCATATGTGTGAAAGCGAGTGTGAGTGTGTGTTTGTGAGTGATGAAGTATGTGCGTGAATGACTAGATCATTCCCTGTGAGTCGCACACAGCATTCCTACTCTAGTTGGAATAGCTACTGTAGGTCAATGTGTAGAAGTGCATTTAGAAGTGATTCCTGATATCCAAATCATTAAGAAGTCAATGCTATGGTTGGACACAAGTCTATGACAATGACATCTGAGCTTCTAATGTCTCAACTAACCTGGCAACTTTGTGGCCAGATGACACTGTAGGATCTGTATAGCATTCACCATAGTTTATACCTGATGTGCACAAAATAGCGAAGTAGTGGTCACTTTAAGGGGACACTTGTAGCTGCTTGGATATGTAGCTGGCCACTGGGTAAGAATTAAAGGCTGGTAGACCATTGCACTTCTGTTTTTCATCTCATTTCCTTCACATAAAAAAGGAAAAGAATAAAAACCCGTCAGCCTTCATCTTGCGTAGCCTTTTCCTCTTTGATTGGAAGAGAAAAAGGCTCCATTTCCTAAGCCAGGAAGAAGAAAGCGATAGCAAGGAAGGAAAAAGAAAAAGGGATTCAGGGTATTGACTTATTTCTGGATAGGAAAAGAAATATATGGGCACAAAACGGTTGGATTCTGAGTCAGAAGGCCCCACAGAAATGACTTTGGGGACACAAAACATAGTCCTGCTCCCCAACTGAGGGGAGATTGGAACAAGCCTGAACTATTTCCCCTCCTGCCCTGTGTCATTTATTAAGAGGTAGAAAAAGGCTGAGCTTAGTAGCCAAAGTGGTGGCCGAAAATCCCCAGGTGCCCTCCTGGGGCCTTTTTGTTATGTGTAATGTTATCTCTATATGTTTGTTTTGTTAAACTATGTTGTTGTTTATGTTGTTTAGCCCTCTTACCAGACGGAAATGGCTTCAGTGAAAAGGGGGAGTAAACTTAAAAATATGAATGTAAATTTAGTCATGAGGTTAATGAAGTACAGCTGCATTAATGGTAGAGTTGTTTTCAGTTCCTTTTTGTTTTCTGTTTTGACACAAATAACCTGTTAAAGAACCGTATAACGTCTGGTATGCATATATACAGTAGTCCTAGGAACATGTCAGTAAACTTGGGTTCTGTATCCACAAAGCATGAGCAACACTTGCTTCCTAACCGTTTATATCCTCAGCAAATCTGGCATTGTGCGCACAGCTTTTGTTGCTGTTTCCTTTCGTATTTTCTGGCCTCTTCATCTTCCATATCTCTGTTAATATTTTTTTACTCATTATAGACGGCAGTTTGGAAATATTCCACAAAACTAGCTGCCACATTTACGTCTCACAGTCACTATTTAGGAGCTGTTTAAGTCTCCCTCTTCCCTCAAGCATACACTCGCGCACTGCACCTCCTCTGAATGAAGTACATATGTTTCAGTGTGTGTGTGTGTGTGTGTGTGTGTGTGTGTGTGTGTGTGTGTGTGTGTGTGTGTGTGATGGTACTGGGGCGCCTTGTAGTTCAGGCAGGAGTGTTAAAACATGTGACCAACTGCAAGGGCGCACAAGCATCCCCTTGGGTGTGGTTACAAGCCTTTTGCGTGTAGGCATACGTGTTTTGTGTACGAGAGTGAGTGACTGCGTGAATAAGAAAACCAAAATACTGTACATCTGCCTAAGCAGCATATCCCTTGGCAGTATATGGGCCACCTGTTATTTTTTGTTCTTTAACACTTTTCTGTGGGTTAGTTTCAGTGTAAAAAAGCCTTGCTGTCTCCAATACACTATCTCAAGCCATTCCTGTAGATGGAAAGATGATGTTTGTGTTTTTGGACCATTTCTTATGCCATAGTTTGCCATCACGGTTATCATACAGACCAAAAGCATGCAAATCAACGTATTGTAGTGACTGGACTGGAATCTGGTGGTAATATACAACTATTTACTGTATGTTTTAGTTTAAATGAATGTGCCTCTGCTTTGATATTTAAATAATTATCTATAGTAAGATGTGGATCGGCCAGATTTCAATTGTTAAGGTGCCTTGATATGGCATAAGAAATTTAAATAGTAAATGAACATTTTTTTGAGAAATGACAGTACAATTTGGAGATAGATTTCATGGCTTTGTTTGCTATGAAGCTGTTCATAGATGTAGGGGTGTGGCTAAACTGTTTTGGTATCGTGTACATGTCTAGGGTAATACTGTGCCATATAGAGCCCACAAAAAATGTTAATGTTATTTTTAAAAGATGTTTTAATGTTGCCTGATGACTTTGTCTTTAGATTTGATACAAAGGCTTGTAGCCACAGCTCTCCCAAAGTCTGTAGTCTCCTTTTCCGACATTCTTCTTGTTCTCTCTCGCTCTACCCTTGTTTCCGTCTCCCTTTCTTTCTCTTTGCTGCAATCAAACAAAATAAAGTATTAACCTGATGACCCAATGAAATCAGCTCTAGTCTGGTCTCGTGTTTTTTTAAAATGATGTCTCTAGTAATCTTTACAAGTTGATCTGGAGTTCTTAATATGAACCATGTGCTTAAAGTTGGCAGATGCCTGGTTTCACATTGTTTGATCCTCCCTGTGAATTCTCCAGTGAAATGTGCGTTTAACATTTAGTCAGTTAAAAGCAACTGTGAACATCTTTTGCACTTTCTTTAAGCACATGGTTCACTGATGTAATTTACTTCTCTCACTGTGCATTCAGTTTTAATTTAATATCTTCTCTGTTTTTGGTATCTTTGGATCAATTCCATGGCATTTATGTAATATTACCCACAGCGCACATTCACATTTTCTCTAAATTTATAAAAAAAATACACTATTTCCTGAAAGTTTGTAGCTGACATGTAAACCAGAGGCTGATTGCAGCTTCCTCTTGAAGTCAGGAGCTGATTTCTTACCATCATTGAATGAGCACTCTCCCACTAGTGACACTTAGTGGTTTAAACAGAAACAGTCAGCTTGGTGACCCACTCATCTTTGCACTCCAAAAATGATGTCAGAGATGAATTTCTTCTGACAAAATTGAATATGAATGAAAGTATTTCAGAAATCGAATACATTTCTCAAAACATTCATCATGAAATGTCAAGAGTGAAAAAAATGGTGCATTTATGGCCTCAGGGATGGTTGTGATTTAAAGTCACAGTGCTCTCTTGCCAATAATAAATTCAGTTTTACAGCATAGCAAAGCACTGAATTACTTTACCTCAATGGATCTTTTTCACTGCAGACATTTTGACTTGTCATAGTAGGAAAAGCCTAGGTGTTGCTAGTAACATTAACAATGGCTCTGTTCTATTCAAGTGCCCCAGTAAGCTATTACAAAGGGCCAGCAACACTGAAACTTGCCCAGCTAAATGCAACGCAGCCTTAAGTTAATGTTATTGTTTACACCTGTGCTTTTCAAACTGTGACTTCAAATACTCAACAACTGAATAACAGGTTGTTTACTGATTGTTCCTTTCTGTGTGTGTGTGTGTGTGTGTGTGTGTGTGTGTGTGTGTGTGTATGTGTGTGTGTGTGTTGCACTTTTCCCAGTATTTCCTAGCTATCACAGCCTTCCTGGAAGGAGACTGAATCACAGGAATGCAGCCAGGGCAAGAGAAAAAAGAGTTTTGTGACTTGAAGCACAGTTACCCTCTCATCTCTCCCTCTCTCTCCCCTTCACTCTACAAGACACACACACACACACACACACACACACACACATTGCCAGCAGTGGTGAATCAAGGTTCCTGTGCAATGGGTAAACACACATCAGTGGTCTGGCCGGTCACTCACCCGGCCTGCAGTTGTGTCCACTATACATGAATCACCACAAATGTAGCAGATTGATAGACTGATGGAAATGCACACTTTTATTAAAAATGTAGTTTGCTGAATTTAGAATTATTAATATTATAACAGCCCCAACGTGACATATTTTTCTCTGCCTTTCACTCTATAGTTTCTTTCCTCTATCCTCTATTTGCCCGCTGCCCACTCTGGGTCTTTCGCCGGTCAGTCACAACCACAGATCCATGAAGCACACCCTCCTGGGGATCGATAACCTGCACTGACCGTGGCATATTTGCCCTCTGGACCCCAGGTCAGTGTGCCAGCTCAACCTACCGCTTCACACACTGTTGCAGAGTCTCTCTGGTCCTCGTCACCATCACCACAGAGTAGCTTGGAGTCTGCAGACCACCCAAGGGCTTGGGAGACTGCACACTGGGAGGCCTGGGTGGGTGAATGCACTGAAGGATGGCCATGTTTTGGAAAGCAATGGCAGGTGGACTGCTGTTCGTGTTGAGCCTCACTCTGCTGAGCTGGGGAGCTGTGGGGCAGGGGAACGGACGGGGTAAGGTATGTTTACATGCAGTGCCACGTTTATAATGCCTGGAATGAATAGTGCACTGGTATGTGTGTGTGTGTGTGTGTGTGTGTGTGTAAAAAATAAAGAAACACATTTTAAAAGAGTGGAAATCCTAATATAACTATGGTGTATAAACGATCTATGTGCATTTTGTAGCTTTAATAAAGTCTCTAAATCTCTGTAGAAGCATAAAGGTTCCTGTGATGTGTTTCAACTATTGTTTTTGCTTATTGTATAATTAGGAAAAGGTCACACCATCCTTAAGTAGGAAATATCAGAGGCTCTTGGACAATTTTAAAAAGACTGTAATGATGCATAAATACATTTTTTTGCACAGCATCCTCTGTAGTAATTCTATGTTTTATAGGTTTTTAACAGATAGAGGACAAAGTGCAGTATAAAAGCCTAATATGAACCAGTAAAAATCAACTCTTACTGCATGCAATTCAGATGCCAGTTGAAGAGGGGTATCCCAGCATGCCCAATAATAATTTGTTTAGACTTAGAACTTTGCTCAGTTTGTGGGCGGACAAATAAGCGCCATAACCACAACGCCACCAGCCGTTTTGACCTCATTGTATACTGATATACTGCAGTTGTTTGCCATATGGCGCTCTTGTCAATGACTCCACATTGATTTTGCACTTCATTTCCACTTAAGAATTTGAATAACCACACTTCCCTTGTTAAACTTAATTGTTTTTAAATTGAATTAATAACTGAATAAAATTCAATTCACTCAGTTTAATTTGGTTTTAACCACAAACCCATCAAGATATTTCACAAGAAAATACAAAAGCAGGATTTAATGAATGTGAGCTGTGCAGAATAAAGAGCTGAATTAATGATTTAGTAATAATCATAAGTAATGAGTACCGTATGAACATTGTGTCTTCCAGAAAGAAGTATCAGGCAGGGCTACTGTCTACCTCGGCCAGGACAGAGACATCTGGAGGCCACTGATCCACACAACAGTCAACCTCACTGAGATCAGCAGGTACGTCAGCAGGAGCAAACCGCTGCACCGTGAAGGCTTCACATCAACTACTCACTGGACATCTGTGGTCAAGAAGGCAAAAAAGGCTTTTGCATATTTGAAAATTTACAAGCTAGTTAAAATTTTGCAGAAAACCTTCGGTACAGGCACTTTGGGGCGAATATGTGGAAGCAAGTAGGCCTACAGGGTATAGTTAGGATTTCTGGGCCCACTGGAAGATTGTTGATCCTGGCCCCCTTATTTTTAATAATATGATTATTATATAACCCTTCATTATATTCTCTTTCTCCAACTGTAGGCTCCTAGAACTATCACTGCTTTTTATCCCTCTTTCAGGGGCACTGGTCTGGGTAAACTGCAAGCTAAAAGATTGTTGGTCAGCATTAAGATTTAAAAAGTAACCCTAGAAAAAGTCAGCAAAAATGGGGAGAATAATTTTCTTTATGTTCTATGGACCAGCATTCCCTTGAGTTTAAGACTATTCTGTTCTGTTTTTCTGTGTCTGCAGTATCAAGTCATTCTTTCAGTTACGGACATTTGACCCAGAAGGTGTCATTTTCTATGGAGACACCAAAAACGGGGTTGACTGGTTTGTGTTGTCCCTGAAAGACGGCATTGCGCTGATGCAAATCAGCAAAGAAGACATCATCGTCAGCGTGGCAGGTGGCCCCAAGCTCAATGACGGAAAATGGCACACAGTGAGTCTCCAGTGTAGTTTGATTTTTGTGTGTGTGTGTGTGTGTGAATCAAGTGACAATGTCTTAAAATAATATCTTAGAATCAAGGTATTTTGCACTGTAAACAAGTGAAATTTTCTCAATTTGTGGCAAATCTGCAATTTATTTAAAGATTTAAGGCACAATACTAGATTACTTGGCTTTTTAAAATGGACATAATAATAATGTGTTGCAACACAGGAACTTTTAGTCTGAATTCTTCTTGTGCTCCTGGTGCCACCAAGCTACAGGTGAGCAGCCAAGGGAAGTTTGTGATTCTAGAGGTGGACGGCTCCAGTGGGCTGGTGGTGGGCATGCAGTCCAAACAGCCAGAGGAGGTCCTTTCAGGTGAACTCCGACTGGCCCTTGGCGGGGTCCTGATGGACAAGGAAAAGTTGATTGTTCAGGTATAGTGTGTTAATCCACCCTGGGATACTTTATATTACTTTACATTTTTCTTGTATCTGTCTTGTTCAGTAGATCCCATAAATTATTTTGTGATGATTTAGTCCACTTTTCATCAACCTGCTTTATCCACAGCACACACCTCTGCTTCGTATAATGATTGCCTACATTTCCCATAGTGACTTTCAACAACAACCAGAAAATGAACTTGTCATGATCAATACGTGCATAGAGGGAGAGAGAGAGCAATAGTAAAAGTGGTAGCAAGAGAGTATGTGTTGCTGTTTCTTTTGATGAAATGTTACAACCTTACCCCCTTTCTCAAAACAATACATATATCCAAACTCAAGGTCCGCTTACAAGGTTCAAGATTCATTTATTTGTCATTTTACAACACAGGAATGAATGAAATGTAAGTTGAAGCCCCTTCACACTACATACACATAACATACAGTACATACAAATATTTAAATTTGAATAGATTAGAATTAAATATAATAAAATAAAACAATATGTACAATATGTACATATATATATATATATATATATATACACCAAATATGTACATTATGTGCAAAAAGACAGACTGGTTTTTCTGGAGCTCTCAACTGTATCATAGGGGGTGAAGTTTTCTCAGCTAGCGGACAAGAAGTCTTAAAGGTACTATAGATGAAATCATAACTGTTACTGAGCTTGCACATCAACAGTTCCATCGCCATGACAACTGAGCAACTGATGAAGACTGTGTGATACAATGTAAAGCTCAGAAAAAAGCAAGTTAGTTGGACCTGGTGTTTAAAAGCAAGTAACTCTTTGGTGGCTGCACTGCATTCTGGTTTACTGAGGATTTGTCAGCATCTCTGCCTCTTCTATTTTGGTTAACTCCATGTGAGATTGTTGAATGTCAGCACAAGTCTGAAAAGAAGCTTTTGTTGTTCATTCAGAGGGACTAACGCCAGGAAAATTACTTTTCTGTTGGTGTTTTAAAATTGAAAATGTATCACACCGCATTGTGGCTGCAGCTTTATGCTGGAGATACCTCTCCTACATGACTTAGTGTTGGTCAGCCATCCTTGGTAATGAAACAGACATACTACCATAAAATGGACCTAAAAGTACAGTTTGTTTTGTTTTGTACCAGTAAGGTGTAACAGTACTGTAAGGGAGCTTTGGGTGGATTTTTTGTTTTGTTTAAGCAGCCTGTAATAGGACTGTGACAATGTGCACTGAAAAATCACTATAAACAATCTTGAATCTTGAACATTTCAGAACCAGCCACATGTTCCTGCTCTTCCGTTCATTCCACTAAATTCATTGTTGCGTTCTTTGCCATAGTTCGAGCCGCAGATGGACGGCTGTGTGCGGGAAGGAAGCTGGCTAAACCTCAGCGTCCCCTGGGAGACAGAGGCGGAGGAGCTCTGGCCCTGCTATCAAAATGTGCAACCTGGCAGCTACTTCCCTGGCACTGGATTTGCCATTTTCAACACCTCAGGTGGGAACGTTGTGCTCAATTATACAAGACATGAGCAAGTGCTAACACTCCTTCATATAATAACAAGCTTTCCAACGGGCCTGCATGCATTCTTGTATGACATGACTATTATTTATAATTTGCTGTAAACAGATTTAACATGTTAATGGACAATGAATGGACAGTTAACAAGTCACTCCAATACAAATGAATGAATCTATTAATTTTGTGAGTTATTATTTTTTTCTCTGTAGTTTTCCCCATTGAGGCAGATCATGGGGTCATGGCTGAATTGCGGGGAGACTTCAGTAAGATGGATGGGACCATTTTGAGCATCAAGGCTCCTGGGCAAGAGCTGATGTTGGCTTTAGTGGCCAATAATAACACAAAGGTGTGCACACAAATCAGACATGAGTCCGGCTGAATTTGCAAACAATTCCTCTGTTTAAAACTGCTCATGGCACTGTGAGGGTGGCTTCATAGCTTACACAGACATTTTGCTTCATCATAAATACACACATATGCAGACACACACAGATTGGAGACCACTATGCACTTATCCACAGAGTTATGTAAAGTTATTTCTTCTGTCTCTCTCTTGAATTTGCAGGAGGTGACGCTCACTTTCGGTAAAGAAACACACATCATGAAAGACACTTTAAAGCGACTGGTGATGACCTTTAAGACAAATTTACTGCAAGTGCTCCAAGATGAAGATGAATCAAACACCACTACATTTTCTATCAGGCCACTGAGGGACCCTGGTTATCTGACCACATGGAGAGAGGGTCGTCTCGCCATTGGAGGCCTTCTAGGTGAGATTAAACAGTGATGATGTGCAGTCATGAATAATTTCTGAACAGCTACAGTCCTTGTATCTTCAAATTTAAGGTCCCATATTACTGTTCAGAAAGAGGAATTTGATTTGCAGACAGGATTTATAGAAAACCATGCAATAAAAAACATTAATAACAAAATAAATAACATTGAAAGCACAAGAAAACAACCAGTTGCAATAAAATGTATATCTATACAGAAAATTCCATTGATTAGGCCAGACAAGGAGCTTCGTGGAGTGTAACACAAGGTCCCTCGTTTTTGCTTCTTCCTCTTTTTCACTTTTCAGGCGAGGGTGAGGACAATGTTGGCTCCCAGTTCTTGACAGGCTGTCTGGAGAAGATCCAGGTCCAAGGGAGGGATTTGGACCTGGATTTAGCTGTCAAACACATGTCGATCTCCTCTCACAGCTGCCCTGCATAGACCATGAAAGTATGCATATACAGTATGTGGAGGTGTTTGCAGGGGATGCCTTTGGGTCCAAATGACATTAAGAAAAAATACAATGTATGTAAAGTGCAAAGTTGTCTATAAAATGATAGAGTACAGTAGCCTTTATACTGATACCCTAATAAGCATTAAACTTTCTTATTAACCTAATAATCATTCTGTAGTCGAATGGAGTATTTGTACCAATTAACCTCTAAAATATGGACAGTAAAATATGAATATGTTGTGCAATAAATATCTATCACATTTTAACAGCATATGCTGATTAATCTGAGAAATGTGAGTGGTTTTGTGACCTTGGAACATGCAACAGTATGTTTCTAAATATAATATGATTCTCCTTAATTTGGCTATCCGTGAATGAGAATTTTACTGCTGCATTAAAGGCAGAATAGAGGCCAATAGTGCTCTGAGGAGATTTAAACACTGTGATTTAACACTAAGGACAGAAACTGAGCTAGGTATGAATGAGACAGATTTAACACGTGGATTTTGCTCCCTCTAGTGGATTGTTAAAGCTAATGTTAGAGTCATACCATCCACTCTGTGTACAATGCCACACAAAACAATAAAACAACACTAGATTGATGTAAAATCCAATCTAAGAAAAATGGTCTATAATTTTAAAGAGCAAGAACAAAAGTCCGAGGTTCTTTTTTCTCTTTATTGAATGTTAATAAAGTTGAAATATATTACATCTGCTTTTACAAGTCATCTTTTGAGTTAAATAAGCATAGAAGGAAAGGGAAGGGGAAAAAGAGAATATTAATCAAATGACTCAAAATCACAATCATAATAATCTTAAATACGTTTTACTGTACTATCAGTAAGATTTTGAGGAACATTTTTAGATGTTCTTCAGGATATTATGTGTATGTGTGTAATGTATTTAAAGGTATGATAGGTTGAAGAGAAATAGGCTTAATTTCCCCCTCTTTATTGTCCAAAATTCAAGCAGAAACGTTTAAGGCATTATTTGAATAACACATTTTAACTCACATTCATTTCATACAAAACAAAACATGAAAACACATAAGAAAAACTATTTTTTAGGGCTTTTTGTCCTTCATACACTGGAAACATTTTGCAAGCAGATTCAGTTCATTCTTCCCCTCGGTCATTTGCTGTATTTCCATATGAATAAAATGTTCACCCAAGTCAAAAGTATGTACCTTCAACGGACATCACGCTCAGTGCGTGCACCATTATTTAGACTAAAGCCAAAAATAAAAACAAACAAACGTAAATTTCAAACAGAAATAGGCCTAAAATAAAATATCAAGGCTTCGATTTCTATGCAGCTTAAATATAAAAGTTGAATTTAGTGTTCACATTATATCAAAACCAATTCCATTGTTAATAAACAAGTGTCAAACTTAAAATGAATGAAGAAAAAATACAGTATAGTCATTTTATGTACAGAAATGGGTGCGGTGCGGTTCTCAATCGTTTTGATTGCAGAAATCTACCGGCTGCCATAACGTTACTGTCGCAAACCCCGACCGACTGTCGTGAATACTGGCCGCCCACTGAAGATGGCGGCGGAGCTGCATCCGCGGAGCGGAAAGCTGATCGGCCTGTCCAACTCGAACCGAACCGCCCGGCGCAACCAGCCAGTCCAGGAGTTCAACCACGGCCTGGTGCTTAGTAAGGAGCCGCTGAGGGACCGGGATGTCTTCACCGTCCGTATTGACAAGAAGGTAAACAACAGCAGGCCGCTGCTGCTTCTCCTGAGCGGGGATGAGAGCAGCGGGAATGCGGGAGCAGCGCTGGTGGGACGGGCCGGTGGTCTGTCTCTGTCCGCAGTGAGGGGTCGGTCCACACTCCTTGACAGCGACCACGGTTGTTCAGGGGCGAATTACTTACACGGTCAGAGATTTAGCACGGGCAGATGGACTTAATAAACACATTCATATGTGTAGACATGTTAGACTCATCATTAAGCTAAAGATAACCCGCTCGTGTTGCCTTGGTACCGCCAGTTAGCCATGCTAATGAGCCGCTAGCAGTAGCAAGCGGTGTGATCTCAGGCTAGCCGGGGCTAGCTTTTCTGGAAGGTGCTATTGGGGCTCTGTGGTGTGTTGACAAGTATTTGCTGTTGTTTATGGTACTGCGGGAGCTTAACTAAGCTGTTTAACTGATCTCTGTTTAGTTTTGTTTTGAAGGAGTCGATGACAGTCGTAGGTGCCTGTCAGCCTCTCTGTCCCGGTGGCTAATAATACTGCAGTGCTCATACCAGGTTGGGCCATCCTAGTCACTCAAAGGCTATGTGTGAACCTAAATAGACACAATACGTACCATTAGCCATTGCTATCTGGTACCAGTGTCATTAATAATATGCAGAGTTGCATGTTAAAGGACTTAGCTTGACCTCTTAGTGAGTCTTGATCCAAACACAAAGCACATTCAGAGCTCACCAGCACTGATCAAGCAGCCCTGCTAGTGTAACGCATGAGGAGGTTGACCACTAAAAGGCATAACTCATTAATCACTGGTAACTGTAAACGTACACTCTTCCAGCCCCATTGCTGGGACACTGCTTTCATTTAACTTTTTTGTCACTTTTTATCCGTAACGATTTTAAGATATTTTACAAAAGAAACGTCAACAAAGTATGGGGGACCAAGTGGAGTTTACATTTCTTGCTCCACTGTCTTTATGTCCATATTGTCCTTTGATTTATCTAGATCCAGATACGGTAGCATCCTTGTTGTTTCCAGAGAAGGTGATCCATTTCTCCCATTTTCTGGGAAAGGCCTCCCTCTTATTCCGGGAAAATGTCAGATTTTCCATCACAAATATGTCCTTTACTACGTACATCCATTGTTTTAGTGGTTCCTTTTTACAGCCGTTTTCATTTATTGCTTTTTTTGCAGGTAACCAGTAAATCTTTCCAAGATACAGGTCACTCTCTATTAACACTACTTCTGTTAAGGATCTCATAACCTAAAATGTCTCTTAAAGTTAAACATATATTCCCCTAGAACATGTCAATCTTTTCACAAGACCAGAAGATGTGGGAATGATTAGCATTCATGTGTCCATACAGTCTCCAACTCTGCTGTTTTCAATATTTTTAACTTGAGGTGTGATGTAAGAACAAATTAAATTCTTCCATCCACATTTCCTTCATTTCCTTGAACTTGTAGCTTTCATATTACTTTAACATAAGTGCCTAGCTATGTGCTCTTGTGACTCAGGTCTCTCTCATATATCAATGCCTATGCACTGTGTTTATATTTTGGCTGTTATCAGCACAGGAGAGCTTGTCTGTTGTGATGTCTTCTGCCTCTGCAGTCTGCAACCCTACTGGGTTTGTCAACAACATGGCAACTGGGCCACACACACGCACACACACACACACCCTCTGAATGACAGTGCGGTCAAGGCGCATAGTCACATAGTTATTCAGGAGATATACCATGACGAGGGAAAGCTACATATGTGGTTTAATAGCATCTACTGTATGTAAATGATTATCCGTCCATTATGGCGCTCTCAGCCTGATAAGAGCTCTTATAAACAGCCTCATTGCTCTGTCATGACATGCATTGCCTGTCTGAAAATCAATACTTTTCCATCACAGAGCACCCAGATTGGCATGGCTTCCCATCCTGTCTACTGACATTCACTAGGCTACAGTGGATGTTGGAAAATGAGCGCAAGAGAACGAGCAAATGAAGTGATTTATTGGACAGTTCACCCAGAGTGCAACACTGTCAGTAGTTTTAGGGTGTGTATTTAAAGCTGTGGTGTACGAAGTGACCTAGCGAGATGATCCAACTTTGCAAGAAAGAACATGCATCTCACATATTGTGCGCATAGGTTGGAAATTTTGATTTTAAATTGGAGATGCCCCTCCAACTGTAGCCTATTAGTCACAGTCAATTAGAGCTGAAACAATGAGTTGATTTAATTGATAAGTCCATCGACAGAAAGTTGTGAGGATTTGCTGCCTTTTAAAAAAAACTCTTATATGATAGTAAACTGAATATCTTTGTGTTTTGGACTGGTGATCGGATAAAACAAGCTATTTGAGGATGTTGTCTTGAGTTCTGAGAAATTGGGACAATCATTTTTTCAGTATTTTATGACCCAACTATTAATTGATTAATTGAGAAATAATCAGCAGATTGATCGTTAATGAAAAAAAATTGTTTGTTGCAGCACTATAGCCAATATTAGCCTCAAAATGCAACATCAATATCATATTGTTGTATTATTAGTTTTGTTAGTAATATTATGCCCACTGTTGAAATGAAATTATTAGGATCTTTTACACATTATATCGTAGGAAAATGTTACTTACTAGACAAATACAATTGTCAAATTAGCAATAGAATAGAGTTTTTTTTATTTTTATATTTGTAATAAGACTTAATATAATAATAAATATCCACAGTAGTTTAAAATTGCTTGCTTGCTAAACCTGCTTGTTAATGTTAATTTATTTACCGTTCCCCTATGCAGAGTTCAGCTGTTACATTTTGTCTGTCTGTTTGTGTGTGTGTGGTCTGTATACTCTGTATAGTCTTAGTGGTGCTTTTCAGGCCCTGCTTTTGATGCAATTAATTTTTGCCCAGTGGTCCTGCTCTCAGCATGTACGGTTGTATCCTGTATGAGAGAGAGAGAGAGAGAGAGACCCACAAACTGCTGTTACATAAGTGAAAGAGCAAGGGAAGGAGATGTCTGTCTCCTCCACACAGCGACCCGGTCAGGCTGAGGTACTTCTAAATCTGTTAACCCAGAAACCCAGGCTTTCGTAGCACACTGCCTTACATAGCACCTACCACACTGCTGAGGAGGACACCATGGGAACAGACAAAGGAGTAGGAGGCAAACAGGACAATATTTTAAAAATGATACTGATCTCGGAGGAAGTTTTCTTTTGTTTTCTCCTCGGCACGAAGGTGAGCTGCAGAAAAACATCCCGGGAGCTGGTAGGGCTTCAATGTTACGCTCAAGGTCACTTCATCAGGGTGGATTTCTGTGGAGTAGCGGGGGGGGAGAGGAGAGTGGTTGAAGATTGATCCTAAAGTTTCAGAGTACTTTTGACTCGATTCTCTTTTCTTGAGGAACAAACTGCATGGCTTTTTGTTGGATGTCGTTCTCCGGGGGGGCAGTTGAAGTGCAGCGAGCCAGGAGATCATTCCTCAGTGGGATGACGTGGGTTCATGCCCCTGTGTCGGCAAGCATCTGCTGGGCTGAAGTGTCTCTAATCAGGACTCTGAATCTCCGCCAGCTGCACCGGCTGCTCTATAGCTGACACTGCACTCTGTCATCCACATCATGGTGGCAAAACGCTATGAAAAAATAGAATTCACCAGAGATCAATAATGTATCACATTATTGTAAGCTTATGATGAGTTTTGTGTTTCTGGGAAGAAATGGATATCTTAGGCTGCGTGTTTTGCAAAATGATTCCAATGTCCTGTAAAGACTCAAGGAGTTTTGCAGTGAAACAACTGTTTCTGTGGAAGGCAAGATCATGGAGGTGAAGCTTGCTTAAATATTGTTTGTTTTGTGTGCACAGGTTTAATCATTACAGCTGGACCACAAAGGCATCTGTGTTTTCATGAGTAGTTCGACCTCTTGTCATTGTTTCAGTCGCTATACAGTGGAAAGAAGAAAACACTGTAAAGGAGATAGATATGACCGTCATCTGGCAACTCCACTTTTAGTGGAACTACCCGGATTATCTAGGTATCAAATCAAAAAAAGCAGGAGAAGGAAAAATTGGAGAAGATCTGCACACTGGATGAAAGCTTTCAAAACTTCTAAAACACTTGCAATATGGCCCCAAGTACATATTTTCTGTTGGATCAGTTGACCATGACGTCAGCAAAATGCAATACTTTTTTTCTTTAATCTGTTCTCCTGCACCTTGTCTAAATATAGTACGGCATGTGCACTCAACTACCTTTCTGCATCAATGTGTTTAACATCTCATCTGGGAAGTTGGATGCTGGTGCTACAGCAGTGTATGTTGGTACATTCCCATTGGTGGGTTCTTTAAGGAGAGTACCAGTAATGAGAAATGAATTTGTTTGACCCTGGGTTAATTTTTTCACACTGTATTGCAAGTTAATTCTTGCATACTGCTGGACGTGCAATCATTGCCACTACATTTTGCTATCACACAGCTTAGTTTATTTCTTTTGTGTCACTGTGTGTGTTCACACTGTCCTGCTTTATTTTCAAAAGAGCGCTCCCTGAGCCACGTTGTCACTGGCAGAACGACTAAAAATAACAAGACGGATCATACAACAAGGCACACTTTGTTTTCCATAGTTATCTACCTGCAGTTTTTAGCACAGTGCTTCACTCTTTTAACAGCAACTCCCACATCACTTTTTGTGATCAGAGTAACAGCTGCTGACAACAGTTTTGTTACTACTTTTTCTCTGTGGAGCTGTTGTTATTGTAGTTGCCAGTGTCTCTAAATTTCACATCATCTTTATAAAATTAATTTCGTATCACAAAAAATGTAACGTTTTGGCAAATGCAGGACATAACATCAGGCTCCGGTAACTTGTGAAGGCCATGATGTGTCATTATTTGTGTGTAAATTATTGATAATGTAAATATTCATGAAATCTTTGCCCTGTTTCCGCTCAGGTGAACTCGTGGAGCGGTTCCATTGAGATTGGCGTGACGGCGCTGGACCCCGCTGGGCTGGACTTCCCCAGCAGCGCCACAGGCCTTAAGGGCGGCTCCTGGATCGTGTCAGGCTGCTCGGTGCTACGCGACGGCCGCTCGGTCCTGGAGGAGTACGGCCGCGACCTCGACCAGCTAGCCGAAGGCGACCGGGTGGGCATTCAGCGGAGCTCCCGCGGGGAGCTCCACCTCTGGGTTAACGGGCAGGACTGCGGTGCAGCCGCAAGCGGCTTGCCGCCTAAGCTCTGGGCAGTGGTGGACCTGTACGGCAAGTGCACTCAAGTGACGGTGGTGAGCTGTGAGCCACCGCCGCCCTCCGCGGAGAAAGAGACAATAGAGCGGGACGAGGAGGAGGATAATGAGGAGGAGGAAGAGATGGTGGTGTGCGGGGGTCAAGGGGAGGTGGGGATCACAGCACTGATGAATGTGGCAGCAATGAATGGAATGATGAATGGAGATGAAGGTAGGGGGCCTTTTTTTTATCAATATGGTTCTCTTTTCCAACCTTTAGTCTGGGATTTGTTATTCTCACCTGTTGTTTCCCTTTCACTGTTCTCCCTGTCAGTGCCTGAGCTTAGCTGCAGTCACAGCAGACCAGACAAGTTCCCCAACAACCTGGAGCCCGACACGGGTAAGAAAATCCTCCTCAGATCAGTTGATATGGACATTGTGCAACATGACCAGTATTGACAACCTCCTCTTCCTCTCTCCCTCTTCAGTTCTAACAGAGCACCAGCTCTTTGACGTGTTCAACAATGCAATAGTATCTTTTTATCGCTCTGAGGATGAGGGCGGAGGGGAAGATGGTGGAGGTGGAGGGGGAGCAGGATGCAGCGGAGGAAATGCGGGAACTGACTCCTCTTCCAGAAATGACAGGGGGAGCAGCACTGGCAGCAGTGGAGGAGGTGCCGTCAACAGCGACAGCGGAATAGGGACAACAGGAGGAGGTGGAGGAGGAGCTGGTGGTGCTGGAGAAAGCGGAAATACTAATAACAGTCCTGCTGGTAATGGAGGGGTCGGGCTGGGGGTTGTGACAGGTGGGATGACCACCAATGACGCGCTGCTGTTCCACGAGAAATGTGGCACACTGATCAAACTGAGCAACAACAACAAAACGGCGGAGCGGAGGAGACCGCTGGACGAGTTCAACAACGGCGTGGTGATGACCAACCGGCCGCTCCGACACAACGAGATGTTTGAGGTGTTTACAATCACACAGCTCAGTGCTGGGATGTTTGTTCATGTGACAGCTAGCAAGTGGTCACTGACTTATCTACTCTAGTGTCATTGTTTTTCATTGATTAAGCCCAGTAGAGCCGGGTGATACTGAAACAATAAATATCACAGTGTATCTGACCAATAACTTTGATAATCTGACAATAAATGTGAGATGACTCAGAAGTAGAGCTGCAAATAATGATTCTTTATCAATTAATCTTCCAATATTCGATTAACTGATTAATAAAATGCCCATCACAATTCCCCAGAGCCTAAGGTGAAGTCCTCAGATTTCTTATGTTGTCGGACCAACAGTTCAAACCCCAAAGATATTATATATTTCATTTCTAAAGATATAAATATGAAAAGAAAAGTAGCGAATTGTCACTTTTGAGAAGGTGGAACCAGCAAATATTTGTTAAATGACTCAAATGTTTAATTGATTGTCACAATTTTCAGTCCTTTGACTATCTGATTTACAGCCATTTAAGCACCACTAGCAGATAGTTACAAAGAATAAATATTTGAGGAGAGTTACTTGTAATGTCGATATAAAGGCCACGCAGGCATAGACAAAGAATCAAAAAATGTTACTGTAATTCATTCATGACCTGGAAAAGACGACATTTAACATTTTTCTTATTGATATACAGTATTGCTCAGCTTTATTCAACAGCAGAGCATCAGAAGTGAAGATAGTGAACAGTGTATTTTTCTTTTTAGTTGCATAAACTCCATATGTTCATTTTATGCCTGGAAGTGTGCTGATATTCATCACTGTGCTTGAGGCAGAATAAATAATTAAAGTACCAGAAAAGTATATTTAGATGTATTTCTCTTACACTTTCAGATCCGCATTGATAAGCTGGTGGACAAGTGGTCAGGCTCAATAGAGATAGGCGTGACTACACACAATCCCAACAACTTGGACTATCCTGCAACCATGACCAATCTGCGCTCAGGTAACACACACACACACACACACACACAAACAAACACACAAAGACGCACAGAACAGGAGTTGTTCATTGTGAAATGAATGGCATTATATTGGCTGCTTATACTAGGTACAATCATGATGAGTGGCTGTGGGATACTGACCAATGGGAAAGGAACCCGCAGGGAATATTGTGAATTCAGCCTTGATGAACTTCAGGTTTGCGCACACACACATTTCATTCTGCCACCTACCATGCAAGTGTGTCTGTTTTTATAATCTCCATCAACTCCTCTCATCTGCGCTTAGGAGGGAGATCACATAGGGTTGATGCGCAAAGCCAGTGGAGCGCTCCATTTCTACATCAATGGCATCGACCAAGGTGAGACACGTTGAGACCGTTCATGAGGGGAAATGAGGCCCACTGCTGGGGGAGGGCGGGCTGGAAGTGGGTGGTCAGCAGTGATATGATGGTGTTATAAATGAGCGATTTGAAAATACATCTGCTGTTGACTTATTGCAAAATAACAAGAATTAATGACGTATTAACCACAAACCGAGTCTGTTAGCAGTGTCAGCAAGGATATCAAGAAGTGACTGAAGATGTACTGCCTTTATACTTATAATCGATACTTAACTAATACTTAGCTAATACTGTAGCTGAGAATGTTGGCTGTGGAGCAAGTGTGTAAAGCACCTCAGTCTCCACTCCTAACCACTTAGTGTCTTCCCACAGGTGTTGCGGCAGCCCAGACCCCCGGCGTGGTCTACGGCGTGGTTGACCTCTACGGCATGGCCGTCAAAGTCACCATAGTCCACAACCACAACCACAGTGACCGCCTCAGACGCAACAACGCTATCATGAGGGCTTTATCCCCTGACGTCGGCCGGCCCAGGCCATCTCTTTCCCTCACTCCAGACTCGGAGGGGCCTGACCGGCTGCTCTTCCACTCCAACTGTGGCCAGAAGGCCGCCATCATCAGTGACGGCAGGACGGCGCTGCGCCCACAGTGAGTCCACCTCCCACGTTGCCACTGAATTAATTACAGGCATTCTTATTTTAATTCCAGGCTTGAAAAGCACTGTCTGATAAAGTAGATTTTTTTGCTTCTGTTTCTTCTTTTATGCACATAACTGGCAAAAGTGTTGCGGCAATCATATATTTTTAGTGTAGGTTGGTATCATTGAATTTTTCTTCTAAAAACACAGCAAAGGCCTGTTTCTAGATTTTTTAAATTTGTGGTCCACTTGAATATAAATGGAATCCCCTGAACTTTTTAACAGTAGGGTTTTTATTGGATTTATGGCATCTTCTGTCACCAAAAAATTGTTGAATTGGGTATATCATGACCCTGCCAGGGAGGTTTAAAGGTAAGGTTTAAGTATGAAGGGCCTATATGATTTCATTTTCTATTTATCTCTTTTGAAGTGTTTTTAAATGTCTTTTTATATTGCCCTATGTTGCTTTTATGTTTTATGTAAAGCACTTTGAATTGCCTTGTTGTTGAAATGTGCTATACAAATAAACTTGCCTTGCCTATAAAAGTATAAGTATAAAAGTCCACTTTACTTGTCTGAGAATAACATTTCTATGTGTGTAAGTCTTAAATGATGTTCAGAAGGATTCAAAAGGTTTGGGAAATACTTAAAAATGCTATATGGTCTCATTCTGCTGTAAGTAAATAGAAGTGTGGAGAAAAAAAACCCAAAGTTTGCAATGGAGAATGTGTAGAAATCCTCTACATGTAGCACTTTAAACATAAAACAGTGATATACTCACAAGAAACAACGCTGCTTTCACAGTGCGACTGATGACTTCAACCATGGCGTGGTCTTGAGCAGCCGGCCGCTGCGCTCCAATGAGGTGTTCCAGGTTCGCATCGACAAGATGGTGGACAAGTGGGCGGGTTCCATTGAAATTGGTGTCACAACGCACAACCCCGCATACCTGCAGCTGCCCTCCACCATGACCAACCTGCGCTCAGGTAAAATACAATAAATCTGACCTGTAAAACTGAGGTTTCCTTTCAGTCTCATTCTTTTCTGAGGTACCTGATTAACGTTGGATACCTTTCAAAGGTTTCAAGATCTCATAGCAAAAAAAAAAAGAAGTTTTTTGTTGTGTTATTGTTTTCCAGGGACGTGGATGATGACGGGGAATGGCGTAATGCACAACGGAACAACAATACTGGATGAGTACGGACACAACCTGGACCGGCTCAAGGTGATATTTGTTTTTTATTCCTCAGCTGACAGTCACCCTCTGTCCTCCTTCCTCCTCTCACAATGCTTCTGGCCTTTTCCTTTGCAGTAATGTTTTATTAACCCTTTTTCCCTCCTTGCAGGCCGGTGACACAGTAGGTGTAGTGCGGAAAGAAGATGGCAGCCTCCACTTCTTTGTAAACGGTGTGGCTCAGGGCCCGGCAGCCTGGAATGTCCCTCCCAGTGTTTATGCCGTGGTCGACCTCTATGGCCAGGCTGCTCAGGCCACCATCATGGACGACATGGGTGAGAGAGGGAGGAAGAGAACAACGGCTCCATTTCAAACAGTTAGGATGAGATTCTTCTTTAGATGTGAACTTTTAATTATTTCCCCTCCTCTGCCTCTCCTTTTATTAGTGGACCTCCCCCCTCTCCCGGAGGACAGCTCAGAGGGCCCCACAGCCATGTCCCCCGGGAGCCCCTGCTCAATAGGAGGGGCCAGCACGACCAACGACCTGCGTTTCCACCAGCTACACGGCACCAACGCTGTCATCACTAATGGGGGGCGCACTGCCCTGCGTCAGAACTGCCGCAGCGAGTTCAACGACGCTATTGTCATTTCCAACAGGTGATGAAACAAATTACTTTTAGTGATTTGTATCCATCTATGGATCATAAACATATAAATTAGTAATTATTAGTGATGTGGTTACGTAGTCACCAGATACAAACAGGTAATGGAGGAGCTGCCTCAGGACTTGAACTTCTTACCTCCTTGTAGGTGCCTTCGAGATGGAGAGCTGTTTGAAATCGTTATTCAGAAGATGGTGGACCGCTGGTCGGGTTCAATAGAAGCAGGTGAGGTGTCTCTATTGTGTCCACTAGGAATCCAGCTGTTTGTGTTTTCTATGTTGCCTAACATTTATCTCTACAACAGCATTTTAGACATGACATGCAAATGTATTTCACCTGTAATCACCACTGACTTTCCTCCTCCCCTCTCTGTGTGTCCAGGAGTGACGGCTATCAGGCCAGACGAGCTCGAGTTTCCCAACACTATGACTGATATCGACTATGACACTTGGATGCTCAGGTAGAACTGTTATTTTGATGTACTCAATGTTAGTGCCTGTAATTGGTTTAATTATGTTCTCTACCTTTTTCACCTGGAGGCCCTAAAATGAAGAAACTCCACACCCCTGTTACAGATATAAACTTAACTCTTTTTCGGTTATTTTTCTGTAATTATTGGTAGAAGTGTAGAGTTACATGAAAAAGGAATTTATTACAAAACATAATAAGTTTGTGGAAGTTAGATTTAGTGTTTTTCTTTGCATTGAAAGACCTGTCTTTGGTCGTGGGGCAAATCTTTTCTTTACCTTTGGCTCACAGACTGTACATATAAAACCCCAGCTGGACCCCATCAATTCAAAACTTTTTTTCTTTTTCTTTTTTTTTTGTCTTCCTCGTTTTTCCAGTGGAACTGCCATCATGCAGGATGGCAACACGATGCGCAACAACTACGGTTGTGATCTGGACTCTCTGACCACGGCCTCACGGATTGGCATGATGCGTTCAGCCACCGGCGACCTCCACTATTACATCAACGGCGTGGACCAAGGTGTCGCCTGCTCCGGTCTGCCACCAGGTAAAGAATAGTCAATAGAAGTCAGGACTCGGCTGCAGCCAGATTTGGTTGAAATACTACTGGCTCGAATTAGGAGTGTACGTTTTATTTGTTGGCCCAATACCTCATCCATGTGTCTCTCTCTCTCTCTCTCTCTCTCTCAGAGGTGTATGCTGTGATCGACTTGTATGGTCAGTGTGTTCAGGTGTCCATCACCAGCTCCTCAGGCCCGCTGGACAACAGCCTCTGTACCAGCAACATCACTGAGAAGAGCTTCCCCATCCACTCACCAGGTACACATCAGGGTCCCTGCTCATGTCTGGAAAGCCTTGAAAAGCATGAAAAATAAAGTCTGATCCTTTTCATCAGAAGTTTGGGAATTGTATGAAAAGTCTGTAAAAGATTTATACTTCTTTATATAGTTTTCAACCAACATAAGATTTTGTTTAAATGTTTAAAATCATCCGTGCTGTTGGAATTCTAAAGTGGACTTTTTTTGTAAAAAAAAAAAATGCTTTGGTATAAATGGGTTTTTAGTATTTATTTGTTCAAAGGTAAAAGGAGTAAAGATAAAAAAAAAACATATAATTTGTCCTCAATGCCTCATCTCCACATTTCTTCTTCTTTTGTGTGTGTGTGTGTGTGTGTGTGTGTGTGTGTGTAGTAGCAGGTGTGGCCCACCGGCTCCACAGTAAACATGGTAAGAATGTGGTGCTGCTCGGCGATGGCTGCCAGGCTGTCAGAGTTGGAGGTTACGCTCATGGCATCGTGTTCAGTGCGAAGGAACTCAAAGCAGACGAGCTGTTCGAGGTAAACGAGGACTTGAGCCTCCTATTTATTTATATTTATATTTACCAGGAAATGCTCTGTAAATGGACCTGCTACCTACCTTGTCATTTTTTAAATAATGTGCACAATAACCTCTTAAATACCAGTATGTGTGTATACTAGAAACAACATGTTATGGTTTCTGTTTCCCCCGCACAAGCTGGTACTTGTTTTGTTTTTTCTCTTTCCTGATTTCTCTATCTCTGTCCTCTGCAGGTGAGGATTGATGAAGTGGATGAGCAGTGGTGCGGTTCGCTTCATATCGGTCTGACCACACTGGCACCTCTGGAGCTGCCGTCCTGCCCGCTGTCAGGCCTCTCCCCCTCCCTCCCGCAGCTTCGCACCAAGGTCACCTGGCTGCTCTGCGGCTCTGAGGTCCGTCGCAACGGTGTTCTGCAGCGGCAGAACTACTGCTGTTCACTGGACCGGCTGACGGTAAGCTGCACCTCCCGGCTCTGTGAGCTGTGAACAGAGCTCCAAAACAGACAAAAGACAGATCTGGTTAGAGGTCATATCAAAGACCTTTAAACCCTCAATGATCTCTTCTTCTGTCTCAGATTCATTGACGGAGCCGCTCTGGCTGCTTCAAAGCCCTGACTTAAGACTGAAGACAGAGCTATCAGAGCAAGAGAGACTAACTAATTGAAATCACTATGAATAAATGTCTACCTCTCCTCACATCTTAAAACTCAAAAACATCACTTCGTTTTATGTAATGTCTGTTTGTTATCATTTAAAACCGGTATCTCTTTGGTTATTTGCTTTTTTATTGCCAAAGCACTTAGTAAAATGGGCTTTTAAAAACTGGTATGCAAATAAGGAGAAGCACCAGCAGCCACAGTAGGATTACTCACAGTTCAGGCCAAACAATGCATTAACATTTCACAGGGAGAAATGTGGTAGTTAGCAACACAAAACCATGATTTAATATTGATCTTAAGGTAACAAAGGCCGTGGACACGCAGACCTTTGGGCTAAAATTACTTTCATACATCAGTCTTCAAGTTCAGTGATTTAAATCTTGATTATTTTTGAGTACAGTCGATGAATTAAAGGAAATAATATATGATATGCAGATATTGCATAAAGTCGATTATACACAATTCAATTAGTAACAGGTTATTAATTTTGTCAGTAGATATTGTGCTCTTCGTGAAGAAAACAAATCTCTGCTTCCAGGAGAAAGGATGGTCCCATTGTTGTTTTAAATTGATTGATCTTCACTGAATATGATTCTTAGGTTGGGAACCGTGTGGGTGTAAAGAGGTGCAGTGACGACACCATGCACATCTTCATCGATGGAGAAGATATGGGACCTGCAGCGACTGCAGTAGCCAAGGTACACACACATACACATCTACAGTACACAGCTACTTGGCCCCGCACTGCCATTCAGCACCTCCCTCTGGCTCCTTGCAGAATGTGTACGCAGTTTTGGATCTGTATGGACGGATAATGGCGGTGTCCATTGTGAGCTCTTCGTTGATGGAGGACATGGAAAGCGTCAAGGCGCCCTCGCTCTCCTCAGACAGCTGCAGTGAAGGAGAGGAGGACAGCACCCCCGTCAGAGAGGTAGGAGCCCAAAGAGAGCAGAGCACCAGCAGTTTAAAGAGCCTGAAACTCACACTCTTCATGTCACCTCTTGTCGCTTCCAGGTTGAGGTTGAACCGTGTGCGTTGGCGCCCACCGTCATGGCGTTCCTGGAAAACCACGGCAAAAACATCCAGCTGTCCAACCAGAACCTGACAGCAGCCAGAGTATCCAGCTACAACCAGGGCCTGCTGGTCACCGCCCAGCCGCTGGCTCGCCAGCAGCTGTTCCAGGTAACTTTACCGTACGGTTTGGTGTCTATATGAGGTGCAAGTGGCTACGTTTCAGCTTAATTTCCTTCATTTTAATAACTAAATTTGAAATAAAAGACAGGCAATCTTGCTCCATGTTAAATGAATACAATAAAGAAATACTTGTGTTTTCCAGATTTACTGTATTGAGCTAGTTTTCAGTTAAATAACTTAATACAGTACTTACTAGGACTGGATGATATAGCCTTAACTGTATATGATAAATTATTAGATTTACCTCAGTAACAGTAAATGTAAAAATACTTTTCTATATATCAGCTTATGAATTTCCTTTTTTCCTTGGGTGCCCTGTTTTATTATAGTATGACCAACTAAAGATACTGGTATTTGTTGAAAATTGCAATATTAGTATATTTGAATGGATAAGAGATTCATAATGTCAATAACTCGACATTCATATTATCGTTTTTATTGAGGTTTGCTTAAATTATATTTTTGATACATATTGTCAGCCATCTTCAGTTTGTCCCCCAAATTTTTTGCCTCAAAGGGAAAAAAAAGGGAGGATCCAAACATATATGGAAGATTTTTGAGCACAAGAACAAAATTCATCAGCATAATAGAAATGAAGAAGAGTTTTTCTTTTATTTTCTCAATACAAGTACATTTACTAGTAGAATATATACCAAATACGACAAGAATTGGGCGACAAGGTATTTTAGGCTGTGACTGTTTGAGTCTGTCAAAAGCCTCTCTTTGGTCACCAGTTTCAGATCGACCGTCTCAACCCGTCATGGACGTCGTCGCTGTCGTTAGGGGTGATAGGTCACTCCCCCGACCGCCTCAACTTCCCCTCCACAGCGTGTTGTCTGAAACGCTCCGCCTGGCTGCTGCAGAGAGACTCTGTCTTCCACAACTCCCTAAAGGTAACACACACTTCAACACATGACATCTGTCTATTGATTTTTGTATTACATGACAAACTGAGTGTGTTCTCACCGACACCAGCCTCATTGACTGTTTGATTGGTCTTTTCTCATTTGTCTCTCACTCACTGATGTCTCCTCCTGCTCTGCTTTTCTTCCATTTTTACCCCTTTCACCATCATCCCTCCAAACACTCTGCTCTCGACTCATTTTTCTTTTCTCTCCTGTTCAAACAACTCTTTTTTTTGGTTTGTTTTTTCTTTCTTTCCGTGAATCACTCTTTTCCTCAGACTTGTGAGAACTATGGTCCTAATCTGGACACTTGTCCGGAGGGAACGGTGTTGGGTCTGCTGGTGGACGCCAACAGTTGTCTCCACCTCTACGTCAACGGCATGGACCAGGGTGTGGCGGCGCAGGACATTCCTTCGCCCTGCTACCCCTTCATCGACCTCTACGGCCAGTGTGAACAGGTCAGCACTACAGACACACACATACTCCCTAATTCAGCTTGTCCTGTTCCATTCTGGTATCACACTCAGACAAAGTGGGGAGACCACACAAGCTGTAACATAAAATAGTTTTATTTTATATAACTAAAAGAGAAAACAGCCAACCAAAACCATAAAAGAGTGACTGACTTCCACCAAGTTAAATGGAGTACTTTAGAGCTGAAACTCCCGACAACCTGACTTCGCCCTCCAGGGTCCTGCAGGGAGAGTCAAGTCCACAGTGTCATCTCAGTATTCTTGAGTAAGAGACTAATCACACTTTTTAAATTTAATTTACCTCATTATAATCATTTAGACACAACAGCTGTGAACCACGATGTCTCTATTACGATGTACGAAATTTGTAAGAATCTGATTATATAGAAGGCCGATACACAGTAATATTTAATTATCACTCAGCTAGATTCATGTTTATCGAATCTTAAGTAAAAAACGTGACTCCTTTTAAAAAAGTTGGCTAAAATTCTCTCTTCACTATCACCCCCAACCAAAAAAGTGCACCGCAACTTTCTAGCACCCTAAGTAACGTCTTGAAATTGCTTGTTCTATTCGACCAACACTCCAAAGATATTCAATTTACAATAAATTAAGGCAGAAAAAAGCCACAAATCCTGACATTTGAGACGCTGGAACCAACATATGTTTGATGTTTTTGCTTGATTTAAAAAAATTAATAAATTTGGCATTTCATTTTCCAGGATGAATTGGACTAGTCAATTCATAATTATTTCAGCACAACATCACTATGAACTAAATCTTAAGTTAATGAATGCTGTGTTGTCATGGCAGGTTACGATAGTAACAAACAATGTGCCTGCTGTGGGAGGAGAGAGTGGTGAGACCCGTTGTCAGGGCGACATGGAAAAGGCGGACATGGTTGACGGTAAGCAGCCAATGGTTACTGTTTATCTTTTCATTTAGGTTCTGTTCAGCCTTTTAAATCTCGAGTTTTATCTATTTTGTCCGACGTTGTTGCCGTGTTTTTCCATGCAGGAATCAAAGAGAGTGTGTGCTGGACGCCCCCTCCAGAGGTCAACCCCAACAAGTCCTGTGAGTACCAGGCGCTGTGCTCACGCTTCAAGGACCTGCTCACGTTACCAGGTGAGTTTTATTCCAGCCTTTCTGCCACAATCTCTGTCTCAGATCTAAAATCACATAACAATCATGATCTTCTCCACCGCTGTCCGTAAAAAGATGGCTATTTTAATGAAGACGCAAAGTACAACCTGTGCTACTGTGAGTCCTGCCACAAGCTTCGGGGTGATGAGGCTTATTACAAGAGAGGAGAGCCGCCCCGGGACTACGCCCTGCCCTTCGGATGGTGCCGTTTCGCCCTCAGGTGAGAGGACGACCTCCCAGTCTGATATGTGATCGAGCAGGGAGGTATTGAACTAATCTAGTCTGTGGCTATGAGTTTTGAGAAGTACTACAGCATTACCAACAGCTGTAGCTGTGTACTTTCACAGTTTCAGTTTATAAAATGACTGTATACCCCTTTTAATTTCACCGTGATTCATAGGAAGTAATGACCAGAGAATTAGAGTTGATGCCAGGAGAGAAAAACATAGCAGGTTTTGCGTCACTTGTTTGTCTTCAAAACTTTAAGTAATTATTAGTTGAGTGTTTACTTGCCAATAAGTAAACTAATAAGCTAATTTATTTGTTCTTAGAATATTATACAACTAAAGGGACAAAATTTGTCCCCCTAAAATTACTCCAGGGGGACAAAAAAAATTCTCCGTCTGCTGACTTACAGGCTGTGTATCTGTTAATCTGTAATTATGTATTATGTGCAGCCTTCTCATTGCTGCATGTGTGTCTATAAGTGCATATTTCCTCTTTGTGCAGGATCAAGCCCCACTGTGAGGTTTCTAATGCACTGAAGAAGTGGCACATCGCGTACCACGGCACCAGTGTAGGAGCCCTGCGACGCACGCTGGACCACAGCCAGCTTCTGGCTGGTAGGAACATCACAGATTTCGTTTTTACAAAAACACACACTCTGTGCCACTGACTTTTAAGGATGTTCTTCCCTAAGATTTTTTTATTATCCTCTCAGAAAAGTTATGCCCCACAGAAGTCGTGAAAACCTCAAAGTCTTCATCCGCTGAAAGACAAGAGATAATTATCACCGTGAAGCTGACTTTGTTTTTCAGACAAACGCAGAAGAGTAGAGATTTCAACAACTGAATGAAAGGAGTGCTTCTAAAACTAAAGCCTAAACTGTAAATGTCATTTTGTTGTCGCAGCGACGTCGTCCATCTTCTCAGTGTCCCCGGTGAAGGCGGAGGGGCCTAATGGCTACAGCGAGCCAGAGGAGAACAGCGCCCCTGGCAGGGAGGTTCCCAGAGTGCGGCTCTCCCCCACTATGCGCTACTCCGGCATGGAGATCTTTGCCCCTAAAGTGCAGTAAGTCCACCTGGTTCAGAAAATCATTAATACATTAGGTACTAGGTATTAGGTATTTGCACTTCATGTTTTTATGTGCATTTTGAAATTTGCGCACAAGAAAAACCCTGAGTGAAAAGTAGTGGGGAGAGAGCACTTACTGATAGTTCTCCATCTCCTCATGCAGATTTCAGGACCCCCGTTCTCACCGCTGCCACCAGGCTCAGGTGGGATTCCAGGTGTGTGTGCGTCCCGGCTCCTACAAGGTGGGACCCCAGACGCTTGGCCACAGCGAGCCCCTGGACCCTCGCTTCAGCAACTCAGAGATCGAGTGGATCACTAAGGAGCAGGGTGGCACGCTCCTCTACGGACTGCTCATCCGGGTCGAGTGAATGGAGCGGCGATGGAGGCATTCGGGTGGAAGTGGGGAGGGTCTGGGTGGCGCTCCTCGTACTTTTAGTAAACTGACAACCAAATCCAACCCCTGCCTTGAGCGAGAGACTCCTCTGGAATCCAGCTGTTCCTACTGTGGATTGTTGACAATTCAGCATTATTGATTTGTTTATTTTGTTGGTTTTTGGTTGTTTGCTCTTGGACTC